>NC_139231.1:129629402-130229402 GCF_977018435.1 Lepisma saccharinum | reverse complement strand
ACTTTTGTAATCATTTCTGGTGTGGTCACTGTTGCAGATGGGCCACCACCATGCTCATCTTCACAGGTCTGCCGACCACATTTAAATTCATTGCACCATCTCTTCACTAGGTCATATGAGGGGCTAGAGTCTCCAAGAGTTCCCACCATATCTGCATGGATGTCTTTCGGTGTTAGATTTTTCTTGAGTAAATATTTTATCACTGCTCGGACCTCAGATTTTTCCATGTTTTTACATGTGGCTACACTTCTTACTGATCATCAACTTGTAACAAAAAGAAAGATTGTTGTAAATTCTTGAAACTTTGTGGATATTAGTCTAAAGAATGAACAATGTTACATATAAAATTACAGGTCTCTACTATCACTGGAAATGGGTCAGGGGCGGAGCATGCTGAACCACCCTCGTACAGATCATACGAAAACAGCATAGAAAGAATACAGAAAAAAAAGGTTTCTAAGGTATCTGTTTTACAAAAAAAATATCGTGTGTTTCCACGACAAAATAATGTGAATTACTTATAAAATTCTTGCCTAAATGTATGCTTAAGTGTACATAATATATGTTCTCAAATGTTATATGTGATGATGTGTGTGCATGAATATGTGTTTGTAAATTCGCATGTAATCTGTACAGTATCAACTAAAGGCAGTCTACTCATTCTGTAATTGGAGGTTAATCTTCTGTATAGAAGGGCAAAGAATAAATAAATCAATCTTGTAAGAGTATAAAGAATGTTTTCGTAATGCAGCACTCACAAAATAAAAATGTAAATTATAAATATATTTCCATCATTTTTATTCTTAGTAAGCTGTTTAAAGTGCGACCGGAACCACTATGCGAACCGAACCCGGGACCTCCTAACTAGCATTCAATGTTAATTATTCATTATACATAACATTATTCATTGTCTAGTGCTTTTATCTATACTTATTCTAACACTACGTCTCGAGAGAGCCCCTTTTATCTTTTCTTCAGATACTCTCTCGAAACATAGTGTCAGAATAAGTATAGATAAAAGCACTTCACAATGGACAATGTCCAATTAACATTGCATGGTAATAAAGACCCATTTTCGCTAACATTCAGAGAACTATCACTTAATTACAAGGTGTAGAGAATTACCGAAATGTTAAAGTATGTACCCGAAGGGATCCCAAGTTGCAAAAAATTAATGAAAGAGGAAGCAAATCCGAAATAACGATGCGTAAAATAAACTAAATCGTCAGTTCTCTTGTGAGGTAATTTGCGTCTTAATCAATTCAGATCATGCGCAAATCACCGCGAACGCTTCCTAGTTAACAGACTATATTTAGTGCCACAAGCGTTCGCAAGGAAAACCTGCTGGTCATGAAGCCAGAAGTGCAACTTCAAAGAACGCAAAAACGAGAAGAGTAACCAATTGCGCCCAGAGCGTTCATTCATCTCTCAGCGGCAACCCAAAGTGAGGCGAGGCGTAAACCAATCAACGCCAGAAAACTATGTGAAACAAACGCCCAACGTCAGCAGCTTTGGGCTACATAAAACGCAAGTAGGAGCTGCATTTAGAGCAATGCTGGTCCAGTCGGTATGGCATCTGACTTCCATTGCGGAAACTAAGGTTCGATTCCCAGGGTACGTGATTTCAGGGGGGAACTTTCTCGAATATATCCCTTCATGAAGCAGCTCTAAGGTTCACCCATCGTCTTATGACTGGGTGTAAATGGCCGAGGTAGTGATTGTGTGCGGGGGCTACTTCCACTTTTACCTCTTTGGGGGGACAGCGATTACAGCTCCGTTTGAACACGAATGTAGTCGTTGCCATCTAAAGTGATAGCTATAGATAGTTTTATCTATGTGGCTATAGCTATAGATAGTTTTATTTACCTGGCTATAGCTATAGATAGTTTTATCTATCTGGCTATATAACATTCTACAACGACTGGGGATTCGTCGTGCTGACCACGTGTGACCCCGTAACTGGTTGGACGATCTCCCACCTCAGCAGGTGGGAGTGAGGTTGGCAGTCGGTAGGTGGACCCTGGCCCTCACGGGCTGTTGAACCAGGGGCTATTATTATCTATAACATTCTGATTTGCTTGATCTGACGAACAGATCAATCTATTACGCCAGTGTTGGTAATTTACCTCCTGTAGATACAATCACTGAATGACTTGGTCACATAAAACCCACCTATTAACGTGTAAGCCATGCTCTGGAAACCAGGTAACACCTATGTGACGGGACTCTCAAAAAGCCAATCTGGTGAAACACCAAAAACCCCGATTTTGAGCGTAAGAGATTACAGTGTGTGTGTATATACTTGTATACTGAAAGTTTTTTTTATATATATATATATATATAGCTTATTGCAGTTGACCAAATTCATACATCTAGCGATGTGTTCATACACAGCAAAGTATGCTGATATAGTTTAATTAGTAAAGATTTGTTTTCCACAGGATGTACAAATTAAAGTATTTGCCCTTGAAACGAATTTATTAATTTCGTGTACGAGTATATAAATTACATGCAACTTCCCCATTTTTTCTCAAAATTGCATTTGTCCGTTCATGCATTTGGGAGGAGCTGTAGCCTCATCAGTCACTCCCTGCGGTATGCCCTTGCCTAAACATCTTTGGACATTCACTACTCCAGTGACACGCTATCAACTATCCATCAAGACAAACAGGTTGAAATGCTAAGCAAAAGGACAACTTCCTGCCATCGCCACGTACTCCAATCAAGTATGCACAGTTGAGTTGCATTGTAATATGAAACGGGATATCTTGCCGCTGAATTCCTGCAGCATGTAGCTGCGGTGGGGAATTGGAGTATCACAGTTATGTGGTAGACCACAGAACATCACTTTTTCTTGCAACAATTGCAACTCGATATTTTCAGACCCATGAGAATCTGTGGATCACACTTGTAGTGGTGAGCTCTATTGATTGACTTCCAAGCAGTTAATTTTCACAGCTTACATTTAGGTAAATGAAATGTTTCGGTTTCATTGTTTGAATTGGTTGATTTTGCTTCGCTTTTCTGCCACTTTTGACTAATCGCGAAGATGAGGATGAATGGTGATATGACGATGAAAGGACAATCATAAACACATACGACAACACACAACACTAGTCCCACAGAGGATTACACTGGCTCTGAGTCCAGACGCCAGAGCCTCGTTAGGTGTACTACGTGAAAGGTAGCATTTCTGTTGCTAAACAGATTTCCCAATGTTCGGCAGCCCATATTCTCGAAGTTTTCTGCACTATAAGCGTCGGAAATTTATTGGAAATTGCAGTTTTCATTATAGAGAATGCGGGAACTTCATGAGGACGACTTCAGGGAGAGGGGATAGTGTATATTTTTTTAAATTTTTGTTACTTAGCGTCGCTATTATTCAACTTTTACCTAATCGTGACGAAGATGCGTGAAGTTGATGAAGGGGACACTCACAAAGAACACCTATGCCTCTGTAGATAGTGTACAGAATTCGAGATTTTTAGTGTGCAGAAATTCTGAAGAGTTTCGGTTACAGTAAAAAAAAAACGCCCAAGCATCTTCATACTAAAGGAAGTAAAGGAAATGTTTCCATCTAAAATAGGTCTAACAATATTTCTGGGAAATGTTTCCATCTAAAATAGGTCTAACAATATTTCTGGGAACATTTTTTCACGCTGTCTTCAGTGGCATGCTGCCAACTTCGAGTGGGATTCCACGCAGCATCGGGTAGCACTGCAAAAAGGGAAGAATCACCAAACTGGAACATATTTCCGAGTTTCCTAATGAACAGCTGGCAATTTCCGGGACTCCTCCTTTCCTGCCTCAGCTACCCCCCTTCCTGGGTATGGACATAACATCTGAGCTCCAAACGGCCTCTTCTTCCTTCCGGTTCAAGAAAGCGTGCGACTTACCTAACGAACGGGGGAAAAAGGGAAAGAAACTACGTTTATTGCAAAAATGCTCGCTCCAACGAGCATTCCAGCGATATATATCACAAGACGACAAGGGAAATGGGTTTTATGAGTTTTCGCGTTTCCTGGTCAAAAATATTATTCTTCCGTTTTAAGTCTATGTCAGTCGTTGGAAGTAACGAGTTACTAGTTACTTGTAACACAGTAATGATACGGTTAGTTACTTTCCCTATGTTTTTATATGGCAGGAAATTTTGGATTACTTTGTAATTTCTTAAGTGTATACTTTCATAGTTAAACATATGATGTTATTCATAAATTACTTAAAATGTAATCTAGAAAAAGCGACTGAGCTATTGTAATTGTTAGAAACTGTAACTCATTTACTTTCAAAAGCTAACTTTCCAAATACTGCGACGTATTAATATTGCAAGTACATTTTGTGAACATCAAATAAATCGAAGTTATAGAGTACGTTAGCATCACGAATTATTTGTTGTGAAGATGATAATGAATGTGAACATTAGCCATGGCGAAGTGGTTAGCACAGCGTTCTACCACAACAAGGGTCCCGGGTTTGAATCCAGGCCTGGGAGTGGTTGTTCTTTGAGTGTGTTCCTTCATTAATTTCATCATATCATCACTCATGCTCATCTTCACGATTAGCCAAAGGTGGCATAAAAGGGAAGTAAAAAGAACAAATCAATGAATCAATGTTAATATTAGCACTGCATCTTGTTAGGTTTTCGGACCGAAAGCGATAATTGCCACTTGTAAGTCCAATCTTTTGTAATAGAGTGACACGACAAATTGAACATGTTCGTGTGTACCGTCGACTTTGTGCATGATGACGTCCCGGTCTGTTGTTGCAAGGTTTGTTGTGATGCTTGTCACTTCGGTGTGAAACCCTCGTGCGAAACTTATCAAAAGTGGGTTTTTTAGATTGCCACATGTCACAAGGAAAAGGAGGAACAGACTGCTTGAGATTATGCCAAGAATGGTATTGAGACGACACCGAGACAGGCTTGTAAAACGAGACTAGATCAGTCGAGACAGACCTCTGTAAAGTAGACGCTAAATAAGAATGATACAAAATCACATGACGTCACGAATTCGAGGACCATTAATAGTAATGGGTTTCCCCGATGGAGACACTTTAAACTTGAGATCCAGTCCCGATTAGCCCATGGGCGGAGTTTGAGCTTTTGCTTTGGGGGGGGGGCAGACTCTGGGAGAAGCATATGATTTTATAAACAATGGGATATTTAAAAACCCTCAGGTATTGAATATCCCCTAGTTTATAACGGGTCCGGAGGCCTTCCTACGGAAATTTATAAAAAAAAAATTTTAAAAAATCACTGAGTTTTATGCCTTTTAGATTTGAAAATGTTAAATTTCTTCGCTTAAGTAAACAAATATTAATTTGTACATTGGTTGTCAGTTTTAAAAGAAGCAAAACAGTACGATTATTGCATTTCATTATTTTTTTATTGATATAATACTCGTGTTACTTTAAAAAAGTTACGGTACAATAATAAGCTTCAGAAATTTTAGAAAAAAAATTGAAAAGTTCTCTTGATGCCTCAGCAGTAACTGTTGACTCAACACAAAGTCATTTTACGTTTTTCTTTCTTCAGACTGTACACATCAATCAAATGGTCTAAGACCCGCTATTGCGGCGCAACTACCGCACATGCCATCATGCCAAACGTCAAGATTTGCGATATGGCTTTATAACAAAAATGTAGTAACTGAACTTAATCATGCGTTATTTTTAGTCTTTTTTTAAGTTGAGGCCAGGCCCCCCTGGTCCCTCCAGAACTCCGCCTATGGATTAGCCTATCTGACCTTAAAGTGGACTTGCAGCAAACTCAAACACTGTTTTGTTCACACTGCTCGGAAAAGTTCTTGCGGACACCCATTTTTGAGAGGTAAAAATAATATCCAGCATGACGAAGCGCTTCCAGCATTGCAAAAGGTGAGAGGTAAGAATGGATAAATACCCTTCGCTGTAATAAGCCATGAGTCTGATTGCTTTCCTAACAGGCTGCAAAAATAAAGCAGGATTTCCCAGCAGCGTCAGAGAGGGGGGGGGAGGGCGAGCGTGTGTGTGCCTTTTAGTAACAACGAGTCACTCTGTGTGCTTGCTTCTCGCTCACATGGCCCCCGGCAACGCGAGTCCTCGATTTGGTCCACATCGTGACGCCAGAGTGGAGTGCATGGATTTTCTCCAGTACACGCAGGCATACGTTCACGAGCCATTGAATAATGATATTTTGCATTCAGGAGAGTGTCCGTCAAACATAATTTTCCTTAACAATACCCATGTTATGTATTATAAAGGAGAAGAAACGAGACTTTTAAGTGGAACGATTATGCATGGTACCTTAATATTATTAAAACATGAAGTCAAAGCACTTCTAATGATACTGAATTTTTAAGACTGAGTAATTATAATTACTAATGGAAGCAGTTTTACTTTGGCAACGACCAGATGCAAATATTACAAGAACGGTACTAAATAGCCGACTTATACTACCACTCTACTTTCACTTCAAGTATAAAGTACATAGACGGTTTTATTTGTAGCTGACTTATGAATCATTTAGAAACGACAACGGTATAGCCCTATGCAATTTCATCAATTCATCGTTCGTTCTCAAAGATTAAATTAAAACGGTATAAAATTGATGCAAATAATGAAAATTTAATATTGATATTTTATAGTATCATAAATTTAAAGATTTTAATATTGCACAATTCCAAAAGAATTTGTTTCTGGTGAGCAATCATTGTTTTTCGCCTATTTATACAAATAATTGGTTATACTACTTTTCGTTATTCCAAACTTTTTCTTTGTAGTAAAACTGAGCAAAGACAGGAAGCTAGAAAGAGAAGTAGACAATATTTCCGAAGGGAAGGGGGTCAAAAGTGTAAAAGAAAATTTCCCTCCGGAAGTCAGAGTGAGGGAAAAAGGTAACTGAAACTGCAAGACATGACATTAGCGAATAGCGATACAGCTCCATTTTCAGCATATATAAGCATTAAGCACTACACAAAAAGGACAACAACCTTGCCTACTTCTTGCTATGGACATATTACGTGTACTATTCATCAGTTCATGAGATTTCGTTACCTTTCCTGATTCCCAGTCGGTATTTCCACCCTCCAGATATGGGGGCTGCTAAATTGCGTTGTGGCTTATTAGGGGCGACATAGAGATATATACATTCCTCACAAAAAGTTTGGAATATTGTTTTATTAGGCAATAGGTGATAGGCAAGATGTTTGAATTCAACAACACATCGTATCTGTTTGATGGACGTTCTCGTACTTTCGCCGACATATGCCACCCTGCCTATCACCTATCGCCTAATCGTTGTCGCCTTGTAATCAAGGGGTCCTGGCTTCGATTCCCGGTGGAGGCATATATAGTGGTTCGGATCCCACTTTAAACTGCACTTTTAGTCCCGATTAGCTTCATTGTGCATCAAGTAGACTTCAAACACCAATCAATCAAAACCTATCGCCTAATATACAATATTCCAAACTTTTTTGAGGAGCGTAACATTCGTTTTCAGCACGCACTTGCAAGACGTTTCAAATTAAATTACATGGAATTCGGTTATAGGTATTATTAACCCATATTTATTTTGATGGGTTAGATTACCAAGTACGGGCGCCAGAAGAAATTTCGAATATAAGCTGCAAACGCCGATTTGTGGGTTTATCACAACTTCTCAAAAGAACGATGTGGCTTAGAACTACGCGTATCTCACCCCGCAATATTCATTATGTGATTGTATTTCAAAATTCAATATGTAAGCATGTAGTTCTTTTTAACTGTGTACTAAATGCATATTTGCTATAGTTATTACTGTAGTGTATTTCTCATATGTAGATTCATGGCAATAGGGAAGAATGATTATAAATGGATCAATGGAAAAGTAAGAAACCGCTCTTACCTACTGTTTTTAATTTGATAGAAACAAGAATAATAACTACATTAGCTTTGGTGTAGAATTTTACGAGAAATTAAAGTTATCACATTTCAAAATATAAGGGCCTCGCATTTCCTAATGGTGGCCCTGAGTAACACCCTCCCCCTCTTTTGAAGCTCGCCAAGGAGTCAACATACGTGTGTAAAAACTGACACATAGATCACTGTATTGTTCACTACTTCTGAGCATTTCATGCGAATGACGTGGGCTTCATTACTGTTGAAAATGCGTCGCATTTTTAATTTTGGTTGTTAGGACAGCCAGCTAAACGTTTAGCATTAAATATTCGACAAACATTTATAAAACAATTGGTACCGCCAAGTTAAGCGGTTTTAAACATATGCGACTGTATTGAGTGTAATGAATCAGTGCGTATCGAGTGAACTAACAATAAGCACTGTCCTCGCCACACCATTTGCATGGGTCAATACAATGAGCGATGGCATGTTCGCATGCTTCGAACCGTTTGCAAATGACACAGCACCACCTGAATGATTAAATATCCCGGAAGCCGAACAAACAACAACCGATCGACAACCCTAAATGACCCAAAGGGGCAAAGAGACCAGGACCAGTCGCAGGACTCACGAAATCGGTCGCTGGTCACTCGGCCAGGCGGCTTCAGAAGGTCATGTTTCCACGGTTACAAATCCTTAATCTGCATTCACAGAAATGTTGACTTATAGTGTTAATTGCCTAAGGCACATGTAATGCTCGAGTAGGTTTTTTTTCCCCTGAGATTGAAACATGATGGCAGATGTTTGTACCGAATTTTCGAGTCTTCGAGTAGCCTATGTTTTGTGGCACATGAGAATGCTGCTAAGCATGGTGACTGGTCGAGTCGTGAGTTTGCCTCTGGAGTTCTATGTGGAGTCCCAGTCATGGTACGGCTGTTTCATTAAGTTCGTTTTCTAATTTATTTAATTTAATTGCCATTTAATTATATCCATTAACCTAAGGAGGTAAAAAAGGCCACGTTTAACAATGGAGAACATTACGTTATATATATATATATATATAAAAAATCACACGCTGACTAGAAAGACGTTATTTTAGCATAGTATACTACACTGGTCTCCATTTCCACATTCCCTGAAGATGAGAGCAATGTATGCCCTTGAAACGTTGGAAGCCAACTCTAATTTAACCTGACTGGTAACCCGAGAACATTTGTTCGAATCACGTCGCCAGGAAAGCTACAATTCCTAATTTGGGCAATATTATGTTTTCATTAATATATAGTCGTATTTAATTTAATCTATATCCTATAAGTTTAATATCTAAAAAAAAATGAAATCGATTGCGAACAACATGCAAAGTTTCCTAAATAAATAATTTTGAGGGTACTCTTCAAGTTTTGAAGGGAAATTTCCTCCAAGGCAAGGAAAATTTGGAGGGACGACCCCGCCGCACGTCCTCCGTTAACAACGTCGCTATCCACAATATTAAGCTTCAGTACGCTAAATTTCTCACGGTGTGGTATAAACATTATCCAAGTCAGCACCTGTACGTAAGTCAACGTTAGAAATTCAAGACACGGGGCTCTCTCGCTGCCACGCCTACGTCACAGATGCTAACCTTACGCCAAGGAGTCGGCGAGCAGGATGGTCAGCATGTCGTGACGGGCCATTTGCAACGTTTACGAAATGGACAGATCCAACCTGTTTGCGCCGGGTCCAATCCGAAACGCTTGAAGCGTGGGACAGGTCAACGACCCATCATCATCTGCAATTCGGCCCAAACCGAACGTGTCAAGGTGCGAAGCTCTCGGCTTACTTTGCTGCCACGCTATGGAAAGCAGGTATTTCTGATGTTAGGGCTGAGGTAGTTTCATTTTTTAAAAAAATGGTATCCCTTAGCCGTTATCCTATTGCTGGTCTACATCCAATCTTATAAGTATAGCTAGGATTTTGTTGATCAGTCATTTACCAAAAAAGTGCCAAAAAACCAATGCATTTATGATCTAAAAAAAACCTTCAAAAAAATGACCTTAAAATAATGTATTCTTATATTATATAACCATAACCCCACAGCTCTACAGCACCTTGGCGGGCCTTGGCTTACCTACCGACTGCTGGTCTCCATCCCACACTGTTCCGCCGTCACCTGTTATAGCGTGGAGGTCTCAGACCAGTGTTGGGGTGACGGGTGATCAGTCCGACGAACCCCCAGCCGTTGTTGTAGGTCTTCTCGACCGGGTTACGCTCACTCACTCGGAGCTTCCCAATTTCCTCACGATGGTGGGTTGCCACCGGCCCTATACGTAGGCCGAATAAATTCCGACCAGAGCCGGATTCGAACCTACGCCGTCCCGCAGCGAACGATCTCAAGACGAGTGAACGCCTTAACCCGCTCGACTACGGAGGAGGACTCTTATATTATATATGTTAGGAATAAAGAATTTAAACAGGCACAATCGCAATTTATGACCTAAAAATAAAAGCTCACTTGTCAAAATTATTATTTTATTACCACTCCAGATACAATCAGTTGCAAGGTCTATCATTTGTGTTCAGTGTTAAAAAAATTGAAAATGAAGAACGGACATATTTTCAGCAAGGTCGGCCCAATAGGCTAAATACAGTAAGACAATTTTAAAAAATACTTATGGTTTATGCTCCAGAAATACGAAAATGACCTAAAAAGCTAAAAAATATCTCAATGGACATAAAAGGTCCAAAAAAATCATCTAAAAGTTTTAATTTGACACAAAACAAGTGAATACTACAAACAAGTACGTTTCTGGATTGCCAGGAAGATGATGCAACGTAATCAAAATCCTAGCCCTTCTTATTAGCAACCAGTCAGTCACCCATAAGTCAATATGATCGATGATCGAATTTTCCAAAACTATGGTTTAAAGAAAGGTAAACTCTGACTGGAGCCTGGATTTTGATTGTTCTCGTGAATAAATTCATAGCCTTTCAGTAGAAAAGTCCCTTCGAGGCTATGTAACCATTATTTGTAAAGTGTATTGTGCAAAAATTGCTTATTTCGATTATCAGTGCCTACAAGTGACTAAAATACTGTGGTATCCCCCCCCCCTTCCTTGACGGCTACAATTAATCTAAGAGTAAAAAGTGATCACGTTGACGTCATCTTCAATGATCATCCTAGGTGATTAGGAGGCTCAAGTTCATCCGCAGGGATTGAAATTTTATGCTTTTCTTATTATTCACAATACTAGAAGTTCGTGCCTGTTATATGTATTTCTGCCTGTTGTTTTAGTGTCTAGAAATCCGCGCCGTAATCATGACTGAGTTTTATCAAAGTGTTGATTTTCTAAGTTCTGAAAAATTAGATCCCTCTGATTTGATTTCGTTTTTAAGTTCACTTGATGCACATAAAGGCTAATCGGGACTTGATCTACAGCTTAAAGTGGGATCCGAACAACCGAGGACTCCTTGATTACAAGGTAACAACGTTACCATTACGCCATCGGGAAGGCCGGATCTCTCTTGAATTCCCCCTGGGGGCCTTCTGGAGAATTTTCAGTTAATAAGAGTAAATTGAGTTTGTCCCCTTTACGTCTAAAATTAATAGATTGTTAACTACCATAATAGTGATTGCCAATTGTCTCAGATGACGCCTAGAAAGGCTAATCTAGCATCAAAAATTATGTGATCACTCCCAGATACGTCTAAAAGTTTACATCGTTCATTAACATGAACACTGCCCTGTTCTTCAGTTTATAATTAAGCAATCGCTACCACAGATGTATAACAGATACCTAACAGGTAAAGAAAATCATCTGCCATTGAACACAGAATGATAGCTAGATGTTTCAAATAGTTTCGTGGCGTCGGTTTGAAATCACTGGATAATCTCGAATATCCAGATGACGTATAAGTAAATATCCGATATTGGGATTTGCTGTAATTCTCAAATCGGTTTCAAAAATCGTTTTGCTACGATTTGGCAGTTCAGACTTACTTCAACGTTACCAGCGAGAGAGTTGGGAATTTTTCGAAAAGCTAATTAACGTGAGAACACCTATCTCTCACCTTCTAAAGCTGGTATTCGGTTACAAAACGTGCTTCACGGATGGCACGGCCCGTTCCTTTTGCTGGGAGGTGACGACCTTTTACCCACTCCCACAAGAGGACCCGTTGGGGTTCATCGCCGATTTTGGGTCAGACCAAACTCATGACACGGAATGGTACGGGGATCCAGGCACTGGGTCAATGGGTAGGCATTCCTCCCTGATTACAAATTCAGTTAAAAACTCTTGGTAAGTTCTTCCTGGACACACTCCTTTAGTTTGGGTTGGGTGATACCCTGAAGTCACATGTTGGACCCCCCACACACACAAAAAGGTATGTCTGAAAATTGCAAATATACAAGTATAATTAAGTCTATATCTTAAAAACTGTGAATTTCTTATACACATGCTTATACGACAGGCTCCAATTTAGACACGAAATACGCAACTACACGACTCGACACTACGAAACTTCATCTAGAGGAATTTTCAAAATATACGAGCTGCTTCTGCATATTGTTAGAATGCGCTACCACCAGATGCTACGTCGTGTTCTACACAACAGCTTTAAAGGGCGGTAACAAAAGTACTTCTTAATGAGCAGGTACCCTCAGTACATATGACTAGATTCAGCGTGCTTGAGTTGAAATCGAAACCAAATACATCAGCAGTAAGGAAGGGGAGGGATCAGGACCCCCCCCCCCAATACGTCTTTCATTGTTGTCTAATTTTGTTAATTTAGGCGGTTCCTCGCCTCACTGGGATTAAAGTGACAAACTAGATGCTGACGAAAACGCCTTACCCACGATTCGAACCTTGGACCTCCTGAGTAACAGTGCCAAGTTATTTGTGGTAACTATTCGAACTATCCTGAAAATTCCAAGGTAACTCGTGGCTGACAACCCAATTTAGAGGACAGCTTTATCTCAAGGGAACGCGTTACACACTGTGGGTCCTGCAAATGGCGTGACGTTACGGTGACTGCACACGTACGAGAAAATAACAAGATGGACGAACGACGTCACATCACGTTCACACTCCTTGACAGGTATGCTTCCTCCAGGGCGACCTTAATCCGTCATTGAAGTCTGTGCCACATACCACACAACACTTCCAACACAGAACCGGATGCACAACCAGCAAACGGAAATGAAACAAACCATACTGATGAGTGATGAACAACTCAGTCCTCCCCCCTCAAACACACACACGTCCTTGAACACTAAACAGGATCCCACATGTAGTAATAATAATAATGGCTTAAAAACTGAAATAGTGTCCCGTATCTAATGCAAAGCCTTAAGTGCCAGGTGCAAAAGTGCGGAAATGACTTCTTTTTGCATGACTTAAGTTTCAGTTCTCTGTCTATAACTCTCAATGCATAAATGCAAGATTTATATTGACTGATTTGGTTTATTTTACTTCGCTCTTCTTCCATTTTTGGCTAATCGCGGAAGAGGACGAGTGATGATATGGTAACATTGATGAAGGGACACTGACATAGAACACACATGCCCAGGCCGGGATTCGTACCCGAGGCCCCTGGCGCCGTAGCTCGTTCTCATAAACACTCCACCACGGAACTACAATAAATTACTAGTTTCAGTTTCAGCTGTCGAAAATTTGCTGATTCTGAATCTTCATAGACACTGTCTGCCGTTGACAGTGTATTTAGGTGTGTTTAGGGTATATTCATGCAAGGGATGAATGATGTTATACTCGTATGCAAGCTTCACCCCTCTCTTTTCGTAGTCAGGCTCAACATTCTTAGTGGTAATCTAAAGTAATTTATAAGGCAGACAACAAATCGGGGGACGGAGTCACTAAATTGAATACAATGCATTCATTAGTAATAAATTTGAGTGAGTTCTTAAGCATCGAATCCAGGAAAATACATTTCCATCTGTAGCTTTGGCAACGTTTCAGTGTCTTGTCAGATTCGTTTGTCAGCTTGGAGCCATAACAACTGAGGGTTGAAGATGATATCGGGTGCATGGAATTTTGCCCCAAACGATGAGAAGAGAACAGGTTTTGAGCATATCAGACATTTGTAACATTTCGCAGAGGTCTTAGAAGTTGAAATATGTGCGCCGGCGCAGAATTTTTATTGGGAATCCTCTTGGGATGTTCTCTGTATATAACAAGTGTGGTAAAAACGTTCTGCAGTGCTGAAAGGAAGTGTGATGATGACTAAGAGAAATGTAAAGATGAACAACTGAGAGGGGGCATGTGTTTGTGCAGTATTTTCTTTGATGTCGCATTCTTTGGTATTAATAAAATCATATCTACGATCAATAATAATCCTTAGTTGTTACTGACAGCAGATCGGAATTGTTAAGCAGCGGTTCTCAACCATCGTGAGACTGCGGCACGGTAAATTCTTCTTTTTTTAATCCATGCCACGATCCCGACAATTTTACTCGAATATTTCTTGTTTATCTTTACACATTAATTAACATGTAACCTTGAAATGAAATGTTAAAAAATATATTATAAAGAATAATAGCTTCATTTAAGCTAGACTTGTTGAAAAGTATAAAATTATACTTAAATTAGTTGCCAACCACTCAATCTAATGAAATCTAAAGGGTTTCCTCAGGAAAACGTTGATGAACTTTCATTTCCATGTTGCATTTTGAACATACTAACTGTGAAATCGATACTCGGAAAACTGAACAATGTTATTGATTTTATTTTAGTGGTGTTGATTGGAGAACAACTGTAGTGAGAAAATATTCATGCATTGCAATTCACCAGTTTTGTCAACTGAACAGGGGAAGCGGAAGAAGGACGTCAACTGATGGACGAAATACATATTCACGCATTAAACATTAAATATGCAAAATAAGTATTTTTGTATTTGTTAATGAAAATTGCTACGCAAACCAAGATATCAAATTTCAGAACATCTTGTGGCTCGGCATAATTGATGCCCCGTACCGGGACGCGGTCCAGCGATTGAGAAAAAATTGGTCTCTAAAGTCTTTCAGTGATAATTGTTGCCCTTCCCACGAATCCCTGTATACAATTATGAAAAACTAGTGGGGCTGCTTCCCTGGCAAGTGTGTAAATTTAAGCTACTACTGCCAATAAAGATAAAGAAAAAACCTGTTTTCCTACCGCAACTACTTTTCAACACAAACACAGGCTAATCAGCAACCTACTCAAAATTGAGCGGTTGCCTGGAAATACCTGTTGACATTACTCTCAAGTTCAAGTTGAACTATATTGTACGTTGTGAGAAGTGGAGATAAGGCCTTCTTCCTATTCAGAACGGAAATGCACATCCTTTATACTGGCTTGTCAGGTAGTTTCCGGTTTTATCACTGTGTGTTTTATATATATTTTTTTAAATATTAGATTCAATTAAAAAGCACCAGTATTGGGGCAGTCATGCTCGACCTATCTTGCAGAAAGTAACGCAACACACACACTGGATTCAACCTTCTTGTTAACATGTCGCGAATTTTAACCATCCTATTGAAAGTCAACGGGATTGTTACAGCAACACAGAACTCTCAGTGACTGCAATCAGATCAGAAGTTGCATACTACTCGTATTTTAGAAAGGCAGTGGTAATTTTATGAATCACAGACGCTGTACACAGTGCATTCCACCCCCCCCCTTCCCCACTATTTTGCCACTTTCGCTCCTGCACTATGCTAAACCTTATGGAGCAAGGGAAATTAAACTGTCCTTGGCCCCCTCCCTAGTTTTGGAACCCAATCGCCGCCACTGGCGCTATAGATATGGTAATGTAATGATCGTGTACGAGTATTTCTATGGAAGTATTACACGTGTTTCTCCAAACGAATTTCCCCATAATTTTGCCTAAAATTGTCAAACTGAGTTGTGTTCTCAGTTTGTGCATATGTAGTCCAGGAAAATGACGGGGGAAATATCAAGCCGACACTGTGCCTGTAAGTTGACACGGACTTCCTCACGTGGGTGTAGCCTTATCACACGTGCTGCTTCCCCATGGGGAAGTCGTCACATACAATAACAATATAATAAAAAAAGTAAAATAAAAAAATATGAAATAAATAAAATGGGTCTCCTCGATGTTGCCTTGTAGTCATTTGGTCCCGGGTTCGACCCCACCGTGGAAGCACATAGTGGTTAAACCGTGGGTCAAGTCTCGATTAGCCTATCTGTGCAAAAAGTTGACTTATAAACTTTGATCTTTTAAAAATTAAACTAGATAACTCCAAGTAACTGGATGGTGTAAAGCACGGGAAATCCGGGTCTGGCTCTCGGAGTGGGCGATCTCAAGCTTACGAGAAACGGCTCTGGGGTACACCCAAACCCTCACCTGTACTTTGGTATTATACGGACTACCTTTTATTTTAATGCTAAGTGAACAAAACCTGACCTGCCTAACCTAACCACGAAAACATATTTTGAGCATCTTAAGTACTCGGTAAAAAAAACTCCACAGTATGTGTTAACAGAAGTAAATCGAAATCGAACCAAGTTATAGACGGTGTGAAATGAGGTAGTCCGTATAATACTAAATTAGCCCCTCACCAATACACACAATCGGCGACTAAGATATGAGTAGGCAACGTGTCCATCGGCATGTTCATTCACTGTTTACCACAACACAAGGTTCAAGGACTGAATCAAAGGCTGACTTCTACATATTGGCGTTTTTATTTGGCGGGATAATTTTGCCTGCTTTCTTGCAGAGAACACCTGGGAGCAAAGGAACCGTTTCCACGTCCAGCCAGTCGCGAGAACATGAAACTGCTTCTCCCCCCACGGCAAGCGGGGGAAAGAGAGAGAGAGAGGTTTGTGCACTCGATGGTTGTAGGAGTGGAGAAAACTTAGCTTGGGAGTAGTAGTTTTACTTGTCCTCCTGAGAATACCAAAGTTCCGATGGTGTAGAAAAACACATTAGGGGGAACAGGATAGGTTGAAGATTTTGCTTGTGTAGGAAAAGTCGAAACTTCCAGTTGATTAGCTGTAACTTAAAAGTTGAAGTTGTTTGTCCACTAGGAATACATGGGAGTCTATAAATAATTATTCATCAATTTTCTTACATCTCGTATCCAGCTTAATAATGAACTTAAAAACCTGCATCCACTAGCAACATGGGGAGAAATGCATACTCTCTTGTCCTAGGTTTGCTTTCTCAGTTGCAATGCCCATTCCGACGATATTGAAAGAAATGCATGTCTAGTGCGAAAAATATTACGATGACCATGGGCGTCCGGAAGGGGGGCAAGGGGGAGCTGTGGCCCTCCCCTGGAAAATGAAAGTGAATCAAAAATTATGTATTTCACACATATGATTTCATTTTAGCCACAATATTATGTGTTAATTATTGCATGAACACCATAAATTCAAATTTAATCAATTTTTTTTTTATGGAACAACACTATTTTGGGGGAAAATACCTTCTTTGCCCCTCCCTGGAAAAAAACCTGCCGGCGTCCATCACGATGACATTTCATAAAGTATCGATATTGGCCCTCTCATAATTAGAACTTCCTTAAATGGTAAAACTTCTTCTTCATAGGAGTATACCGTAGGGTGTATTCAGAGGGTATTAGCAATACTATCAACAGTAAACAGAGTGAATTTATCAGCCGATGAATCAGCCATGAACTTTAATTGTTGCTGGTAGAGATAGAGCCAGCACGCTTGGTAATTTTAGAATGAATCATGCTTTGAAAATGAACAAATGCTTACGGTGATTCAAGATCAGTGCCGGATCTACAATCCGCAAAACCCCGCAGTGCGGGGGGGGGGGGGCGAGGTCAATTAAGCCTTTAGGGGGTCCTCAGCCATTGGCATAGTAGAGGGTTCGTATGTCGTATGTAAAAAAATAAACTTATTTACTCTGGGGTACAGAAACGAATACAATATACGAGACAAGTAAAGATAAAGTTCCCCTGTGCATATAGCACCCGGCCATGAAGGCACATTTACAGTATGTGTGCCCCATATATTTTAGACCATCTTGGAGGTGGTGATCAGCACCACGCTGCGGCCTCATTTACCCCCCCCCCCCCCCCGGGTACGATTTGAGACTGGGTGAGCCATAGAGCCGCTTTATGCGGGGACAAAGTCGAAGAAATTCCGAACTTAGATCACACACCCCGGGTTTCTAAAGACGCAGTCCAATCAAATCAGGCTAGAAATTCACGAGAAATGCAGTGGTGAAGGTTTATTCAACCTCTCTTTAATCAGGAAAAGCTACGACTGTATGATTGTAACAAATGTAACATTTTCCAGCTGTGAGAAAACAGTGTCATATATACGAGTGTTATATATCACATCATCCCTTCCCATTTAAAAATTTTGAGTTGAATTCAATATGGTGGACGTCTGCTTGGAATACACCGAAGTGGTTCCTCCTAAGCCTAACCTGTTTCTATCATGACCAATTATACCCAGCCTAACCCTTTTATACTTTTTATAGGGGGGGTATTAAGGGACTTTTGAATCACCTTCTAGGCCCTTATATGTGAATTTTTCAACATGAGATCAAGAATAACACACACAAGTGTAAAGGTGTGTAGGTAGAGGGGGCCTTTGGTAATATTTTGCAGGGGAGCCCCAGATTTGTAGATCCGGCACTGTTCAAGATGTACAATTGACGAGCGCAACATGACTTGGAACATGTCAAAAAAATCAATAACTTACAATGAATAAAATTATGAGGTGGCAGCCAGGAAATTCGCAAGGGAATATCGACGCAAGAGAAGGTAGGTTACGATTTGTTTTTAGTTACAGTAGTACCATATTTTGATCTTTCTAACGTTCTTTCGGGTTGTTAAAAAACATTATTGCTGATATTTTACGCATATTCTGTGGAAAATCCATGAAAATCAAATTTTCTGATCGCTCATTGAATGTAATGTTTCTCGTAACCTGGCAAAAGAATCTTATTTTGCGAATACAATACTCACAATTCATATACACAGTCACAGGTACATTGCAGATTATTTCAGTATTATTTTTCCCTTACAATTTTTCAACAATTATTATTAATATGGAAGCTTGGGCCCTACACGAAAAAAATGTATTGGCTACGACCCAGATTAGTATTGGCATTATCCGTTGAAACTGGCATGAGATCAACCAATAAATGAACCGTTAAACGACGTTTCTTACTGTGGCAGACAGCTTAGCAGGGATCCCAAGTACGAATCTTGGCTTTGACAGGTGTGTTCCGTTATCAATTTTATAAGATCATCATTCTTAGAGAATACAAAAGACGACATAATCAAAATATAAATACATTTATGATTCATGCAAACTAAATTACAATAATTCCAAGTATTCGTTGTGGATAATTTGTTTCAATTGATTGAATTGGTTTTAAGCCCACTTTATGCACAGTAAGGCTAATTGGGACTGGACCTACAGTTTTAAAGTGGGATCCGAATCACTATGTGCCTCCACTGAGTATCGAACCCGGGACCCTTTGATTACAAGGCAAGGACGCTACCACAGCGCCATCGGGGAGGCCCATAATTTGTTTTCAAGTCACTTAATTCAACCATTGTTAAACCGTAATGATTTAATGAATGGCATATTTTGACGATTTACTTCAGAATAGCAAGTTTGTTCTTCGTTGTGCAGTACAGCTTTGCTACAAATATAACGAAAAACTATATATAGTATTAATTTTGGAATTATTTTTCATTGATCAAAATTTTGTTTGGGGAGGCAAAGTTGCGGCTGGTGGAGTCACGCCGGCCTGCCCCTCCCCTAACGACGTCGCTGTATTTTGACGTCTTGCAGTTTGTTTAGCATGTAATTTTTATTGGACATTACCCATTGTCTAGTGCAGAGAATTACTGCAGTATTTTGTGTTACTTTTACTGGCATGTTCTATTATTTTTCTTTCAAATCGTTTTAAAGTAATCTATGAAGTACGAAGAAAAATACGGCACCTTGGCCACTGGATGAAAGTATTATTATTAAACAAGCACGGCCACTAGTAATACTATTATTTCAATAACAAAAGTAAACTACACGAACCAAAAACACTCTCATCAGTGTGTGCCTGGATTTTTGAAAGGGAGATGTTTACGTCCTATTTTTTCCAAGTTTTGTTACCTTTTCCTGCATATCACGTTTTTTCTCTTGAGGGAGGAGGTGCCGCTCTACACACGCATACTGTATATTTTTCCTTAATATATGTTTTCTGTAATTACGTAGAACAATATAGTAAATTCGACTAATTTTCTCCTTGGTTCATAATCACTTTTGCTATTTTAGTACAACTGTTATCTGAAATATTAACCGCACGTAATCGACATTTTGCGATAATGAAAATGACAGATCAAAATTTTTCACAATAAGTTGTATATTATCTCAGACAGATATAATAAGCAAAATATTGACTTACCTTTAATAAAGAGCCGAGAAATAGGACCCACGTTAAGAAGAAACGCTTCCGAACAAAAACCACCAAGTTTGCAAACTTCATCTTCAAGTTTTATTGACAAACAAGTCGTCTGTTTACAAGTGGTTCTGCTTCTAAAATCCACAATTATAGATAAGTCACAAACATCAATAACGTCCAAATATGTGCCTTGCACACCCGTTTCATTCAAGGCTGTGTATCGTAACATTAAAGCGAGTATTTGCAGCACCAGCTTTTTTTTAGTAACGGCTTATTGCACCATTGCAAATATTTTCACCTGCTCACACACCACACACAATAAAAGCACCTACTTCAGCTTTTGATTTCGGCGATCGTATTCACGATTAAAAACTCCCAGATTTCATTTGCAGCACACACTCTCGGCACATAAAATACTGTTGTTACTTTTGGTATGAACAACAGGTTCCGTACTCACGAAGCAACACACACATACACAATAAAAAAACAACTTCAACAACAACAAACTCCAGCTCCCACCACGATCAATTCCTGCTTCGCGACTTACTCCTTGCTGAGTGAAACAGGTGAACACACCGGAAGTGAAAGACCTGAATTTACCCACAGTGCACTGCGTTCAAGAGGGTTGACTATCGGCAAGCGTACACTCCCGCAGACGCTCGTATTTTGCTGCAGCAATCTTCTATGTAAGGAAATGCGAAGCATTTAAAATGCCAACACTACTAAAGTAACCCAGCGTAAGATTACAACTTCTCTGGCATTTCATTATGTGAGGATTTGTGAACTCTGGATGCGTTACAGTATTAGTTCTTGAGAGAAGCCCGTCTGTTCACACACCCTCTTTTCCTACACCCACAATTATTAATTTGCACAGTGGTTCGGATCCCACTTTAAACTGTAGATCCAGTCCCGATTAGCCTATCTTATCTGTATATAAAGTAGACTTAAAAAAAACTCAAACTTACAATTATTGACATATCTAAACGCGGTTTACACACATGAAAATGTTTTGCGTCATCAAAACTATATTTTCTTTTCTTCTGTTTCTCGAATTTTCATTTCGACTCAATGTCATCCAGGAATTCCACTCGTCAGATCCATACGTAATATATTTTTCAATGTATTTAATACTTATTGCTGATAAACTTGTACTCTTACCTCAAGAATTTATTTGTTTCATGTCTATTTATAGCTCTCGCACGGTCAAGAAAACACTGACATCTTATTTTCTGTTAATCGATAGATAAATAGAGACGTATTATACGATAGAACAATTTTGCCAACCGCAATCAGTGTTTAAAAAGAAGGGATTACTTGTAACAGAGTAGTTATCCTTTGAAACGAGTAACTGCAACTACAACCCAGTTAATTTTTAAATAAAGCGACTATCGCAAATAAGTTACTTTTCAGCAAGTTTCAACAATAATGAACGAAATTACGGTTTGCTAAATAAATAAAGGAAATGTTAATATTCATATATACATGCTATGTTACAGTAATCTTTTCATGTATAGAGGTCTACTTTGAATTGCCTTATTATTGACATATTTAACATATTATGTTTATTATAACTGAATTGATAGCCATGCTAATTATACACCGTGTCCCAAAAGTCCGGTAACACTTTTATTAATTCATTATACAAAAACTACAAGTGATATAGCTTTCGTGTATATGTCATATGAAAGAGTATCTCAAATGTTTTTTTTTAATGTATGAGTTCACAATGCCTCGATATGGGAATCATGTGTAACACGACATATGTCTACACGGTAATAAAATTCTTGACAGAGATATGCTCCAAAGAGTATGGCAAGAATTTGATTACCACGTAGACATATGTCGAGTTACACATGATTCCCATATCGAGGCATTGTGAACTCGTACATTAAAAAAAAACATTTGAGATACTCTTTCATATGACATATACACGAAAGCTATATCACTTGTAGTTTTTGTATAATGAATTAATAAAAGTGTTACCGGACTTTTGGGACACGGTGTATATGTCATCAATACGAATGTAGTACATTCTACGAGTTATATATAATGTTAAAAACTAACTTGCAGTACTTTGAAAGTATCGGTAACTGTAAGTTAGTTACTTATCGAACAAAGCAACTGTAACTCGGTTACTAAAAATGCAACTTCCAGAACACTTCCCTAAATTCGTACACCCTTAGGCCCGAACGTACTGGACTCAGAGCACTGGCGTACACAGATTTTTTTTTCTGGAGGGGCTGGGATTGTAAATGTGGATGGTGCATAGGAAGCTGTAAGTTTTAGGGGGCGAAAATGTTCCGTATATTTGGAGCGTTTCACTCTATTAAAATTGTACTCGAAGACAAAAAAGGCAATTTGGGATAATTTAAAGGTGGAATGCATTTACATCTTTAATATTTTGTGACTTCTTAAAGAGTTTTCGTTTGAATTTTTTTACAATCTCAAAGTTTCGTGAGGGACTGTAGCCACGGGCGTCCGGTAGGGGGGCAAGGGAGGGGCACGGCCCCCCTGGAAAATGAATGTCCATCTAAAAAAGTATATATCTCACACATAATTTCATTTCAGTCACAGTAATTTATGTTAATTTAATTATTATAAGAATGTTGAAGGATCATGATAATTTCAGACTAAAGCAGTGTTTTTTGAAGGAACATCATTACAATGTGGAAAAATTAGCCTCCTTTGCCCCCCTGGAAAGTTACCTTGCTTGCTCCTCCCTGGAAAAAATTCTGCGGACGTGCATGGCTGTAGCCCCATCAGGTCCCCCTTGAGTTCGCCAGTAACTTAGAACACTGTAAGAACGAAGTTAAAATAAACAAAATCACGTGATTTCTGAGAAATAGTTCCGTTCCTATGTATCAGTTGTACAGCAAAGAATAAATACAAAATGAACATATTTAACTTTCGTGAAATTTGGTGAAAGTATACAATTTTCTGATATACAAGCAGTCTCTGCTTTATTTCAGTGATTTCAAACATGCATGCATCACTCGCGAAAGTCGTTGCTAGTAAGTGAAATATTCTCAGTTCATTGTCCTTTCCGCCCAAATAGCCTCACCAGAATCATTTCCATCACACACAGGAATAAAAAATGAGAGAAGGAGATAATGAGGGAATGAGAACGGTGTAGAAAGAATGCGGCAGAAAGCGACAGGAAAACAGGAAGAAAAGCAGTAAAGGGTAATAAAATAAGATAGAGAAACAGAGGAAGAAATAAAAAATGAACAGAAATAGAGGAAAGAAGCGACCGCGAAAAAGAAAGAAAAGAAGATACATAAACATTGGAAGAGAGAAAAGGCAGAAAAATGAAGAGAAAAAGTGATACAGAAACAGGCAGAGCAAGGAAGACAAGAAGGAAGAAACAGGAGAAAGAAAGAGATAGAGGAACGGAGAAGTAAAGACATAGAAATAAAATGGTAGATCATGATGAAAGAAAGAAAGCTTTGGGGAGAGAGGAATGAGTTTTCTTGAGCCTACTCGAACGCAATTCTCAAGCGATGCCACTGTCACTCAGAGAGGGAGACGGCAGGTGAACAAAAACAAGTCACTGCACAAATAGTAACGCGAATTGACAGTGGCATGCCCAGGATTTTCGAAAGGGAGGGGTTACGTATACTTTTTCTTGGTAGTCAGCCCTCATTTTGTCATATTTTCCTACTGTTGATGTTCTTTTTTTTTTAATACTGGGCCAAAAGGGGGGTTATAACCCCCACCAACCCCTCTTGGGCACGCCACTGCGAATGGAGCCCACCAATGAACAGGTGAGAGGGAATTGGATTGCGTGGAGAGGGAAGGCGACTTCAGTTTCCAGCCTTCGCAGCAGCTTGTATTACTTCGCTCTGCCATTCGATTTCCCCCCTCTCTTTGCCGCTATGCGCGGCCTTGCTCCAGAGATAGAAGGGACAGAGTATAAAAATATGGAAATTGCATTTTTGCTGTTGGTGCTCATACGTTTTTTGAACTCCTTTTTTTTACTTTCGCTTTTTGTCCCACTTTTGGCTAATTCGAAGATGGAGATGGGGATGTTATGATGAAATTGATGAATGGAAACTCACAAACATCCATGCCCAGGGCGGAATTCGAACCCGGGACCTCTGGCGTCGTAGCGCAATGTGCTAATCACTCCGCCACGGTGGTTGGTGCTCATACGAATGTGACAGACATTGGATTTTGTTGTATTTGATGAAGATTCTCAGATTTTTTTAAATATTTTTGATCAAAGTCCTCTTTATGCAAAAATAAGCTAATCGGGACTGGGCATACAGTTTAAACTGAGAATCCGAACAACGATTTGCCTCCACCGGATACCGAACCTACGACCTCTTCATTACAAGGCGACGGATATAGGTAAACGTGTAAATCACAAGATGAATATTGATATTGATATTTGGAGACATATGTATCTAGATTTGCGGACATATATATTTAAATTCCAGTGTATTTTCCGAGAAAATGGGCCGCATAGAATATAAAGGGGTCATTTTAATACGGTTGTTTACCCTCAAGTCAGAAAGTGTAGTTAATTATTATTGACATCAATTTCCATCACAGAATAGCTGCTTCTTACATAAAGTTTTAGCAGTCATAAATAAATAAGTTAGAATGAAACACACGCGCACACATATGCACACGTCGGAAGGAGAGAAAACGAGTTAGCTCAAAAAGTTGGGTGCAAAGTGCAGGAAACAGGCCAGAGCACCATACTCTCATATCTTACCTCTTAATCCAAAGAATAAATGGTTCTGGGTTTTCAAAACTCCAGAAATTTAATTTTTATATGAGAGGTTGCAGAACGTAAACTCATTGACTAAAATTTCTCCATAATTTCAAGAGCCTTTCAAATGAGCAAAGTGTTTAAAGCTTAATAATAACAAAATAGCATAATTATACATCTCAATACGAGGGTCACTATTTATATTTTGAGCCTAACAATGAAAAAACAGGAATTTGGCATTGAAAACTGCTTTATTGTTTTTCGAAGTATTCTCCTTTATGGTCAATACACTTTTGCATTCGTTCGAACCATTTGTCAAAGCAGTTTTTCCAATCTTCTTGAGTCACTTCCATAATATGGTTTTTGAACGCATCAACGGCGTCTTCCGCCGACGAAAATCGTTGTCCACGCAATTTATTCTTGACATTCGGGAACAAGAAGAAGTCATTGGGTGCCAAATCAGGACTGTACGGCGGATGACCCATAAATTCGATTTTTTGACTGTTCATAAAGTCGGTTGTTAGACGAGATGTGTGACAGCTGGCATTGTCTTGATGAAGAATGATCCGACGGCGTTTGTTTGTTTTCCGTATTTGACCGAAGACCTCTAGCAAACAAATCGTTGTGTACCATTCAGAGTTGACCGTTCTACGTTCCTCTAAAGGCACAGTTGCCACATGACCAGTTTTCCCGAAAAAACAGGCGACCATTTGTTTCGATGTGCTTCGAGCGTGAACAACTTTTGTTGGATTGGGTTCATCTTGAAACACCCATACAGTCGACTGCTGTTTACGTTCCGGCTCATATGCATATATCCATGATTCGTCACCTGTTACAATCTTATATACGTCTTTTGAAGCACCACGATTGCATTTATTGAGCATTTGTTTGCACCAATTGAGGCGAGCGTCTTTTTGAGTTTTTGTCAAATTGTGTGGGATCCAACGAGAACATACCTTTCTCACAGCTAAATGATCATCTAATATTTTATATATGCTGGTGGAACTAATGCCTATGGTTGCCTCAGTCTCACAGTATATCACATGACGATCTTGCAGTATTAGGTTTTGAACAGCATCAATGTTTTCTTGAACAACAACTGATTTTGGACGACCTTTGCGAATCTGGTCGGTGAGCGAATGGCGGCCACGATTAAATTCGTTATACCAGCGTTTCACAGTGGCAAAGGATGGGGCTTCATCGCCAAATGTGGAAGTAAGTTGATCGATGCACTCTTGTCTTGATAATCCACATCGAAAATCGTAAAAAAATCATCGCACGAAAATGTTCACGAGTTAATTCCATTTTATTGTTGTCGCGCAATCTCCAAGGCAACATAAACAACACAAATGAAGTTATTGACAAAACATTTGAAGTACGTTATGGTCAATAATGCCAGACGATTCCGTGCAAACGTCAAATCGCGCCTAACTTCTATCAGTGTTGCCAAGGCTCAAAATATAAAAGTGACCCTCGTATATTAACGGCGAAAAATATTAAAACACGAAGAACAGCCCACTGGATATTCACTAATATGGAGAACCGAGTCACAGCCCCTTCAAGATTACAATAATAACATTAATAAAAAATAGTTTGGTTCCAAAATGATGTATAGGTAGCTATTATTAGTTTATAATATAATAATAATTATAGTTATTATGTATTTTAATAATGATGATAAAAATATTCAATTTTATATGAGGCGTTGCGGATACGAAGGGCGAACTCAACAAAAGTACATTTTGAGGAAAATGTTTGGTTTGGTTTGAGTTGCTGTTTTAAGTCCACTTTATGCACAGCAAGACTAATCGCGACTGGACCTACAGTTTAAAATGGGATCCGAACCACTTGTGCCTCCACCGGGACCCCTTAATTACAAGGCAATGACGCTACCACTGAGCCAGTTTTTTTTTTTTTCACATAGGAAACTTTCCGATCTACTGTTACCAAATTTTGTGTAGTTTGCACTGTGCCTGATGACAACGTGATACGCATTTCTTCGTATCTGCAACGCCTCATATCTACATATCTTTCCACAAAACGACACGGGTAATAAGTAATGAAGGCTCTCACAAGATGTCACCACATTCTCATACTTATCCTTATACGTCCAAGTTAGTTTGTACAAATCCCACACGGAGCGCTGACTTAGCAACTTTTATCAGACATCAGTGAGCACTCATTTATGAAACTTTTAAAACAGTCCATGGGGGAGGGGCTACGGGGTAATAGCCTCGCTTCGAACTATGAAAGAAACCTACGAAAATAACAACGATTATTATTATTATTTTGCAAGAATTCAGATTTCGTCTTATGATAAATGAATGGGTTTGTTGTGGAGAGGCAAGCTCTAGAACTTTGCACTATTGATTAATGTTAGTTTTAATCAGTGGCGTAGCAACATATCGCGAGGCCCTGGGTAAGATTAGTATGCGAGGCTCCTATCTATCTGGGTGAGATTAGAATGCGTGTCCCCCATCCGTTCTTTAAATTTGAAATCTCAATGTGAATCAATAGAAAATCTTTTACGATACGTAAGCAAATTGTCATATTTCATTATTAAAAATAATAATAAATTACTGACGAAAATGATATTTGATAATATGCGACGGAGAAATTTACACTTGCCAGAGGTATATTCTTGTAGCACACTGCTGGAATTTTCTTTAACCAAAGTAGTAGTAATAGTACGTCTCTAATGATCTCTTCAGACACTAAGACATAACTGAACTGTCCTTAAAAATACTTTAAAAAAAAATCATAAATACGAAATACGAATCTTTAAATATAACCTATATTATTTTTAATAGAGCCGCGGTGGTCTAGTCGGTATGGCTGTCAGATTACCACGGGGAGACTCGGGTTCGATTCCCGGTGTGGGTGATCTAAGGTCTGAATTTTCCCGACCTTGTCCTCGCATAAAGCGGCTCTGGGACTTACGCAGCCTCAGTTTTTTTAGTAAATATTTTACATGAGAATTACGACAATAATTTTTACTTTATTCTGTCCCTTCAGGCTCAGCGGAATTTCGCCTGCATGTTACGCCTCTGATTTGACGTATTCATTCAAATTATTTATTTCGTCTTCTTTTACATGGCGAAGTTAAGGCTGTGGAGCCTTTTCTTCAACTTGACCATGTTTCAAAAAAATTGAATGTGAAATAATTAAAATATTGAAAAAAGAAATAAATAAAAAAATATATAAAAATTAAAAAGAAATAAAAAATACAAAGAAAAATTACATATAAGAAAGGTAATCTAACCTATAGATACGGGCACACACACTCTCACTCACACACACATATACATACATATTTTTGCCCTTACACACGTACAAGCAAATACATAATACTTACTTAAGCACAGTCCAACATTACACATACTTAAACACAGTCCAAAACGGTATACTTTGACGATAATTAATCTTAACTATTACGTAAAACCATTTTTGTGCCTTACGTCCTTCTATCATTCTCTGCACCTGCCATATTATTAGGGAAATCAAACATTTAATTTTCATTGTACGAGGCGCATCCAGAAAGTAAGTTTCCCTATTTTTTTCCCCGTGAAAGTAAACATAATGAGCCGTGTAAATTGCGTATGCGCAGCAGAGCTAAGACGTATCAATCATATGCCAGGCGGACAGATCCCGCCTGGCGCCAGTAGCGATGCAGCAGTGGTCCGAAGTGGAAGCTCGTATTCCTTCTCCCGCCGCATGCGAGGTTCGGTCGGTGATAAAGTTCCTGAATACACAAAGCATTGCGCCAATTGACATTCATCGTCAGCTCTGTGAGGTCTATGGGCCGAATATTATGAGTAAGCAGATGGTGCGTCGCTGGTGTCGGCAGTTTTCGGAAGGTCGTCAAAGTGTCCATGATGAAGAGCGCAGTGGGCGTCCGTCCCTCATCACTGATAATAATCTGGTTGAGCTGGTGCGGCAGCGCATCGTAGAGAATCGTCGCTTCACGATTACGGAGTTGAGTAGCCTTTTTCCTCCAGATATCGCGATCCGTGTTGCATGAGATTGTCACGCAGCGTCTGCTGTTCAAAAAATTGTGTGCCAGGTGGGTGCCGAAAAACCTGACACCCGAACACAAAATGAAACGTTCAGGAGCAGCACTGACATTCCTGCAACGGTACCATGATGACGGCGATGATTTCCTCGACAGGATCGTCACGGGCGATGAGACGTGGATTTCGCACTTCACCCCGGAAACCAAGCAGCAGTCAATGCATTGGCGGCATAGTGGATCTCCGGTCAAGAAGAAATTCAAACAGACGCTGTCGGTACAGAAAGTGATGTGCACCGTGTTTTGGGACAGGAAGGGCATTTTGCTCATTGACTTCCTCCCCAGAGGTGAAACGGTGAACGCTGACCATTACTGTGAAACACTAAGGAAATTGCGACGTGCCATTCAAAACAAACAAAACAGCAGCTGTTTTGACGGAATTTGGCTGGGAGTTGTTTGATCATCCACCTTACAGTCCTGATCTGGCTCCCAGCGATTTTCACGTTTTCTTGCACCTCAAGAAATACCTGTCCTCCGGTGAGCGTTTTGGCAACGACGAAGAGCTGAAGACGCCTGTCACACGCTGGTTCCATTCACAGGCGGCAGAGTTCTACGACAGTGGGATCCAAAAGTTGATACCACGATACGACAAGTGTCTCAATTCTGGTGGTTGCTATGTTGAAAAATAGCTGAACCTTTGCTGTACCTGTTGCCAATAAATGGTTTCCTGAAACTGTGTTGGTTTTTTTTTTTAAAAAAAATAGGGAAACGTACTTTCTGGATGCGCCTCGTATAATATGTGTAACTTTAACAATATTTTGAACGTCACAATTGAGGAAGGGAAACGTTAAACGAGAATTTAAGGCCAGAATGCTTTAATTGTATTGCCCCAAAAATTAGCCTTTTCCATCTACTTTTCTCACTCATATTTAATACATTTTTCGTATCAACCCCATGGGACGCAAGGCTCCTCCATACGCGAGGCCCCGGGCGCTCACCCAATTCGCCCACCCCACTGAGTTTTACTATTGATGCAAGTCTACCACACGCGATTGAGCCTGAGCAGTCGATTCTATTTAATCCCTTTTCCTACATTTTTCGAACTGAAGTCGTTATAGCTCTTTTTTAGTTTTACGGCGGGCGTTCTATATGTTGACAAGGGAAGTGGGGAGCGGGAAGTCGACCAATCCAGTGCGATAAGAAACGCAACAGCCAGCCTGTAGGACGAGGTGCACGTCGTAGTTCTTGCCCTCGACGTCGTAACTCTCGGCGCCACCGCTGTTGTCTGCTTGGTCTGCTGCGTATTCCCCACTCCCCACTTCCCTTGCCAGCATGGGCGTCGCCAGAATTTTTTGCAGGGGGGGTCGGACAAATTATAAAAGTTGAATAGTAGAAAATTAATAAGTATTAGAGAACCATGGTTATAAATGTTATTATACAATAATAAATATTATAAACTAACAAAAATAAATTTTATTCGGAATAATAATAATAATAATAATAATTAATATTATTATTATATAAATGGGGAGGCTCGATCCACCAAACGAGTGAACACCAGGACAACTATTTTCCATTATTCATTTTGCATTTTATGTAGTTGGTATCTGAAATGCATTTTGTTATTAACTTTTTCGCGTCTCGTTCAAGAAAAGGCTTTAAATGTTAGGGGGATTATGATTTCATAAAGTTTGTTGTGTGACCTCTCACAACTGTAATTCTTAGAGTTTTGAAAACTGTAGAACCAACTGTTCTTTGTATGAAATGGTAGAATATAACCTTGTTCGTGTACGAGGGTCACTATTTATATTTTGAGCCTAACAATGAAAAAACAGGAATTTGGTATTGAAAACTGCTTTATTGTTTTTCGAAGTATTCTCCTTTATGGTCAATACACTTTTGCATTCGTTCGAACCATTTGTCAAAGCAGTTTTTCCAATCTTCATAATATGGTTTTTGAACGCATCAACGGCGTCTTCCGCCGACGAAAATCGCTGTCCACGCAATTTATTCTTGACATTCGGGAACAAGAAGAAGTCATTGGGTGCCAAATCAGGACTGTACGGCGGATGACCCATAAATTCGATTTTTTGACTGTTCATAAAGTCGGTTGTTAGACGAGATGTGTGACAGCTGGCATTGTCTTGATGAAGAATGATCCGACGGCGTTTGTTTGTTTTCCGTATTTGACCGAAGACCTCTAGCAAACAAATCGTTGTGTACCATTCAGAGTTGACCGTTCTACGTTCCTCTAAAGGCACAGTTGCCACATGACCAGTTTTCCCGAAAAAACAGGCAACCATTTGTTTCGATGTGCTTCGAGCGCGAACAACTTTTGTTGGATTGGGTTCATCTTGAAACACCCATACAGTCGACTGCTGTTTACGTTCCGGCTCATATGCATATATCCATAATTCGTCACCTGCTACAATCTTATATACGTCTTTTGAAGCACCACGATTGTATTTATTGAGCATTTGTTTGCACCAATTGACGCGAGCGTCTTTTTGAGTTTTTGTCAAATTGTGTGGGATCCAACGAGAACATACCTTTCTCACAGCTAAATGATCATGTAATATTTTATATACGAGGGTCACTATTTATATTTTGAGCCTTGGCAACACCGATTGAAGTTAGGCGCGATTTGACGTTTGCACGGAATCGTCTGGCATTATAGACCATAACGTACTTAAAATGTTTTGTCAATAGCTTCATTTGTGTTGTTTATGTTGCCTTGGAGATTGCGCGACAACAATCAAATGGAATTAACTCGTGAACATTTTCGTGCGATGATTTTTCACGATTTTCGACGTGGATTATCAAGACAAGAGTGCATCGATCAACTTACTTCCACATTTGGCGATGAAGCCCCATCCTTTGCCACTGTGAAACGCTGGTATAACGAATTTAATCGTGGCCGCCATTCGCTCACCGACCACATTCTCGAAGGTCGTCCAAAATCAGTTGTTGTTCAAGAAAACATTGATGCTGTTCAAAACCTAATACTGCAAGATCGTCATGTGACATACTGTGAGATTGAGGCAACCATAGGCATTAGTTCCACCAGCATATATAAAATATTAGATGATCATTTAGCTGTGAGAAAGGTATGTTCTCGTTGGATCCCACACAATTTGAGAAAAACTCAAAAAGACGCTCGCGTCAATTGGTGTAAACAAATGCTCAATAAATACAATCGTGGTGCTTCAAAAGACGTATATAAGATTGTAACAGGTGACGAATTATGGATATATGCATATGAGCCGGAACGTAAACAGCAGTCGACTGTATGGGTGTTTCAAGATGAACCCAATCCAACAAAAGTTGTTCGCGCTCGAAGCACATCGAAACTAATGGTCGCCTGTTTTTTCGGGAAAACTGGTCATGTGGCAACTGTGCCTTTAGAGGAACGTAGAACGGTCAACTCTGAATGGTACACAACAAATTTGTTTGCCAGAGGTTTTCAGTCAAATACGGAAAACAAACAAACTCCGTCGGATCATTCTTCATCAAGACAATGCCAGCTGTCACACATCTCGTCTAACAACCGACTTTATGAACAGTCAAAAAATCGAATTGATGGGTCATCCGCCGTACAGTCCTGAATTGGCACCCAATGACTTCTTCTTGTTCCCGAATGTCAAGAATAAATTTCGTGGCCAACGATTTTCGTCGGCGGAAGACGCCGTTGATGCGTTCAAAAACCATATTATGGAGGTGTCTCAAGAAGATTGGAAAATCTGCTTTGACAAATGGTTCGAACGAATCCAAAAGTGTATTGACCATAAAGGAGAATACTTCGAAAAACAATAAAGCAGTTTTCAATACCAAATTCCTGTTTTTTCATTGTTAGGCTCAAAATATAAATAGTGACCCTCGTATGCTGGTGGAACTAATGCCTATGGTTGCCTCAATCTCACAGTATGTCACATGACGATCTTGCAGTATTAGGTTTTGCACAGCATCAATGTTTTCTTGAACAACAACTGATTTTGGACGACCTTCGCGAATCTCGTCGGTGAGCGAATGGCGGCCACGATTAAATTTGTTATACCAGCGTTTCACAGTGGCAAAGGATGGGGCTTCATCGCCAAATGTGGAAGTAAGTTGATCGATGCACTCTTGTCTTGATAATCCACGTCGAAAATCGTGAAAAATCATCGCACGAAAATGTTCACGAGTTAATTCCATTTTATTGTTGTCGCGCAATCTTCCAGTCAACATAAACAACACAAATGAAGCTATTGACAAAACATTTGAAGTAGGTTATGGTCAATAATGCCAGACGATTCCGTGCAAACGTTAAATCGCGCCTAACTTCAATCAGTGTTGCCAAGGCTCAAAATATGCATTTTAATGCATTTTAACTTTGATTATTCTCTTCCAATACTAACTAAATGAACTTTATTTCTGTTCTTAACAATGAGAGTAACAAACTTTCGACTTTCTTGTATCTTTAAATAAACAATATAAATTTCCAGGGGGGGATCCACCGACCCGTTCGTCCCCCCTCCCGACGCCCATGCTTGCCAGCATATAAAGCGCCCGCCGTAGGAGTAGAAAGGATCTATAACTCACATTTAGACATGTTCTTTATTTTAATAATCATTGCTGATACGAATAATTTAATTTACAAATATAATTTTTAAAACATTGAATTATCATGGCTGTTCAATGGTCCAGGTGTAAGAAAATGAAAGTAAATTTGGAAACATTGTTAATCTGCAGAACACAGTACTATTCAAAAAATTCTGAAAATTGCATGTATTGTAAACAATAATGACCAAGCTGTACGCTGTGTGACAGCCTTTGTTTGTAAGCGACAGTGGCGTACTCTGAGTATAAAATCTGGGCTAGATTTCAAAATGAAGGGCTGTTGCTTGTTCATGTTTTGGGATTTTTGAAGGGAAGTGACATTGTGACCAATTGTTCTCTCATTTTAAAAATTGAAATCAGCAATCACAAAATAATAATAATAACAATATAGATAATTACTATTTCTGTTGTCTCATGCTCATAGACAGGTAAACCTCGAACTTAGGAACAAATATAGGAGACCTATGTCCAGTGGCGGTAATTGGGTTGCAAAACCGGGGGGGGGCAAGTTGGCAAAACTGGGGGGCAAAGACAGTATATTTTCTTTTGTATATAAGATTTAGCATAGTGCGGGAACAAAAGTAGGGGGGCAACTCCCCCCCTCACCCCTTATCGTCGCCACTGCCCATGTCTAAAGAGTAAATAAGGCAATGTGAGAGAAATAAGAATATTGATATGAAATTTTCTAGTCGAAAAACTACTAAAATCGAAAATTCGGATGATAATATCGTATCACTCTAGTGAATGGTAGGATCGAACCTGCCACTCCCAATAGATGTATGGATGATGTAGCTAATCATCATTCATCCTCATTAATGATGAGAGCACTTGTCATAACGACAAGTTGGGTGCTTGGCAGCAAGAGGAACAACTGAAATAGAATACCTTACTAAATAACTAGAAATGTCACTCGTTGGATTCTAGAACTTTCGAACCTGAATCATACATGGTAAGGATTAGGATAAATACCTATCTAAACTTACAATAGATGATCAAATCAGTAACGAAGTGTAAAATGAAACTGTCCTTTCTCCAGGCTTCTCAGATGGTTGACCTCAGTCAGGGAGACTACTCTCTTTCCCTACTCTCCAAAGTCCTCTTTTTTCCTCTTTTCAATCAATTCGAAAAGTGAGTCCTCTCCCAGCCTGCCTGCCACTCTAAAACCCCTGTCAATCGGGACTTCCTCCACGCTGATTCGTGAGTTTTAACCTTTCTATATCTGTAAACAGATTACTACCTGTTTACCTGATGAAACTCTGTAACCTCAATACATCAGGAAGTCTGCATACACTTGACTATGCATAATTAAAATGCCTCAGAGGAGTAGACAGCTGGTGTAAACAAATGAACGACCCTTGGTTAATTGAAGCTTCTAGAGAAGGTTTAAATAAAAATAAAGAATAATCCTATGGATTGATAGTTCCGCCGCTCAGGGGAAATTTTCTACTTTGAAAATGTATTAATTTAGTTCGAAAAGCTTCATGATGATTCAAGTTCTACGGTTCGGTTTATTTATAAAAAGACAAACACAAAAATATATAAAAACGAAAAGAAAAAAAATAAATCATCTATTTTAAGTTTAGACAGGTATTTATCCTAATCCTCACCATGTATGATTCAGGTTCAAAATTTCTAAAATCCAACGAGTGACTATTTGTCATTTCTAGTTGTTTTGTAAGGTATTCTATTTCAGTTGTGCCTGTTGCTGCCAAGCACCCAACTTGTCGTTATGACAAGTCCTCTCATCATTAGTGAGGATGAATGATGATTAGCTACATCATCCATACATCTATTGGAAGTGGCAGGTTCGATCCAATCATTTACTAGAGTGAAACGAATCGGGACTTCCTCCACGCTGATTAGTGAGTTTTAACCTTCCTATATCTGTAAACAGATTACTACCTGTTTACCTGATGAAACTCTATAACCTCAATATATCAGGAAGTCTGAGTACACTTGACTATGCATAATTAGAATGCCTCAGAGGAGTAGACAGCTGGTGTAAACAAGTGAACGACCCTTTGTGAGTGTCCCTTCATCAATTCCATGTATCATCACCCTTGGTGAATTGAAGCTTCTAAAGAAAGTTTAAATAAAAATAAAGAATAATCCTATGGATTGATACGATATTTAAGACTGGAAATCAGGTTGCCAACTCCTGAGACACCATTATTCGAAGTGAACAATTTAATTCACAATTTCTAATCGATTTTCTTCTGTATTCTAGTCTGGGTTTCAGGCTTCGCAGATAGCCTAGCTAGCCTAGAATGTACGCGCCTGGTAAGCTACTTCGTCCTTGTAAGGGGGAGGGGGGTCAATAGAATTTTTCCCCGGCAATTTTGACCATAATATTTCAACTCTACAATTGTACGTTTAGCTCCAGCTGGAATTATACCATGCATTGGTGGTCACATCTAATACTCCCACAGCATTTCGCTAAGCACCGTGGCAGAGTGGTTAGCACAGCGTGCTATGACTTCAGGGATCCCACGAAAGCCGGCCTGAGCACTAGGGTTCTTTGTGAGTGTCCCTTCATCAATTCCATGTATCATCACCCATCCTCATCGTCGCGATTAACCAAAAAGTGGCAGAAAAGCAACATAAAAAAATCTAATTCATTCAATCAATTGTTCACGGCCTTGTCTCAACAAGTCCTAAATGGTGTGGTCTCGATCTGGTCTCGATTTCGACAAGACTGTCTAGGTACAGTGGGATCCATAAGTATTGCTCAGCAACTTGTCCTTGACTATTTTCGTTGGTTTTTATATCCATTCTACGTATTTTTAAGGACTGTATTTTTACGTGTAATGGTTCAGAGGTTGTAAGCAGATTGTTTGGTGTTTTGTGTCAGTTCTTGAAGCTCCTATTGCATAAAACAAAGGGAGTAAACCTGGTGATGGACAATTTGCTTGGTTGATAATACTTATGGATCCCACTGTACAGTGGGATCCACGAGAATTACCGTGCAAATTGTCCATGACTTTTTTCATTAATATTTCTCTCACATCCTTGTGTGTTTTTAAGCGATGTATTTTATGTATGCTGGTGCAGAAGTTGTCAACAGCTTGTTTTGAATTTTCCTTTAATTCCTGAAGCTCTTATTGGGTCAAATAAAGTGCACAAACATAGTGATGGACAATTTACACGGTATTACTCATGGATCCTACTGTACCATCCCCAATACTGGCACTACAGTCGACGGATATGTAGTTACGTTTGAATTATTGACAGAAGGCATGATTTGCAGTCCGTGCAATTATACATGTATCAAATTAAATCCTAAATATGAACTCTGCTGTACTTGTCCACAATTCTCTAACTTTATAATTATATATATATATTGGATTATAGAAAGTAGGAGCCTAATGTAAACTGTGATGATGATTTATCCTGTTTGAATTCAACTAGGATTATAAAGTATAACGATCCTTCACACTTTTTCTAATTACCATTTGATGACGTAATGATTGTTATTGGACCCCGCGGTAGAAACATTGTTGAGTTACTTCAGAGAAACGAAAGCATGCACCATGCAGTAATCAATTCGAGCCAAATAATGTCCTCACAGCAACAATTTTTTTTCTGGACAGAAGGACTTAGTTGCTTTGCGTCAACCTTGATTGTATCGTCTCTGACGTTGCATGTCGACAAACACTCATACGCAATCCCTTCAAGGAACTGAAGAGAAATATTACAATAAACTTAATGATGCACAGCACACGGTTTCATGGGCAGAGATGGAAGAGTAATTTTCTTATAAATGTTATGAATACCGAAGACTCTTCAACAAAATAAGATGGAGAATGTCACGTAGCACAGAAGAATTGCTAATGGCAAGCTATTCATCAGAAGAGAATATGGAGTGTGGACATTTATTTGGAGTCAATAGATTGATGTATAAATAGACGTCAATATCTATGGTCACGTAGCTTGTCTTTGGTTTTTGCCAACCCATTTGTCGCCTATGACGCATTAAGCGTGGTACAAGTATCATATAAATGGTATGGAGCGGGCTATTCGTTCTCTGCAACCAATCATATCAACAGGCCAGGTAAGGTTTATCGTAAGGGCAGGTTTAGTTACAACAACTAGAATATATGTGTATGCTAAAATGTACAAGTATCGACAAACTGTCCATGTCGATGACTATTTTCATTCGTTTTTCTCTTGCATCCATTAAGGACTGAATTTCTATGTATATTGGTATGAGCGTAACTTGGGTCCTAACTTTAAGGGGACAGAATCGATCAATTTCCCATCCGATAAAAATAGGACAATTTTACTAAACAACTGTTAAAATTGCAAAATCATAGAAAGTACTCATTAGTTTGCTAAGCAGGTCCGCGAAAATTAACAAGATAACCATTAACTTTTAAATTTTAATAAACATGCACATTTTTGGGGGCAAGTGCCCCCTTTGGCCCAACAAAGTTACGTCTATGTGGTGCAGAAGTTATCAACAGCTTATTTGGCATTTCTTTCAATTCTTGAAGCTCTCATTGCATAAAACGAATATGGAAAGGCACAAGTTTTGGTTTGCTTGATTGATTGGTTGATTTGCTTTATTTTATTTGCTTTTATGCCCCTTTTGGCTAATCACGAATGATGAGGATGAATGGCGATGAAATGAACTTGTTGAAAGGACAATCACAAACACACATGGATAGCACACAACAGAAACTCTACGGATGATTATTATACTGGCTGTGACTCCAGACGCCAGAGCCTCGTTAGTATGCAAAATGCAGCCCATGGTGACAATTTGCTTCGTGATACTAAAGCATTTCGCTCTCTCGGTGGCCGAGTGCGATCTCGCTAACGAAGGTTCCGGTGTAAGCTGCGGTCGACATGGGTGTTCGTTGGTTTTGATTGATTTGTTGTTTTAAGTCCACTTTATGCACAGAAAGGCCAATCGGGACTGTACCTACAGTTTATAGTGAGATCCGAACCACTATGTACCTCCACCGGGTATCGAACCGGGGACTCCTTGATTACAAGGCGATGACGCTACCACTGTGGGAGGCCCTGGGTGTTCGTTGATGAGTGTCCCTTCTTAAATTCCTCTAATCATCATTCATCCCCGTTGTCTCGATTAAAGGAAAAGGTCTAAATATGAGCCCCCCTTTTTATGTTGTCATTTTCGGAAGGAAAAAAATTAATATGTCAAGCACCTGCCTTTAAAATGCATATCTATGAAATATATACTTAAATGTAATAGCATGCTAAAGTATAGAAGGTCTCCATTTTTTTTTAAAAAAAAAGCAATTTCCAAAAAATGGTAGAACGATGTATTTTAACATTGTGGTCTAAATATGACTACTAGTGGCAATATCACAAAAAGCAATTAAAATTTAAAAAAACAGTAATTTATTTCTAGAAAATTATAAAATGCACATTTATGAATAATCTGTTGTTTCGGAATGGGAAAAATCGAAATTAAGAAAACATCCAAATATTTGTTGAAAATGTGATCTCAACATTAGACCTCATGTCATAGCCCATATTTAGACCATTTCGCTATTTTTCTTCTTCAATTTATTTTCGCTCTCTGTGGTACATATTTCACAAACAAATCATGGTATTATAAAAGCCCACATTTGTTTTATGTATCGCTAATATCATAACCTATACAAAGCAGATGAAAATTCAGAAAACACTGAGTTAAAACATACCTGCAAAAAGTTTTCGGAGGTCGCAATTGTATAACAGCGTCCAAGGCCGAAACTAACCACCACTTTCTCTTGCGAATTGTCGTCGCAACCTTTGTCCTTGACAGATAACCAGTTCCAATAGCCTCTGCCAGGCTGTAGCACCCAGGAGTGCTGATAACTCCAAAATCCATATTTAAACCTTCGCCCATATTTAGACCTTCTCCTCTACAGTAGCGTCGTCGTAGAGTTTTATTTAGGTTGCCTCATCGGTGGATGAAATATTTTCAATTGGGTTCTGTTTTTGGTTGGCAAGACATCCCTTGTCTTTCTCATGCTCTTTTCCCTTCCTATTGGCTTCATATTAGTGGTCTCGGTGTCCAAACCCGTTGAACGTTCGCAAGAGCGGCGTCTCTAAACCGCTCCACCCTACCACTTGAGCAGCGCCGAAACTTTATTTTTAATTACAAATTACAAAAGCGTGGCTATTCGTTTTAAGAAGAGTTTTTAACAATGACCAACAGGAGGCTACTACATTATCTATCTTTCATTCATGATCTGCAAACTGAACGTAAACCCGCGTACTTATTTGAAAAATTATGTAATCGCAACACAATTCACAGACACGGGACACGTCGTCACAACGAACTTGACATTCCTCACCATTCGACTACGCTATATACCTCATCCTTTTCTATATCTGCCCCGAAAGCATGGAATGCACTACCAACAAATGTTAAATCCATAAAACTCAATAAGAGTTTCAAAATTAAATTGAAATAAATGCTTCTACAGGAACAGCAGCAGAACATTAGCACATACTAGAAATGAACTGGCACTCAACAAACGACAAAACACTCATATTCTATAACTGTAACTATTGTAATTTTATTAATATCTTCAAATTATTATTATTATTATTATTATTTACTTAAATGCAACCTTATGTTAACATTTACATTTTTTTTCTTTTCACATTTGTATTTTTTTTTTTTAATATTTTCTTGTTCTTTCACATTTATATAATCCTATGACTAATATTACTGAAATGAGAATATTCGTAATTGTAGGTAATGTGATTTTTTTATTTCTCTTTAGTGTAATCAAGCTTTCCATCTACTCATATATTATCATATTATATTATATATACTTATATTTCTTATGTAGCTCATGACAAGGGTTAGGTGGTAGAGCAGCCTACGGCTGAACCTCGCCCGCTAAATAAAGGAATTATTATTATTATTATTATTATGGAGGTAAAATTAATAAACTTGTTCTTTAACAGAACACTTGAGGTATTTGAAAATATGGCAATTATTTTTAATTAAAACCGTAAATATATAGCTTGGTAATGTTTTTGTTATTGGAGGAAATTGGAAAGTAGGAAGACCAGGGAAAAAAGTTGGGGAAAGGGGTTGGCAGGGTGGAAAGTAGAGAGGCGCCAGAAATCCACCTCGTCCGGGTAAAAGTTTTATCTTGGGCCACCCCTGAGTGTTTGACTCGTAATCTCGCCACGAACGGCGGCCCCAGATTCAAGTGTGTGTGTGTGTGTGTGTGTGTGTGTGTGTGTGTATAGTATATATATATGTACGTATGTATGTGTGTGGGGGGGTGCCTTCATGGATTTCATTTATAATTCACCGTTACCGTCGCGATCAGCCTAATGAGACAGAAAAGCAACGTAATATAAGAAAAAAAAACATGCATACAGTAAGTATCCTTGTTGCCTTAGTCTCTTATTCTGTATCTTTTTGTTTTCAATTAATTTCCCTTTCAGGTTCTTCATATATCTCTATTGTTTCTACCTACGTATAGTATATCATTGTCTTTATTTCTATTTTACTTTCTCTCTCCCTCTCTATGAATGAAGCTGCACTTTACAGACATCGAACACCTCCCCGATGGTCTAATATATTTACAATGATTGATTGATTGAATTGTTGTTTTAAGTCCACTTTATGCACAGTAAGCTAATCGGGCCAGTTTAAAGTAGGATCCAAACCACTGTGCCATGTGCATCCACCTGGTATCGAACCTGGGACCCCTTGATTACAAGGCAACAACGCTACCACTGCCACCGGGAGGCCCTAATATATAGAGCATTCCCTGACATTCGCTACGAGACTCGGCGGCAAGCGGCCCGGCGTCAGCGCTTGTCTTTCCCAGTGAACGGAATCCGCGACAGCCGCACGCTACAGTCTGTTTTTCTCGCTCTCCCTGCCTTCGCTCTCTTTCCCTTTCTGTTGACGTTGCAGACTGACGCCAGTATAATCCTCCCTCGGAAGTTGTGTTGTGTCGTGTCCGTGTGTTGAAGATTGTGTCTTAATATGGCACCACAAAAGTTTACATTACAACAAAGGATTTATCTTGTCGAGTGTTACTTCGGAAAGAGGAATTGTGGAGAAGTGCGACGACGTTTTGCAACGAAATTTCCTGGTGTTCCCGTTCCACATAAGACCACTATATTAAACCTCGTAAAAAAGTTTAGAGTAACAGGGCCAGTTCTGAATAAAAGTGGAAAGAAAAACCCACGTGTACTTACTGAGGAAAAACTCGATGAGATAGGACAAAGGTTAGAGCAGTCTCCTCGGAAATCTATCCGCCGCCTCTCACAAGAAACGGATGTTTCACAAACTCTCTAGGTCCCCCGATTTGTCAGCCTGCGATTTTTATTTATGGGGAAATCTAAACAATAAAATATACAAAGACAATCCGCACACCATCCGTGAGTTAAAAGAGAGTATTGTACGAGAAATCGGGAGAATTACAGTAGACGAACTAGCACGTGTAAATGCCAATTTCCTTCGGAGATGCCAGGAATGTGTTGCAGCAGAGGGACATCATTTTCAACACCTTCTGTAGTCAAGGTTAGTACACAATATGAAAACTGTCATTTTAATAGCCTACTCTACCGACTGTCGCGGACTCCTTTCGCCGGGAAAGACAAGCGCTGACGCCGGGCCGCTTGCCGTCGAGTCTCGTAGCGAATGTCAGGGAATGCTCTGTATTTGCAAGGAGGCGGGTTCAGAATAATGATAGACGAACTTAAAACTGCTGCCATCCTTGTATCTCCCTGTTCTATTGTGTTCTCCATACAAAAACATTGTTTTAGAGCCCTATTAACTTAACTACAACGTAAAAACAATGGTTTAGGTCCATTTTTGGTGCAAACAGTCCCACTTCCGGAGCAACAACATCCCAGTGTTTGCCTACCACCCTATGTAGCGCTTGAAGTGGAAAATGTTAGCTGGGGGCATAGGCGTGCGCACGGGGGGACAAGGGGGCAATTGCCCCCCTAATCACGGACGATCTCAGATTTTTTTCCACGAAGGGACAAGCAAGATAATTTTCCATGGGGCATATTACCCCGATAATAATTACCCCTCAAAAAACACCACTTGAATTTGAAATTATCGCATTCCTGTGGCCCCCAATGCATAATAATTAATGTAAATTACTATGACTGAAATTAAATTATACGTGTGAAATATAGCTATACTTTTATGTTGATATTCGTTTTCGAAGGGTGAGGTGTGGTCATCCTTGCCCCCCTTCCAAACGTTCCATGCCCATACATTATTATACTTTCACCTAGAAATTTAGTGTAGAGGAATCTTATCGCTGTTATTAAACGATATTATAGGAGAAAATGAAGTATTTTCAAACCCATTAAAGTTCAAAGCAGCAATGGGGGAAGGGGGCACAGAGGGGCAATTGCCCCCTCGACTTCAAATTTTATACAAATAAAAATACATTTTGTAAAATTTTCTTGCTCGCTTCACTCGCAATGTCTGCTTTTCAGTCTTGTCAACTTCATAGCCGTAGTTTTGGGTCGGTGGGAGTTGTCCCTGGGCGCCGAACAATCTGAATAGAAAAATTGTAAAAGCGAATGCCATGTCCTCCTGTGGAAATTTTTGTGCCCTATGATATGAATGCTGTTTTCAATTTGCAAAAATTTGGATCAAAAAATATTCTAATCAATGGGTCTGCACACGCCTATGGGGGGGATGTTTGGTGAAGCCTTGGGGTTAGATGGGGGATGCTCCTACGGTTTAGCGCAGGGGTGCCCATCCCCCCCAAACCATATCGTAATCCCTACAAAGTATTTAATTTCGACAGCGTGTCTACCGAAAGTAACTTTTTCTTAGCTTTGTGTTACAAATGATGTACCTGATTTAAATTAAGCAGTATACCAACACTAAGCATTATATTTTAAGAAGTGATGCCATTAATGAATATCGAGAATATTGCTTATGTCTTGTAATGCAGCTACAGTATTGAACTCCACTTTCACCTGAGTAAAGTGCCCAACACACATTCTCGTAAGACATCATTGCGAGAGAAGCGAGCAACACAATGTTTACATCCATTTCTTTGCAGGCTTTCAAGAATATTAATTTAATGAGGTGTCAATACTTTCTTAGGATCCCAAGATATTTAGTCTCGATATCATATCGCTAAATAAAGTCTCCAAAATTTAATGTTCGAACTCTCTCTCCACTACAGAAATCCCTTGACAATCTAAGATTTAACACTTTATCAAGAGCTTCATATCTGCCCTTTTAAAGTTAGTGCTGAATCCTACCACCAAAATTTCCATGCCAATTTTAGACTTAATGTTGATATTGAAGAGTGGATGTTGCCTCCTCCAAAAAATTAATTCTGACACCAGAATTTCCACAACAGTCTAAGACAATAGAAATACACAAGAATTGGATACCTCCCTCAATTTAATGCTCAATCCCCCTCTAACTAAAATACCCGCGACAATCTAAGACCAAGAGTTGGATACTCCCCCCCCACCCTCAACATTTAATTCAGAATCCCCCCAGAACCCACATGTCAATTAAGGCCTAATATGTAAGAGTTGGATATTTCTCCCTCCCCCTTCGATAATGGCCTTAAACACTTTCTTTTCTTCATCTAATGGATTAAATATGGTGCATTTAAGGTGTAAAATTTTTACATATATGTAGAATTTTATATTATTTGAAGGGAAAAAATCCCCCCCCCCCAAAGTTGATGGTGCAGCCTGAGCCATAATCCACCCTGTGGGCACCCCTGGTTTAACATGGTAACAATGAGACAGCTGGGGGATGGTTACAAAAACTTATAGTTGGGAGTATACCATCCCCCTTCACTTCTAGCACTGATCCTATGGACAATTGGGGGTTATGATCAAGAAAACCAACTATGATGATGAGACTCAATATGCTGACCACACGATCACAGAATGAAAAGTCTCTTGCAGGCCTTGGTCCTTAATGTTAGGCACGATCTTCTTTAATTGGGTTAATATGCATATTTGTTTACAGAAAGTTTACTTTCTTCAGTGCTAATTCCAACCTTAATGTAGTACAGGGTGGCCATAAATTAAGGGGGACACCATTTGATCATCAATTACGTTTAACAATAAAAACATATTTATAATATTGGTAACTTTTTATTTTCTGAAGATAGTAATTTAGACATCACAATGACAATGTTATCTGTTTTCCACATAATTATCAATTTGAGCTTCATTTTTAAATCAATGCAAGCTTGGAGACGTAATTGGCTTTCCTTCTATCTGCTCGTAGCTTACCAGATTTTGAAGGTCTAAAAAACTTCCGGTTGCATGATATAACTTGTTGATTCTTGAGATAGTATCACTTTTAAGTGCTAGAGGTCCACATTCCAGCAGCATTCATCGCTGAACTTCAACTACATGTTATTGGTAATGGAAAATACACACGTACACATTTGACACTTAGATTTTACATACGTGTAAAGAAAGATAAAAAGGAAAGAAGAATACTAGCTCAATTAATACAAAAGTTACAGAGTGACAAAAGGTGACCCCTGTATATTCTCAACAGAGTTAGTTAGAAATTTCTATACTTGGGGCAATAATACTAGAATGTGGTGCCCCATTGCATCTCTATCATCCCCTGCTTGGGAGAAATGTTATTCCCCTTGTTTATCTTCCTTTTGAATACTTGAGAGCAAACAGTAATTCTTCAAACATGTAAGAAATCCATGGAAAATATCAATATTGTCTACTACAAAAGTTCAAAATGTGAATTCGGCATTATTTACTTCTATTACATTGGAAAATTTACAATGAATTACTTAGTGGGTGGGTACAATTATTAAATATTATGTCATACAGAGAACCATTAATGCAACAACATTTTAAAAAGAATAACATTGTAATAATAATAATAGGAGTAATAACGATCATAATGCAATGCTATAAATACAATAATATAACTCCACAATGAAGTACTGTATTACTTAATAATTGACTGTTAATTAATATTGAGGGTTTTCTCCATTAATCTAATCCAATCATTTCATCAGCATTTACATTGGTAAAATATTGTGATATTAAAATGGAGCTTCAGAATTTAAGGTTTTCTGTTACTGGGAACTTAATGGTATTATTTCCTATTACAGGATGCATGGGAAAGCTTTTGTTCTTTCAATCTTCTTATTTCTGCTTATTCATCTGGAGAATAGCCATGCTTTTATTTGGAATGCAGCACTGAATTCTTCACAGAGGTATGTATGTATCACCATATGGATATTCACTGGTCTCATGTTACCTTTACATTCAATAACAACAACACTGAGAGCAGGGGCGCCGACTTGTCAAAATTATTGGGGGGGGGGGGCCTCTGATCACTGAAATAAATTAATGAATGACTCACTCTCTCCCTTTTTTAAGTTTTGGCCTCAGTGTTCGGAATCTCATAAAAGCCCATGAATTCCTCAAAAATATCAAAAATTTTATTCACAGTTCGAATGCAGAATATTAATTGTCCACGGATGGATATGTCACAAGTTTCATCAACCATAATACGTAGCAAAATATTCCCGACTTTTAATATCTGCTACCACGGAGCGCAAAACAGATCTCCCTAATATATCAATGATTTCGTTCTGAATGTCATGTGAGAGCCATTTGTAGCCCGAACGTCCCAGCCACAACCCTAGATCATGCACATCGTCTTTTGAAACTCTTTTAGTAAAAATTTTAACAATACTCATAATTACATACTTAGTATGTAGTAATAAGTCATGTGTTTTGCTGTTTCTGGTCATAGCTCTTCCAAAGTTGATGGTTTAGTGGTCTGAGGCCCCCCCCCCCCAATGTTTATGGTGTAGAACATTTCAAATGTGTATTTAAAGTTAAGTTCATGTGGCACAATTCAGAGTAAACTTTACAAGAGAAGCAAAATAATACATTAGATCATCTTAAACAAAATCATTTGGTGGGCTCTGCCCCCACATCGTTAACATTGGAGGGCTCGAGCCCCCCCCTCCCCCGACCCCCATGGAGTCGGCGCCTATGACTGAGAGAGAGGCACCTCATGTCACGCAACATGATTTTTATGTTGTTGGATAGTATTTTACGCAGGCATTCATGAAACAAGTGATAGGAGGAAGAAAACGAGGGTCACTATTTATATTTTGAGCCTAACAATGAAAAAACAGGAATTTGGCATTGAAAACTGCTTTATTGTTTTTCGAAGTATTTTCCTTTATGGTCAATACACTTTTGCATTCGTTCGAACCATTTGTCAAAGCAGTTTTTCCAATCTTCTTGAGACACCTCCATAATATGGTTTTTGAACGCATCAACGGCGTCTTCCGCCGACGAAAATCATTGTCCACGCAATTTATTCTTGACATTCGGGAACAAGAAGACATCATTGGGTGCCAAATCAGGACTGCACGGCGGATGACCCATCAATTCGATTTTTTGACTGTTCATAAAGTCGGTTGTTAGACGAGATGTGTGACAGCTGGTATTGTCTTGATGAAGAATGATCCGACGGCGTATTTGACCGAAGACCTCTGGCAAACAAATTGTTGTGTACCATTCAGAGTTGACCGTTCTACGTTCCTCTAAAGGCACAGTTGCCACATGACCAGTTTTCCCGAAAAAATAGGCGACCATTTGTTTCGATGTGCTTCGAGCGCGAACAACTTTTGTTGGATTGGGTTCATCTTGAAACACCCATACAGTCGACTGCTGTTTACGTTCCGGCTCATATGCATATATCCATGATTCGTCACCTGTTACAATCTTATATACGTCTTTTGAAGCAACACGATTGTATTTATTAAGTATTTGTTTGCACCAATTGACGCGAGCGTCTTTTTGAGTTTTTGTCAAATTGTGTGGGATCCAACGAGAACATACCTTTCTCACAGCTAAATGATCATGTATTATTTTATATATGCTGGTGGAACTAATGCCTATGGTTGCCTCAATCTCACAGTATGTCACATGACGATCTTGCAGTATTAGGTTTTGCACAGCATCAATGTTTTCTTGAACAACAACTGATTTTGGACGACCATCGCGAATCTCGTCGGTGAGCGAATGGCGGCCACGATTAAATTCGTTATACCAGCGTTTCACAGTGGCAAAGGGTGGGGCTTCATCGCCAAATGTGGAAGTAAGTTGATCGATGCACTCTTGTCTTGATAATCCACGTCGAAAATCGTAAAAAATCATTGCACGAAAATGTTCACGAGTTAATTCCATTTTATTGTTGTCGCGCAATCTCCAAGGCAACATAAACAACACAAATGAAGCTATTGACAAAACATTTGAAGTAGGTTATGGTCAATAATGCCAAACGATTCCGTGCAAACGTCAAATTGCGCCTAACTTCAATCAGTGTTGCCAAGGCTCAAAATATAAATAGTGACCCTCGTATTAGTAAAATAATTCTAGGCAATTTTATTAAATATAAGGGTGATCATCTCCACTAAAAAGTCTAAAAGAGCGATTACCTTATAGCCAGCTAATATTTAATGAACACATTAAATATCAACCTCTTCTCATTCTAGAGCACTGCTCAAAGTGTATATTTTTAGTTTGGGGAGGGATTGCTTGTATAGATCAACACAAAGACAATGCAGTAAGTGGGTGGATGTCTTTGCAATTTATCCTAGCTGGGGGATGTTTTAAGAATTTCTTGACTGAGGGATAGCATCCCCTGCATTTCCGCTAGCTTTGAGCAGTGTTCTAGAGAAGTTCTCTGCATAATATGATTCTCCATTTTCCTACATAGTATGGAAATATACTGATATAAAACTCCAACTTACCAATGAGTATATTCTATGAAAAATCCTAGAGGGATTACATAGTATCTAATTTTGAGTGTGACTAAACTTTGCTGATTATGTGTTCCATGCTCACATTAGTGAATTCTTTTAGCCAGTCATGTTAAGTGATTAAGAGCATGTGTAAGACAAGTTATTGTTCCTGTGAATTTGTTAATTCAAATTAAAATACCGAAAAGAGAGATCCTTTCTTTGAATACCTACAAATATAGTTACGATAAGTCATCATTTTATTTTTTAAAATTTAAATTTATGGAAATCAAACCACAGTTTTTCAGTGGTTTTATAGTAAACATGGGTTGTTCCTTTAAGAACATTGTACTAATTTTGATAAATAATTTTACCACATTTCTCTCTAAAATATCTTGGAATCCTAAATCTCCTGCTTTCAAGGTCTAAAGTAAAAAGTAAATATTATCCATTAACATCAGGGTTGCCAGGTATCTTGATTTAGGCAAGATTTTCCCAATTTTTCTGGTGAAATCCTTGATTGATTGATTTGGTGTTTTAAGTCCAATTTATGCACAGTAAGGCTAATCGGGACTGGACCTACAGTTTAAAGTGGAATCCGAACCACTTGTGCCTCCCCCGTCTGGTGAAATCCTGACTTCCAATTAAAACTAGTCACGATTCAAATATCTCTGTGGTATGGTGCTGAGAATGATTTAAATGCAAACTGGAGTATGTTGACTTTTAGTTTTAAATTTGTTCGTAGACCATTGATTGGTTGATTTGATTTTTTTTTTTTTTACTTTTCTGCAACTTTTGGCTAATTGTGAAGATGGGATGAATGTTGATAAGATGAAATAAATGAAACACAAACACAAAAGGACAGCACATAACACGAGGCCCACTGAGGATTATACTGGCTGTGATTCCAGATGCCAAAGCCTTGCTAGTCTGCATACAGTCCAGGGTGTACTACATGGAAGGGAGGATGACATTACATCCCATTAGTAGACCAATGGAACTCATTGAACAATGAGCAAAAGAACAAAGCACATCAGTGAGTTATTTGCTTGGATTAACATTTTGAAACATGTACCAATTCAGTGGTCATCTCATCTCTCATTCCAGTTGAACCTTACCCAGTGAAAAAGTTAGAACCAATAAAATTGTGCATCCTCCGACAGAAGCACACACCAAACATGCTCAGAGGCATTTCGGAAGACACATTATTTAACTTTGGCATATCTGGGCTTTGTACTGAATACAAGCACTTGTTATATTTCATTATATTATAAAACAAGTTAGAACCTTTATTTTAGTTAGATAATAAATATTTCAAAAGGTAAAATAGAATATTTACGTTACAGAAATATTGGTTAGGTAAAATTACTTGTACTCTACTGATAAGCCTTTATCTGTCCATAATAAAGTACTGAGTAAAGTGCTCCATTTGTACTAAATATTAACATTTTTTCGAATTGAAAAGTGTCATTTAGCAGTTTGGCAGAATATGGTTTTAATAAAGCAACCAAAAAGAACTGTAGACCTGTATGTAAATTTCATGAATCTTTTGTGTATACACACATAATGAAGCCATATGAAAAAAAAAATATGTCTTGATGAAGATACCTGCTGTACGATTAAAACAGGGAAACTGAATCCACAAAAAGTGCATGCAGTATTTTCATCCTGATAATAATATTCCAAAAATTTGAAGGACATTTTTGTTTACAGGTGCACTGAAGGACGGATCATGCTCTGTGGCACAGACATTCCAGAGGCCCTTTCCTTTCTCTGTGGAGGAAGGTACAACGGCGTGTTGGAAAAACGAAGATACGAGAGCGAGCCTGACAACACTTTGTCCATCAATGAAAATTACCGCAGACTCTTCGTTCCAAAACGAACTGCCATAGCATCTCTGAAGCCCCACAAAAGAAGAGGTCCGGCCGCTGAATGCTGTAGCAAACCCTGTTGTCTTCGCGAGCTGTACGCTTACTGTGAAGACAGAGACATATACTGGTCTTTTGGTTAATAGAAGAAAGTAAATTACTTTCACCTCACAAGACACATGAGTAATACCCAATTCAAAACAACATATAATCTTAAGCACTATCTGTAATACCTACAATAGTTGTCGCAACAGTACAATTATGTGCAATCTCTTACACAAAACACATATTGTTATTAGTTCCCTTAACAATTAATTAACAAAATTAAATTAAAAGCATGCTTTCGAATATTATGAAACAATACAGTATGGAAAACAATCTTTATATTTAACAGGGCTGCCGTTAGGAAACACAAGGCCTTGTGCAAATGAGGCCCTTATATTTTGAAAAGTGAAATTATAGGCAACTTCCGTGTCATGTAAAAAAAATTCTACAAAATTTATTACTATTACATAATTATTACAGATTCACACAGGGTTTTATAATGAAGCATTGACAAAGTTTAACACCATGTTAAGAACATCAGAGCAAAATTTTTCTTCATAGCGTTTTTGCTATTATGCACTATGAGTGCTTGAAAATCTGTTTACCATGTATGGGCATGCAGCCATGTTGCCACTTAGTACTCTATGGAAATGGGATCATGCTATCAGAGAACTTGTCAGGATGAAAACCTCTCTTGCGTAGCTCACTTCATGCATTGTTAAATTATATTTAAATGGAATAAAACAAATTCAAAAGCACCTTTCTGCATCCCGTTGTTTTGTTCTCTGCTTAACCTTTTTAGAAATTCCGATTCAAAATTACGTTCCCAATATATGTGTTGGAAGCATGAGGTCCTGTGCAGTTTCACAATTCCCACACTCCTAACAGCAGCCCTGATGCTTAATACAATTCTGATCAATCAGCAGTGATATTAGGTTCTCTCATATTTCCTTCCTTGTCTCTTTAAGTTAGCACAACAGTAGCATCTTGATTCAACCTCTCTTCTTTCAGTTATTTTACATGGTGTTGTGGCATTCCTTGTTACCACAAGTGTTAAAACTTGTACACGCTCACCTAAAATTGACAAGATGACAATTCTTACCATTTCAAAATGTCACTGAAGTAAAAAGTTTTTTTAAAAAAAATAGAACAAAAGAGGAGTACCATTGTTTAAAAAACAAACTTTTACTAATAATTGAAATCTGGATGACCCTATAAATACAGATACAGATGCAATTTTATCCTTACTTGATGATACTTATGTGCATCATTTTTGACAATTTTTCACTTTCCATTACTGAATAAGATAATTTTTCAAGGAGCTTTTGGATACTCAAATCTTGCAAAATCCACTATGAGGGTAACTTAAACTTCTCATTTGGTCACTTCTTTGTTAAATGCATAACAACTCACACATCGTTTGGTTAATGTTCCTATATACCAGAGCTGAAACTATCTACAGTTCTAAATTGGAGGGGGAGGGGTTAACACTGCATTGTGCTTCTATCCTGCGAAAGCAGTCATTTTCCTAAATTCCTCTTCTTTCAAAAAGCTGCTATGATATTCGAAATTTTGAAATATATATATATTTAAAATTATCTAGAGCATTCAAGTGAATCCTTATGTAGTTCCCTTTCACCGTTGTCTGGATACCTGTCATAGAAAATAGGCTTACGGTGCAAATGATAAATGAACAAACATGTTTGATTTGGATATGTACTTAGCCACATTAAAATTGAAATATTAATTGAATAACATCACAAATTTCTTTGAAAACAATTACATTTACATTTTTCTTTCAACAAATAAATTTGGCTTTTTTGTAATTTACTTTTTCAGTTCTGCAATTATAAGGTTGTTGGCTTTTCCATATATTGCACTAAATGTTGATAATGTTCACTCTCACCACTTCTTCAACATATGGTCATTAAAATTATAAATTCAGTCTTCATGGTGTCAATAAAGCGAAATGTTAAAAAAAAACTTTACCTGAAATTTTACATTTTTCTGCATTTTAAGTTTTGTTTTTTCTTGAATGTGTAAAATTCACCTTTAGTCTGACAAGAATGTCAGTTTGCTTAATTTCACACTTCCTCAGAGAACTTGTCTCCTTAATCCTCAAAAACATATTTACATTTCATCTTGCTTCCTTCAACATTTCGATGTTTTTGTTAAATTGTAAAATCCATGTTCCCATAGAAAAATATTCACAAAACTATGTTCTGGTGAGGTATTTTCTTGGATTGCAAACATGTAACAAATCTGAAAGATTTTTTAAACAATTATGAATCCCAAGCATAAAATATTGCACAAACGTGTTGTCACAAGACAAATAATATCCATTACTTTTGCATTTTCTCTCTACCAATAATGCATGTACAAACAGTCCATCATTTGCAAGTAGGTTTTACAATAGTAGTATCCATGTGAGTAATGTACCTGCATTCAGTAGCTGTTGGTGAATATCTTTTAATAAAATCTCTGGTGACAGATGTGTGCTTCAACACACACTTTTCATTATTTTAACAGTCCCTGTTACAATAGATGTAACCCTGTCACTGGTGTACACAGGGGAGGGGGGGAGCTGTTGGGGTTACACAGTTCTCTTGAAATGTTTATAAAATCAAAATTTTCAAATGAAAGCAGTAGGGGGGAATGGGGGGGGGGCAAAGGGGTAAATTATCCTTAAAACGAATTCCAATTACCATTTTTGTCTTTGAACAACTCCTAAAACAAAGGTGAAAAATTGTAGTTACAAAATATTGTATAGTGTATCCTGCCAGCAGCTATGTGATATCCACTTTTACAATTCCAACACCCTCCTAAAAAAAATCCTGAGTATGCTAGTGACCCTTGGCACTTGATGACTTATTTAATTATAACATACCTAAAAACACCAAGTTGCTGACCAAGGCAGTTCATTAAGATATAAAAACACTTAACATGTAACGTTTCAACCCTGTATCAGGGTCTTCCTCAGACGAAGAACTCTCTTCATCTGAGGAAGACCCTGATACAGGATTGAAATGTTACATGTTAAGTGTTTTTATATCTTAATAAACTGTCTTGGTCAGCAACTTAGTGTTTTTTAATATGGAAACAAGGCTTAATTATATTACAACATACTTAATTGATTTAATATAGGTGCCCTCACAAATACTGCATTCTTTTTTTTTTCTTTTCTTTCTTCAAACTGTGATCCAACCAGGGGCTTTTGTGTCAATGCTCTACCATTTGGCTACCATGACCAACTTATGGCCTCTCAATTTATACAGCTCAGATTTCTGCACAAATTTCTTTCATATCAAATATAGCTAAGTGAGTATAATTTTGTTAGCGTTGCTAATAAAAATATACAGCACATTTTTACAATGAATCACAAAGGGTGACATTTCAAAAATATTTTGGTCATAGCTTTAGGCTGAAAAAAGCTATAGGAAGCAACTGGTTAACTAACTGCATCATACAATGTGTTGCTTGCGAATAGTTTACTGCTCATAGAAGACAAAACCATAGAGATCATAGGAACCAGACCTTCTCCTTATCAAAGCAAAATGTATCAGTAATCTTGAATATGATTCATTACAGAACATAATTTAGCTTACTTATGATGTAATTGGTTTTGAAGGTAGTACAAGCAAGAAGTTTGTGAGAAGCCAATATTTGTGATTTATTATAGCATGTGCTGCTTTTGCTAATAAAAATAAAATATGTTTTTTGAAGCACTGTCTTGTACTAAATTTATTAAGTATGCTTATATGTAACATATATTGTAATTAGAAGTGCCTCTTGCTACATGCAGAAGATATTTTTGTTTCCATCTAAAGTTTGCATATGACTTGAAATATATATATTTGGACTTCTAATGTATACAAAAAAGAACTCTTCATAGTGCACATACTAGGTAATGCTCAACATGTACAATACTACCTCTAATTTTAATCACTGCAAATGAAATTATCAATTATAACATTTTCACATGTTTATCATCATCTGTAATTTTAATTTTAAAAGATATTCAATTGGTGATAACAACTTGCACTAATAATGTAATATGAATTGATTAAACGGATACCAACAATTGTGTTTGATTCTAAATTTTCATCCTTATTCTGAAAATACCTGTTTCTTTCCCTTTTTATTAATAAGGCAACACATCAATCAAAAACGTATCCCTTGATGTGTTATATTAAATTTCATTGGATATTTCTCCATGGATCCACTCTGCTCAAATACAGTGAAGATAAAGTTTGCAAAATCTTGTACTTCATGTACTTCTTTTCATTTCTTGTCAAACTATGTCATTTTTTAACATTCTGAACAATGCACAGTTTGCTTGACAAGGGAAGTGTGAATTTTCTACTGAAACATTCGAGTTCTACGATGTACGTATATCCTAACTGGGAATTTTCATTTTATAATTCTCTCTCTTTCATACTCCTAGGTCGATCCCAAATTTCTGATCAGTGGTAACCTTAGTTTTTACTATAAATTTCTATGTATGTCCAAGTTACAGTCCACTGCACGCTCACGTCACCTAATCAGAACTGGACTTAAAGTTTAAAGTGGGTTTAGAGCCAATGTGCTATGTATGAGCCTCCACCAAGTATTGAACCTGGAAACTCTTTGATTACAAGGTGCCAGCATAACCACAGAAGGTTGCTTGAATGCTTGAGCATTACAATCAATAAAATATACATTATTTATAAATTACATTATAAAACTTTATTGAAGGAATATTTTCCTACTGTACAGAAAAGTCAAATTTTCACAAACTCACTGTTCACTACAATTAAGTTGACGATCTTATTGTGTAACATGGTCTATGTACATAGTTTATATGAAGGGTCATTTTACTACATGCTCCCTGTTATCCTCCTTTGTCGCATTTCTTGAAGCCAGTTCTGCAGCATCTCTGGGCCTGTTTGTGGAGGTGGGTAGTAATGTTTTGGTGGTGGGCCTTCCTCCAGGCACACAAAGTAGTGACAATAGAAGTACTCAACTTTTCCAATCCTCTTACGAGCATGACGACGGATACCTCTAACTACAGGTCCCTTTCCACAGAAAGATTCAGCTGGAAAAACGAAACAAATTTAGGAATATCTGGTATTCATAATACACACTAATACATCAGGTATACAGAGGTTGTTCGCTTTATATCCGACCATTGTCGATTCGGTGCTGCCACCCGGCATATCATGCTGGAACTATGGGTCTGCTGGCGGGAGCAGTGTTGTGTCTGACCTTGTAGGTGTGTGAGTGTTGGTAGTGAATGTTATCAAATGGCACCGAAAATCAACCGGTATTGGGAGGGTTACGTAATGGCCCTTTTCCATGCTAAGTTTTCATATGTACGCATTGTGAACAGTGTTGCCAACAGCACGAGAGAAAAACGGGCTAAATCGCACCCAAAATGGAGCTAAAATTCACATCCAGGGGGCTAAATTTACAAAACTTGGGTGTTTTGGTGCAAAAATTCTGAAACTCAAGAACCACAAATAACACTGTCCAACAAAATTGAAGTTTTTGTCTGTTAAAAGAGAAGTTGGGGTGATTCTAATTGAATTTGATGTGCTGATTTCAAATCTCATTACAGAATTTATCCATCACCAATGAAATTTGAGTAACAGGGTACATACAAATCTTATATAGCCTTATAGTGATACGATGCAATATTATTTACAATGGCATATCTAGAATATCTTCGAACTTGATTTTCGACTGTACTTTGCCTGAGAAACATCTCTTTTTAGTGTGCAGCAATAATCTGCCAACATATTTGGAGTCCATTTTCCCTGGTAGACCCTTTCCATTTCACCAATTTCCTGGTGGAAACGTTCTCCATGTTCGTCGCTCATTGTCCCAAGGTATTGCGGGAAGAAACGAGGTGGGAGTCTAAAAAGTGTATCTTCAGACACATATTACACCCCAGAGCATGATAGTTCTGAATCAAATTACTGACAAGTTTTCGGTAATTTTCTGACTTGTTGTTTCTGAGCAAATTTATGCGAACTTCCTTGAAAGATTGCCAAGCAGCCAATTCCAGCTCATTTAGGTTCTTTTCAAAATCATTATCTTTCATTAGTTTCCTGATTTGAGAGCCAACAAATATTCCCTCTTTTAGTTTCGCCTCAGTAATTCGCGAAAACCTCTCTTTGAAGAACATAAATCCACTACCCTCGCGGTCCATTTCTTTAACAAAATTCTTCATCAGATCAAGCTTTATGTGGAGAGAAGGCAGTAAGATTTTGTCTGAACGTACAAGTGGTGGATGAACAAAATTCTCCTGTCCTGCGATGAGTAGAGGCACATATTTTTGGTAAATAAAAAGGCAAAATTTCGGTACAAAAACTGAGTCAATTTCGGGTTCAAAAGCGGTAAATAAAATAAAATATCGGTGTTATAGCGGTGAAAAAATGGATGATAAGTGGTATATAAAAAGACATATTGGTTTTAAAATTGTGAAAATAATCCTAAATTTGATTTAAAAACTACACTTATTCCACAGAATTAACATTTCACTTCTAATAGCACATTTATGTAGTTATCAGAGTATTAAGTTTATTTCTGTATAAAGGAGTCCATTTTTGCTTCTCCAATATTAACAGCAGAATTAATCAATTTTCCGGGAATTGCATAACTCTCAGGATAATTCAGACCTCGGAAGGTGTCACGGCGGTGAATAAATCCTGAATTTCGTGTTTAAGAGTTAATTTCGCTTTTTGCAGTTCATTTCGCATTATTTCGTGACAAAATATGGTCACAAAATGCACCTCACACCTTTCAAAAACATGAAAAATTAACACTACAATGTGTTTTTTCAAATTTCGTTTTTTTCGTCAAAAACGAAATATGCATGCCCCTAGCGATGAGTGACTCTCTCTTCGGCCAGTTCTTTTTAACATAATGATTTTTTCTATCTCTGCTGTCCCATTTACACAGGAAACAGCAAAATTTGGTGTAACCTAGTTGCAATCCTAAGAAGATAGCAATAACTTTAAAATCTCCACATATCTCCCAAGAGTATTTATAATACTGGATATTTGTTAATAACAGTTTCATGTTTTCATAAAATTCCCTCATGCCCCAGGAATATGCTACGGGAATGCTTGGATAATTATTTCAATTGTGCAGTAGCACTCCTTTCAAACTTGTTTTCGAAGAGTCTAAAAACAAACGCCATTCTTCACTTTTAGGGACAACACCTAGTGACTCTAATAGACCATCAATGTTACAACAGAAAACAAGGTCCTTATCTTCAGCATACATATCTACAAAGTCTTTTTGGCGTTGCTGGAAAAAAATAACTAGTGTCACTCACCAACAAAAGCCATCCTTTTAATCGCGATGCAAGCAGTTCTGCTTTACCATTACTTAACTCTAGATTTCGAACTAAATCGTTAAGACCCTCTTGAGTTATTAAGTGAGGTCTTGAGTTATTAAGTGAGGTTCAGCTGTTGAAACACTCCCCACAAAATCAGGATCATTATGCAATTCACTGCATTTGTTAGGAACACTTTCACTTTCTTCCGTTATACTTATGTGATCTGGTAGAGCAGGTATAGTAACTCCAGGCCCATGAGGCATCGGTCGAGTTGATAATTCTAGTGATGGATATTTCACTGTTTGCCTTGATTTTGAATTTATCCCAGATATATTTGTGAAGCAAAAATAGCAGTCTGTTATATGAACCTTAGGTTCCCATCATATCATAGGAATTCCAAAAGGCATATGACAGGATCATTTCAGCCAACCACTCAAAAGCGTTACACAGTTCGCACAACAGATATCAGGGGCCAATTTCTTGTTTTAGTCTATGTTATTGTCAAAGTAACACTCATAAGCTTTTCTTACACGAGGAGTAAATGTTCTCCTATTTGCTTTTAAGGTCAACTCACCACAGATATAACAAAAATTGTTCCTGTCGTTTACGCAACTTCTTGACATGATTCTGTCTTTGCTTCGAAACACTCACTGGAAAGAACACTCAGGAGAGCTTCTTTCCTGCAGACAACTTGCTATTGAAATGAGAAGTAGACATAACAGTTAAATCACAGTATTGCGTTGAAAAGTTAATCATTGTCAAATTTTTCAGTCGGATTGTTTAACAAGTTTAATTGTTATCATTCATGCAGACATTAATGGCATAATGTTACTAGTGTATTGTTGGAGCAAAGAAATAAAAATATTTTAAATATTGCCTACCAATCAGCTAATTATGGACTGCATGCTGCAAAAATAATGCAGAATTATATTTTTATTGTTACAAAAAAATGGTGGGTGATTGACAATTTCTGACTTCATTTTCGGAATCAGCAGGTGGCAAAACATAAAGAACCGTTAAAATTTTACTTTTAACAAAATCATTGTTGTTGGACAATTGTCAAGATGAGGGGCATATGCTCAACTAAATTAAATTTTCTTACCTTAAATAATTTATTTCCCCCGTAAATTGTGGTGCAGTAAATTACACAAAAGCATTACACATTTTCGGCATATTCCTCCTTCATATATATGAACATGCACACACACACACACACACACACGGCCGCACACACGAACTAGTCTCTGGTCGAGCCTCATTGTTACGAACGATTCGTCGATTCCGCATCGCATTTCTGTGATCTTTCAAGGACCAGATGCAATACAACTGAACAAAGATTCGCATTTTCTGGAATCCACGCTTTCCGTAATTCGCCTCGGGCTACACAGCATATCAAAACCAGAAACAAGGGGATAAAGTGACAATGTGCACTTGCTACCTGCTCCCCAAGAGGGGTCACAGGACGAGCTTGCAGGTGCAGAGGAGGTTCGGTTAAGTGAATTCTTCTTTGCAGTTTACTTTACTGAAAATACCAAAAAACATTTCATTACTGAAAGGGCTAGATTTGTAGCAAGATTTCTCTCTGTAGGGCTAAAAAGCCCATTTGGGCTTTTGCTGAATTTTGGGGCTGAGTACGTACACAAAAGGGCCAGTTCTGGCCCCAAAAGTGCCAACTTGGCAACACTGATTGTGAAACACTCGGGGTGACTCTGCGAAAGCTATTGTGGCCCGTTACACACAACAGGCTCTCCTTGCGAAACATTCACCCACGAAAACCACCAGGAGAAGGGCTGCAGGCAAAGTGTCACACACCGTGACATTAACGGCAAGGGGGGCAGCAACTTTATTCGTCAGTGCAGGGAAAGTTTCCCTCGTGGCTTTATGGTTGTGACGGGATTCAAATATGAAGGTAAGTTGATGATACGCAAGGTGGACAAAAACGTGAAGGTGAATGCCAGATACTTCCAAGACTCCATTCTGACACCTATCTATCGGAGAGACATCCCACAATTGTATGGAACGGACGCGAACCAGGTGATGATCCATATGGACAATGCTTCGAGTCATACAGCCAGAACATCACTATGTTTGTATCATGAAATGGCAGAGGAAATAGGAATTCTTGTCATTCTGTTTGAAGACATTCCTGTGAAAAGCCCAGATGCCAGTCCAATGGATTTTTGCGCATTTGGACTGTTGAAACGACGTCTTCAACATCGCCGCCCACGCACCCTGGATGGTCTATGGAAAGCTTGCAGGGAGGAGTGGGATAGAATTCCCATGCCTGTCCTGAGCCGGAGCTTGCTGCAATGGAAACTGCGATGCCGGGTGATAGTCCACAATGCTGGGGGTCCAATAGAACATGATCAGTTGTGGCGGCACGGTATCTCTTAAGGTGAGTACCTGTCAAAAATGGTCTGATATAAAGCGAACAACCTTCTGTAGTTGAGATACTAGTCTTTTATGAATCGGGATATTCACATGGATTTCTAGACAACCAATATTTAGTAACTCTGAATGGTTATAAATGGTAGAACATTATAAAAAGTAAAGTGCTCCCTTGTGCTTTGCACCACCCCATGAAGGTGTATAGGGCCCCAGAGTTTCCTTCAGGTACCCACTTTGCACGACACTGGGTGGGTGCTGGAGCCACTTGAAAAGGTGGAAAAAATACCGGTTTTCCCTCGCTACGGATCAAACCTGGGTCTTTCGCATGGTAGACAGACGAGAACATTATATATTACTGGAAACTCTTTGATTTTTGTAGTCATTCCATGTGGAGTCATGCAAAATCCATTGGTGTTTAATTCTACGATAAAATCTCTGTTGGTGACAAAACATATTCTGTGTTCATACAGCATCATAAAGACAATTTACAAACTACTTCGTGTATTAAGAAATATCAGATTCTGGTTTAGAAAACCAGACAAGAGTAGCTATGAAATTGTTGCTCAACATTTTCTTATTCTAATTATTTCTTATTTTATATGTGCAAGTACATTTTCAAATTCGTTCAATAAAACATTCCTGGACTTTATGCAATAAACATGCTACAATTACGTAATCATTTGGCAGACACAGGGGATGTATTGTATAGAAATTTCTGTGAAAAAATTCAGGCTCGACCAGGACTTGAAAGTGGGTCTCTGGCATATCGTATAACAACTGAGCAACTGAACCAGCCCTGGTTTCACCTGATTTTTTGCCGTCACTGTTTTACCTGTGTGGAATTGTTATATATTGGAATCCTGAGAAGGTGATAGATAAGAAATCAGAACAATATCTTCATTGTAACAACCTACTATGGATAGAGAGTTTGCTTTTAGGAAAAATTGCTCAACAGAACTGTTGAATAATTGGTGCAGCTATTATGAGGGATAGTCAAATGAATTTTTTTTAAAATACCAAAAAAATTTACAGGACAGAATGCAAACAGGTCAAATTTACTTGAGGTATCGATTGTTATTTGCAACAAGACCTCAAGGATGCAACACTGATCAAGTGAGCTTCACAACACCATTTTTGTCATTTTAAAGATGGTGCCTCGTGCATACACACGCGCCACCGACGAGTAGCAAGTTTACAAATAGAGAAGGAAGTTCAACAATGGCATCAGTCCGCACGCAGATGGGTGGAAAGACTTTGCAGTGGTCCGTAAGTGACTGCACAGAGATTCCAAATATTCTTCTTCTTGATGTATACTGGCATTAACTCAGACTTGGAAATATATGTGGATCAGTATGGGTCAATGATGAAATGCAGCATACTTGTGCAACTTCACATGCAGAAATCTAGTAGATAAAAAAAATTAACATTTTCATTTGACCGACCCTCGTACATCGTAAAGTAAGCAGTTCATGAGTGAGTATATCACTAGATATCACTAAAGCATTCGACACTGTTCATCCCAATTAATGAAGACAGAAATTATGTCAACAATTGATTTCCCTGGTCCTGAATGCAAGTGGATTGAAAGCTATTTATGCAACAGGAGTATCAGTACAAAGGTAGGGAACCTGTCTTCAACAATTTACATATAACTTGGTGTACCAAACAAATCTATTATGGGTCCACATATTTGTAATATGGTTATGAATTATATTTACATGCAGATTTACTGCACATCACGTAAATTTGAAAAAGTAATTGTAAATATTGAGAGTGGCATGCACAAACATGTTGAAACCGGACAAATCTAATATGAAGGTATTAACACTATCCACAGAAAATAATACAAGCAATTCTACTTGAATAGGTAAATCAAATAAACAACCAAATGTGTGTCTGAAGTATCTTGGTATGTACCTAGATAAGATTCACGCTTTCTGCAGCATCAGAAAATCAGTAAGTACATCAAAATAATGGCAATAATAATGATACACTTACAAACCCATAAGTTGCTTTTGTACTCCACATTATGATCTCTCACTGCCATTTCCTGGGCTTCTAAGAGTGTTTCTTTTACGTATGCTGAACCCTTCCTAGACACGAAGCTCAGCTGTTTCAATGCCTCATCAACTGACATACCTCGAATTAGACATGCAATATACCACATCTTCCATGGACTGTACTTAATGTTTGTCTTCATGTGGCAAACAAACTGAAAGGCATACATAAAAATTAAATAAATCAACCCTCAGATAGCCTAAAATAATTATGAGTTACCAAATTTGTCACAAAAAAATATAAATAAATCACCAAGCAATAAAATTATGTAATTCTAAATCTTTGAGAATTGTTGTCACACTCATAATAGAAATAATAACAATATGACTGAGTGATTCCATGTCACATCAGACAGGGCTGACTGACCTATCAGATTTCAACCATTTGTGGTGAGTGGGTGTGGATTGTATTTCTATGAAAGCTTTACAAGGGTTTTGATTTTTTTTTTAATATTTCCTAATTTTAGATATTTTCAAAAATTAGCTTACATTCAAATGTGTACATCACATATCAAGCTTGAAGGGTGGAAGATAAGAGATATCCAAAGATAAAGTTAGTACAATTAAATATTGTTTGGTGAAAATAGTATTTGAACATATTTAACCCCTTTACCGTGGCAGCCTTGAAGAGAAGTTCGACAAAGAAAAGATCGTCTATATATAGACGCCACCGCAAAATAAATTCATCATAAATAATAACTATATTTAGACTCTCCGCAAAATGAAGTTAATCAAAACAATCTATATATATACTCTGCCGCAATTTACCATTATATATTAATTTTTGGATTCATAAATTATTTTTATTTTTATATTTTTAAAATGCACAAATTTTTAATTTGTACTTTTAATTATTTTCATAGAGTAAAATGTGTAATAGTTTTTTGTACATTGAAATTTTTGTTTATTTCTTCAATAACAAACAAAATACACGTAATTACAAAATTAATATTAGTGATTTTTTTTATATTTTGATTACAATAATGCCACAAAAACTTTTGTTGCTATAGAGTCAGTATATACCTAACTTACAATAAGAAAAACTAATAATTGCAATTGTAATCTACATTCAATATATAATGTCACTGTCAATAGTCCTTTTTTACTCAGGCTCATATTTACTTTTGTAAGTTCTCCACTGTATGATACTCTTTAAAACATGGTATGATGCACAATGGCAACTCACATACGTCACAGCAATAGATACTTCTTCTAACTTTGTTTTGTAGTGTGCAATACACGCATCTTCTTTGAAGCTTCTTCTTGGGACCAGGTGCATCACCTGTAAGAATTTCGACTGGGAAATGTCTTCCTGTAAGCCTTGTGGGACATGTTCCTAAGTTGAGGGGACCTGTTGGTTTTCTAATCCAGTACACATCTTTTCCATAAGCACTGATGAGCTGCTCAACGAGATCCATTTTGAAATCAAGAAATTTCTTTCCACCTCCATTGCGTCTGTAAATGATGTGGCTGTTGGGAAGAGTTATCTCAAGCAATCTGAAAAATATCTTCTTGTAGTATTTCTTAACTCCTTTTCTTGTAGGCGAGGAAGCAGATGTAATTTGGTCCATTAGATCTATTCCTCCCATGTGACACCTTTTATACTGTACACATACTGTGGGTTTGCTAATGGGTTTTCCTGCAACCTGGACTTCTTCCTTCGTGTCATCATAAATTGTGCTCAGCATATGTACATATTTCTTGTCTCTCCACTTCATGTGCATGAGCTTACTCTTGAACTTAACAATAGTTTCGCCTTTTTTCAACACTTTGTCATTTACTTCCTTGCAAAGGTTCTTCCTCGTGAAACGCACTGTTCCTATGGCATCTGTTTTGTTAGTGACAAGAATCTCATAAAGCTCAGGAGAGGCATAGAAATTGTCTATTCCAAGAGTGTATCCTTTATTCAATAATGGTTCAATAAGACTCAAAACTATCTTCGTTGGCTTGGTGAATCCTTTGCTAATTTCTTCAGATATTCCTCAAATATTACAGGGATAAGTCGTTTTTTTACCCGTGCAAACTAGAAGATTCCAAACATAGCCAGTTTCAGCTTCTGCTAATATGTAACATTCAATGCCAAACCTGGCTCTCTTGAGAAGGATGTATCTTTTCCACCTGAGTCTTCCTTTCCACAAGAGCAATGATTCATCAATACTTATATTTTTAGCTGGAATGTAATGGGATTTGAACTTTCCGAGAAGAAAGTCTAGCACATCTCGAAATTTTATGGTTGGCACATCTTGTTCTACTTTATCAGACAAGTGCAAATATTTCATAAGTAAGCTGAACCTGTCCCTACTAATGCACTTGGAGAAGAAAGGAGTGGATATCAGAGGGTTGGTAGAGTGGTAAGATTCGATCGTCGACTTTCTGACAATCCCTTGCAGAATAATGATAGCTAGGAAGACGTACATCTCACCAACACTTGTGTCCTTCCATAAAAGGTCTCTGCTTTTCCGTCTCATTTTACCTGATCTTCTTTTGTCATCTCCTACTTTACTAGCATATTTATTTGTTTCGCTCACAATATATTCCATCAGAACTTTATCAAAAAAAGACTGAAATATATCCAATGGACTTTGTGGATTCGAAAGCACTAACTTCACACCACTGTCACCTGTGAATGGGAAAGGGTCTCTGCTTACCATTGAAGATTCAGTCCATGTATCAGATGCAGTTTCATCTTCCAACTCACTGCCGCTAGTTTCACCATCTTCTTCTTCAATTCCTGTCCTATCGTTTTGAGCATCTTCATCACTTGAAACAATATCTTCACTGCAAGTACCTTCACTTTCAACATCAGAGATTTCATCCAGAAAATCATCATCTAAGTCATGCTCCAGTAGATGCTGAATATCAGTACGTCTGAGGTTTCTCCCCGCCATTGCAAAAATTCTGTGTGCAATACACAAAATAAATATGTACCATTGCACAATGCACACCACTAGCTAACGAAACTTCCTCTTGGGAAGCAGCTCTCGAACTAAAAGAAAAGCCACCTAACACAAAGCAGTATACGATAATCAATAGAGTCCATATAGTAACAATGGTAAACACACAATACAAGGTATTTTTTTTTTCGGTACCAACAATGCACAAAAATGGACTGTTTGCTTGCAAACTTCTTGCACAGACCTGTAAAAGCATTAAAAAAGGGGCCTATAAATATGACTTGCCGCAATACAACAGCCGTTAATTTTCAAACACCGTCTATATATAGTCGTGCCGCAAAATAGTCCCGTTTTTCGAGAGTCTATATATAGTTCCGCCGCGGTTAAGGGGTTAACCAATGTTTGCAGTGTTCAATGCAAAAACACCCCAACAGATTTGCAGAGTTTAAGCTGTCATATGGCCCCATAATCCTACTAAAATTTCATGGTAAAAAAAGGTAAAGTGCTCCACTGTGCTTTGCACCATGCCATGAAGGCATATACAGGGTGTGGAGTTAGAGCCCCACACTTTCTTGATCATGGCCGAAGGAGGGGGTGATGTGATCCACACCATGCCCCTGGCTGCCTTTATCCCCCCCCCCCCGAGTTTACTCCAGGTATCCAGTTTATATGATGCTGGGTTGATGCCAGAGCCACTTGAACAGGTGGAAAAATCCCGGGTCTCTCACATGGTAGTCAGATGCCTTAAGAACTGAGCTACTGCGGCTGGATGTTCACTAATAAAATTGTATGGTGTTTTTCAATATAAGGAAGAAAACGTATTTTGAAAATTCCACACAGCATGCTTGATGAAAAAATCAGAAGTCTGTTTTTGTCACTTCATGCTGAGATAGGCTAAGTGGAACCACGTGTAGTTTTCACTGAGTAAGCAGACTTGTGGCTCTTGCTATATGCACTAGTCATTCATTCTGAAACACAGTTTTCAATTTAAATGGGATCCGAGAACATGTGAGAGTGACTACAGATGTCACAGTAGGAATCTCTTACTGCCTTAGCTGGGAAAAGTTGTAGAGAATGAATCAGTGAACATCTAGAATGTTATAAGAACTTTGTATGTCGACATTAAATTTCTTTGTTGATTCATTGTTAAGGATGGAGTTGTGTGAAAATATATAAGTTTTCGAGACATGGATTTAGTGATCTTTTTTATAAAATTACATGGATTTGTGTGTAAATATGTAAGTTTTTGAGACATGGATTTAGTGATCATCTTTATAAAAATAAATGAATGGATTATAACTATCGTGGTTAGAAATCTAGCACAACTTTGAAGACTATAATGACACAAAGTTCAATTTAACATACACAGTGACCCATTTGAGATGTGACAAATAGAAATGAAAAATTTGCAGAAAAGAATCTATTTTATTACCAGTTATTGGTATGTACATGTGTAGGAGGATCACCGATTTTGTGTCCAAATCATTAACTTATTAATACTTCATCATTAACCCAACATGACTGTCACAGAGGACATGGCACAGTTCAACATGGCATGCAGCATTTCTGGAGTGATCTAAGCCATCATTTTGGAAGATGACTGTCCAATAACAAATTGTGCGGCAACTGCAGAGTACAAACTTTTAGAACATGTATAGGTAATTGGTATATGAACACTTTCCTCTGCAAGAATTTACAATATATGATACACTGTGCATGCCAAACAGTGATTTATTCACACTCTCTCCCCCTAAACTTTTCACAAATACTCAGTTCTTGGGCATTTTGGCTGTAAAATATACCCTTAACCCCCCCCCCCCCGCCAGATTGAAAATTCTACATAAACCCCTGTCTATAAGTTAGGATGTACCGGTATGGCTAAACCAGATGTAAACCCCTACATCCATCCCACTCCCATCCAAACAAACTACTCAAGAGATGCATATTACCTTCTTGTGGGGGTGTGCAAGATCCCGAAAAGTTCGTACTGGGATTGGGGAAAAAAAATTCCCGAAATGACTTCCCACCTTCCTTGGACCCCGAACAGTCACGAAATTCAAAATGGTCATTTTTAAAAGTGGTTCATTGTTGATGTTTTCTGCATTGTAAGTTTCTGGAACTTGCCGGAAATTTTTAGTTTTTAATCAGAAATGCAAAAACAATCACCTAAGGTGAAAAATGACTAAAATTCGAGATTTCCAGTGTGTCATGAAATTTCGAACATTTCCCATCCTGAAAATTTGCCAACCTAGTTGGGAAGTTGCAAATTTTTCCAGCCCCGAAATTCAGGATTTAAAGAAATTCCCGTCACGACCAAAATATTTCTGTCCCGCACACCCCTACCTTCTTGTATTCAATGATTTACTTTTCTTATATCTTAAACAGATCACACAGTATAACATAACAATGAAACCTCATAATTTTTATGAAAACAGTAGTACAAATAATAATAATAATAATAAAAGCTGAAACATAAAATTACTCACAGCTGGTCTTCTTTCTTCGTCAGGTGCTTGGGGAGGGTATATCTTCCTATTATTTGTGAGCCATTTTTGTGGCCCAGATTTCTTTTGGAAGGCCTGTGCAGGTGCACTACAGTGAATGCCCACAACAGTCAGTTGGCTAGTAAGTGGTTCATGAAGCAGAAGACCTCGAGGGCACACACTACTTTCCAACACACCACTCCTCGCAGTACAAGAAGTTAGTCTTGAAATGCACAACCTAATGCAATACATCACTGCAGACTCAGAAACTGAAAATAAAATTCAGAAGTGATTTTTAGTCATGAACTGTTTTAGTCATGTTGTTACTTATAAAATAGATTTGGGGTTGAAGTCATAAAACACACTTAACCCTTCATAGGTAGTGCAGTCTCCAGTTCTGAGAGAGGGGTTTTTACTATCACCAATTTTTACTGGTTGTTTCATTAACACTTTTGCTTTCAGTGTGTGTCAAACCTTGGAGCCCGTGGCAGTGGTATCGCCAGAAATTTTTCTTAGGGTGGATAAAATATTTGTGGTTCAGTGATCATGGCCAGGGCCAGGGCCAGCACTAGAAAATTTCACGGTGGAGCGACATTTCATGAGGGTCCCCCCAAAATTATGTTGTACTGCAGCATTCTTGTTCGTGGCTTAAATTCATACCTACAATCCAATTATTAGAAATATTTTGTAAGCAATTTTTATTAGTGTTAAAAAAATCGGCATATGAATTACCTGTATTTTGTAAAAAAAAAAAAAAAGTGAAATACGCTTTCATCAGTTAAAGTAAAGCTTCTCTATGCTTTTGCAAGGCAAACAAAGTTTGTAAACTAGCGACACAATGATGGGTAAAGTCATTTTCAACTGATAACTTTTAAAAAAGACTTAATCGTAGCATTCCAGCATTTGGAATGCGGGGATCAAACCTCACCCCACTAATTTGTAACACTTGATGGTAGAGGCGACCCTAAAGAGCCAGGTACAAATACTTAGCTTATCATTTAGTAATAAATTGGAAAACCCATGTTTTAGATTTAACACTTTTGACTGAGCAAGTGGGAATGGCAGATAGGGTGAAGATAACTTACGCCTGTTCGGTAACGAAATAAAGCTATTGCTCAAGCTCCTCTCCTCTTGACGATTACAAGCAAAAAGACCACGTTCTACCTTTCTCATCTCCTTTTGTCTCCTCTCCCTCACCTCTCCTAAAGGTAGGCACCCTCGCCGTTTCCTGTGTAAACTCTTATTCCACAATATTCAGTGCAAGTGCTGACAAGTTTTGTCAGCTAGCTTTATTCGTCACCGGACAGGGATGTTACTTAATATACCAAAACTCATTTAGTTACAGTTACTGGAAAAGTAAATAGAATTCTGGAATAACCATTTTAAACAAACTTATTTATTTGATTTTTCTAACTTTTTTAGTTTTTCTCATTTTCTTTATATGTGTTAAAAGTTTCATTTGATCATTTGAAATGACAATCAAAGTAGGTACCCTTTTTACGATGATGGAAATACGAACTGTCAATGTTGGTCGATTTACTGACAAACATAGAAACACACGTGCACTAACGAACGAAAACTACAGCGAATAAATTATGAGAATTAAAGATTGAAATAATGTTTTTTTTCTTGAGCCAAATGTGCTTCACTTACTAAGACTACAAACTGACACTTCTTTATTTTATTCTTGCATTTTAATTCAGGACTCACACGAAACCTGAGCAGATGTTTGAGCATTACCGCTGTCATATTTTCAAAAACCAGAATCTTTATCCAAAGCTCGTTTCCAGTTATTAAAGCCATTTTTTTTAATGTGACTGTCCCATGTTTTCTTTCAGTTACAAAGAATCTACATGGGAAGCAAAAGGCTGAAACAATTTGAACACTGTATTCCAACCATTATACCAATCAGCCTGGTAACTTCTCTAATGTATTGCCAGATGCTTTCAGAGGAAAATGCGTTAATACAGGTTGTTGCAGAAGTTCATTTGGAGTTTCGGCAATATCACTGGGAAGAGAGTTTAAAACAGCAGAATCATTTACTGGTTCCATCGTGTCTTCTTCTGAATCTCAACTTCAACTGCTGAAATATCTTCAAAATTCCTTTACACTAGCATCAGAATGACTTTTATGAATCGCATTATCAAGTTTATACATTTTACTATCTTGTCTAAAATAATCAGATATAGCCCACTAACTTGTTTACTAACATGTTAAGGAATTTAAATTGTGCGAGAAAAAAGGTTCTGGTCATTTAACGGATCCCATTAGATTAGAATGAAGGATGTATGTAGAGGGGGAGGGGGGGGGCATGCCATGGCATTTATTTTATTTTTACAAATTTTTTAGACCTTAGCCATACATAAGCTAGATAATGAATATGTTCTATAAGCACTCTTGATCTGCTTGCACCATACCAGACTAACTAAAATTTCATCTTCACACAAAAGCAATCACAAATTTACACATGAATTTACTCCAAATAAAAGCAAAATACATACTGGTATAATATGTAAACGCACACCACCACGCCACAAATTCCGCCAACTGCTCACGCACACTAAGAATGAAACGTTGCAAATGAACCATGGCTGTTGAAATAGATTTCTTGAATTGTAAATGAAGTCCAGGAAAGGGAAAAAATATCAAAGACAGCGCTGCTCCAAGAAACACAAGGGAACCAAACAATTAACGTCAACAACGGAAAGTGATGGATGAAAAGCACTGCAACATCTCCTAACCGCAGAACAATGACATTTTGTTTACATGTTTATATTTCGCACATTAACGAAAGGAAACCAACTGAGAATCTGGAAACGTTATTAATTTTTGAAGCGAAACTGAGTTATGTTACTCAAATGTTAAGGCCACTTTGTGTGCTTTACACTATAATTCTTTACTGGGTTACTTTGCGTTATCTAAATAATATGTATCATGTATTCATTCTACTTGGGTGGGCTAGAGCCCACCCTCGCTCAGCCAATGGCAGACGCCCCTGGGCCCCTGGCCACTAGGGTGCATTTCCCAATCTCCTGGTTGAGAGTCCATGTGTAACAGTGTGCATACTACTGAAACCCCAGTCTGCAGATCTACATGCAACAACACCATGTGCTTTTTCTGTACATTTGTGACCTCTAAGAGCATGTGGTCTTTTGGGATATCTGCAGAGGGGGAGACTCAAGTGAATAAAGCTTTATCTGGAGACACTTTTAATAACTATTTTAGTCTACCTACGGCACATATTCCTCAGCAAGATACAGAGATTATTATCTTAGTTTCCAGGATAACTCACTATTCTTCACATATTAGTTAACGCATGCAATGGGTAGCAGAAGAACATATGAATGCACGCAGATGTCAATTTTATAACAGGAAGCAGAAAGGAAAAATGAGATTCACCCTCAGGAAATGCAAAAGACTTATTGGCAAAGTCAAGATCTGTATTAACTCCCCATACAAGTGAAAAAAATTCCACCATCAATTGGTTATATTTACAATAGTTTGAAGAATTTCCAAATTGATTTCCCGTAAACTACTTACTTTTTCTTTTAATTATAATGTGCATTATTTAGGGATATACAAATTTCATTACATGTTAATGTAGCTTCATATGGAGGTTTTTACCCTTTTGAAAACGGGTTTTAAATTTGTAATTGGGTTTCAGAATCCTTGGTGTAATTTATTGACGAGTAAAGTATGTACAAGGTTAATCACCAATCAATGTTAACAATAGCAGAGCTGAAAATGTTTTGCTTCGTTTGGAGACTGAACACCACGTGGGTTTATCTATTAACACACAAAAGTAAATTTATGTTTATTTCTTTGTTGCGCATACACACATGTACGGCACACTGTGGTTTACGGATGAAATAACATGTAACGAATATTGAGTTAATTTATCATAATTAGCTGACTTTATTGATGGGCTAGGTTCGGCTGTTGCTGGTCTACCTCCTAACCCCTAAACACAGATTAACGTAATGGGAGCCGTTGGCCCACTATACCCCCTCGAGAATTACATCGTTTTAGGATTATTTTAAAATTCTCCTAGCAGAGAGACTAATCATTGTAGAATTTTGGAAATCATTGTCACATGAAATTTGAGCCTCCCTTAAAGTAATGAGCACTGTTTGGATTCGAAAAAAAAAATATTTGTTGAAAGAAAAATTGGTAACAATTTACTATTCCACAAACAGATTTCTTCATTTTTACAGACGAAACTACTTACGGTAATAAGTTCCTGTAGCATTGTCTAACATCTGAAAGGTGTTTTCTGTCATGTGGGAATGTATCATAGCGGAAATTCATGTTTTTTGTTGAAAATTAATTCTCCGACGCACAATAGCCTTTGGCGCATACACCTTCGTAGATCATCCCGCGTCGTGCTTGTGTTTTGTCGATGTTCATTGGGTATGCAGTGTTTCCAACCTTCTGTGTTTTCAACCAAAATTACAAACATAATTAAAATCCGTTGAACCTTTCACGATAGCCCCAAGAAACATTACGAAAGGTTAGGTTAGGCAAACACAGTTAAACAAATTTTAACTATGTTTCCCTATCCTAACTAGTTACATGATTTTTAACTATGTTTGCCTTACCTAACTAAACCTAACCTTACGTAATATGTCTTGGGGCTATCTTCAATGGTTCAACGCATTTTAACTATGTTTGTATTTTTTGGGTTAAGAAGGTTGGAAACACTGCATACTCAATGAAAATTGACAAAACACAAGCACGACGCGTGATGATCTACGAAGGTGTACGCACCATATTGTGTCTTACAGAAGCGAAAAAAACGAAAAGAAAGAAGTACTCGTAATTTGAAAAATTGAAATTACTTTCATCGAAAAACGTGAATACACCTTAAAGAATGTTCCACAAAGCAGATAGGTAAGTACGAATGTTAAAAATGACGAAACAAAGAAGTTACATGTGTTTGTGAAATAGTAAATTTTTATCAGCCGATTTGAATGTATTATGTAATATAAAAGTGGTTCCAGCGTTAGGAAAGCACAAATAACTGAGATATTTGATCCCAAGTATGGCCCACATAAGTGAAAAATGCAATTTCGGTGTACTTTCGCCGCTTTTTGTTAGTAAAAACTGTTTGTATGCACACTAAAATAGCAGAAGGACATGTCGAAAATAACTATCAGTACCAATCCTAACCTAACTATGTAAAATTATAGCTGCTGTTGTGGAAAGTGTTTTTTTGGGTACTAATATTTACTTGCGCTAAGACTTCGGGCTGTTCTGCTACACGGCATAGGGGGCACAGAGGGTCAAGGGTACCAAATAATGATAAAATTAAAGATTACAAAGAAATTAAGCGACAAGAAATACAACATTGTGGTTGTATTATTTCCAACACTATCTCGCAAAATAATTTATTCACATGCATAACAAAACTTTATGGTAACAGTTCGTTATATCGGAGACACATTACAATCGGATATTTCGTGTTTCGCATGGTTCGTACTTACCAATTGTGCATTGCAGAACATAGTTCAAGGTGCCATTATGCTTTTTACATGAAAACAAACACGATTTTTCACATACAGAGTGATTTTTTTGATTCCTTTCTTCGCTTCTGTAACACACAATATGGTGGGCACATTTTGACTCAAGTTGTGGGTATGCAGTGTTTCCAACCTTCGTCACGTGTTAAAATTTTACATTATGCACGGGTAGCTGACGGATAGCCCGGGTAGCTGATGGATAGCCCGGGTAGCTGATGGATAGCCCCACGAACCATTTCCGGATAGACCCACGAACCATTCACGGATAGCACCACGAGACATTATGCATGGTAGCGGTAACGGTTCCGATTGTTTCATCATTTCTCCTAGCACAAAAGACTGATTACACTGTTCGGCAAAATTAAACTTTTTGTCGCTCTCATGAACCAAATTAGGTAATTCTTATAGATTTCGAGCTCCCGAGTTAGAATCCGCAACCCGTTTTTCTCCAAGATGTACCAGTTTTGAGGGAGGGGTGGGGGTGGGTTTCAATTACCACGCAAAGGTGCTATTCTCCCCCCATATAAAATTGCATGCTATCATCAGAATTTCAATATAAAACAAGCAGATACAACTACATAAAGAGTAAAAGTTCAACATTTGCATGTCAATTGGTGTTCCTGCTCCTCTTGTAATTTGTACAGGGTGTCTCGCGTGTCGCATTCCAAAAGGAGTCGGCCAACATATTCACACTCCAATTCCCACGGTAGCTCCTCTCCATGGTAGCTATTTGTTGATGAGACCTTTCACCGTGTTCATCGGAGACCTCACCCAAGCTGTACTGTTGAGGGAAGAAGTCCAAGTGACAATGCAGGAAATGTAACCTGAGGGACATATTACATCCCATGGTACGAAATGAAGTAATTAACCTGCCCACAATGTCTTTGTAATTAGGTGACTTATGATTCCCGAGAAAATTACTGAAAGGCCTCCCTAGCCTCACGTTCCACATCACTTAGCTTAGAAAGAAATGTAGGATCCTTCAAAACGTCTCTGATTTGAGACCCTGTATAAACACCTTTTTTCACCTTGGCCTCGCTAAGTCTTGGGAACAGTTTTCTGATATGAGTAAATGCTTCACCATCCTGCTTCAGGGCCTTGACAAATACCATCATTAGACCTAATTTTATATGGAGAGGTGGTAAGAATACTTTCTCCGGATCCACAAGAAGTTCATTAGCCACATTCATCTCTCCTGGGACCAGTTGGTTCCTTGGTGGCCATTTTGTAATGGTGTACTGCTCTTTGGCTCGACTGTCCCAATGACACAAGAAACAGCAGTGTTTGGTGTAACCTCCTTGTAAACCGGTGAGGATGGCAATAACCTTAAGGTCAGCACATACACACCACTTAAACTGTTCGTAATTTAATTTCTGTAGTAGGTTCCGCATGTTTCTTTCATATGCACAGCATGAGCAACAGGGTAGGCAGGATATTGATTGCAATTGTGTAGTAACTCTGCCTTCAGGCTAGTCCGCGACGAATCTACGAACAGTCTATATTCTTCAGTGCTGTAGTCAAATTTCAGTTATTCCATAAGCGACGGAATGTCACTGCAATACACCAAATCACCATCCTTTGTAAAATTAGGAACTAGGCTCACCTCTCTTTTTCTGTACATCGATATATTCACATCTCGGTCAAGTAGATTCCATTGTTGAAGTCGTGATGCAAGCAACAGTGCCTTGGTCTTCGGAAGGTTTAAGTCTGATCAGATAATTCAGTTCTTCCTGACTTATCACATGTGGTTCCTTAGTGTCAGACACTGGGGCGTAATTGGGATCTGAATGCGTACTCGAAGATTGTGCAACATCCTGACAAGTCGCAGGTTCTTCGTCGGATGAAACACTGCTCAGTGTGTATGAGTCAGGTGGTACGGGTACAGGCAGAACAACATCATGTGGGACAGGTCTCCTCGCGGAATCCAAGTCAGGATACTGTATTTTATGCTTCGTGCCTTTTGAGAAACCTGTAATATTGGTCAGGCAGAAGTAACAGCCTGCAACATGATCCCGGGGCTCGTGCCAAACCATAGGTACGGCGAATGGTATCGATTTATGTGTACCTTTTAATCATCCTTTTAGAGTACGCGCACACGAGTTACAACCTTGTTTGGGAGCCCAATTGCGATCCTGGTCGCCGACTTTACACCCAAAGTACAGGTGGTACGCTGTCTTTAGGAACGGTGACAATGCCCTACTTTGCCCCTTGAAGACCACTTCCCCACATATGTAGCAGAATGAATCTACCGAATTTTTGCAAGTTCGTGGCATGTTGGTTTAACACAAATGTCAATATTTCACGCAGAAACATTTTTCCTTAACGATATAAACAGACACAGAGTAATGCGACTCTCTTACACCACGATCACCTCGGAAGTAAAATATCTGCATCATGGGACAACGAGGTGGATGTCTTGGCACCTTTTTCCAGCCACATCCTGTTTGTCATCTAGACAAGGGGGTGCCAACGAATGACCACAAGTTGATTACGAATCCTTTTACCTTGAAGGAAGCCGAGGTGACAGTGTAGGAAGAGTGTAACGAAAATAAAACGTTGAACTCCAATGTGCACAAATAAGCCTGCCACACATAGTTTAAAACTGTAAGATACCATTCATTTTAGAGACAGTCACTTATGGCTCATGGGACATCGTGAAAATATTTCTTCCAGCAGTAAAATGCAATATTATTCACATTTTTGTTTTGACATTTATCTGGAATTCTTAAAAAAATGTGTGTTGTGGCAGAATTCACTGTTTTTTTTGGAGTGGGTGGGGTGTATTTGGATTTTTTCTATTTCGGGGGGGGATTGAGGTAAAAATACACAATTATGCATTCCAAGCATAAAACATACAATTTCATTAAAAAAATACAATTTTTCGGTAAATTTTTATGGAAAATGCCCCCTAAAAAAAAAACCTTACGTGCTGGAACTTTTTCAATGCGATATTCGTAATCAGCGACTCGAAATCTATAAGGTACACCCGTTCATCCTCGTGGGAGGATTTTCATGCCGATCAGTGTTATCGTAGAATTTTGGAAATCATTGTCACACGAAATTTGAACCTTCCTTAAAGTAATAAGCACTGTTTGGACTCGAAAAAAGTTATTTTTGAAATAAAACAACTTGAAAATTACACTTCTCATGGACAAGATATTCTCCGTCGACAAGTGACAATAAATATCGTAGAAGCATGGGAATGGATGTAGAAGTATATCGGAACCTTAGTAGAATGCATTTAGGGACTTTATTTTAAAGCTAAGGGAACCAAACCTAACCTGCCTAACCTAACCACGAAAACATAGACCCAAGTTCCTTTTGTTTTATTGCGATTTCATCATGCTACGAATGCAATTTTTACAAGGAACTTTGGCCCAATTGTGTGTCGGTGAGATATTTTTGTTGAAAAATACATGATTTCCTGGTCAAATATAGGTCACAGTTTGATATAGCCAAAACACATTTCTTCATTTTACAGGAAAAGTACTTTCGGAACTGAGTTTCTGCAGACTTTGGAAAGGTTGTGGAAGTTTCTCCCTTCGTTCAATTTATTCGGCCGGTAAAACATGAATTTTTCGACGGAACGAGTTTACAATACCGGACCACTCTCCAATTTTTATGAAATTTCGCATACTCACTAATTGAGAGCTCCTAATCATGAATCTGCATCTAATAATTGGCGGTCAAGTATGCGAAATTTCATAGAATTTGGAGAGTGGTCCGGTATTGTAAACTCTTGCCTTTTTCGACATTAATGTCTCTGCGATACATTCGATGATGTAACCCCCCGTCAGTGTTTCCAACGACGCCATTGTTTTCCCAGAACATGATAATTTTAATTGTTTGCCTAACCTAAACCACTTCGAAAGCATAGTAAAGACCTTATGAAACAGAAATACACCGAATATGTCAACACAGTCACAAACGAACTCCTTACTAATACAAAGAGATTCTGGACATTAATAAATTCACGGAGACAAACCAAGCGCATCCCTTTAGAAGTAACACACAATGACATTTCAGCTGTTGGTAATGATAGAGCTGAACTATTCAATCTAACATTTCAAAATAATTTTGTTTCAAATTATGTTTTAGATCACCCGCCTATCAAATCTATCTGCTCTCACTCTCTTTCTACCGTCTTTACAGAACCAGGGGAAGTCTTGAACTTCCTTATATCCTTTTCTACTCACCGAGCATCTGGACCGGACAATATTCCTACTATTTTCCTTCAAAAAACAGCTCACTCACTAGCTACTCCTCTTGCAATGTTATACAATAGGTGCTTCTCTGAAGGCTGCTTTCCCACTCAATGGAAGAAAGCAAATATCATTCCTATTTTTATATCTGGAAATACTAACGATACATGTTATAGGCCCATTTATCTCCTTTCCACACTTGCTATTGTCTGTGAAAAAATTCTGAAAAAAAAGACTTCTGAAATTCACATCCCCTTACATTAACCCAGCACAACACCGCTTTGGGTACTACTTTACTATACCTGAGACACCTGGGAATCATTTCTTTCGCACTTTTTTACATTGCTAACGTACTATTCTGCATTCCGGAACACTTACTTAGGTGAAATAATTGAATTTGTTAGGAAAGTAATGTATATTTCTTACATTTACGAGTACTTACTGTTCTTGTTTATTTTCACACACAACATGGCGATAGCTTACCGTTGATCGTTCCTTGAGCCAGAAAAACCGTTGACGTTAGCCCAAAAATTCACGATAGCCCCACAAACCATCACGGGGACGAGGTATGCCTACTAGGTTAGGTTAGGCCTGTTAGGTTTGGTTCCATTAGCACTCCTTTAATTCAATTTAGCATATACGGACAATACGAGAGCGTATTGTGCTCTCATGCAGGAAGCAAATAGTGGCAGCAGCAATAGCACGTCGGAAATAGATTTTCGTACAAAACCACATGCATTCGCATTAAAATGAATCAAAATTACATTCCCGAACATCAACAACGCTACAGAAAATGATTTGCGTAAGTACTTTCTCCTGTAAATTTGAAGAAATCTGTCTCAGGTATAGTAAAGTGTTACCCAGCTTTCTTCCAAATTCTTCATGCCTTACCAATCTGTCTTGTATGCAATCCTGTGCCATAAACGCAATTACTAATCGTAATCAGTTAGATGTTGTTTACTTTGATCTGTCCAAAGTTTTTGATTCAGTGGATCACCATTATTTACTGCATAAATTATCTAACAGATTTAACATAACTGGAAACACGTTAAAATTAGTGAAAGACTATTTAAGAAATAGACAACAACGCGTTATACTTCCTGGAACTCATTCTAACTGGCTTCCTGTTATATCTGGTGTGCCGCAAGGAAGCATTCTTGGCCCTTTGTTATTTGTATTATATCTGGATGACCTCTTTAATTCCCCCATCTCAAGCACAATTCTAATGTTTGCCGATGATTGCAAGATTATGAGAGAAATAAAACAGCCATCACACATGCAAATTCTCCAAAATGACATTAACAGATTCTCTGAATGGTGTAAGCAATGGAAACTGTCCACAAACCCTTCTAAATGCTCTTACATAATAATTTCATTGAAACAAAACATTCTTGAACGCAACTATACGCTCACCGACCTCCCTCTAGCAAAAGAAGCACAACACCGAGATCTAGGTATCCTCATAGATTCAAAACTAAATTTTGATAATCACATATCAACAATCACAAAAAAGACAATGTGTATGCTAGGCCTACTTTACAGATTCACCGAAATCAATTTCCATTTACTTCAAGACATTTGTGTCCCCCATTCTAGAATATTGTTCACCAATCTGGAACATGGCTGCCCATTCTCATACCTCCAAGATCGACAGTGTTCTCAGCCTTTTCCTCTCCATCGTTCGATATAGAGTGCCTGCCCTGAGACACCTGTCTAAGAGACATCTGCTTGTAAATCTGCATATTAATACTCCAGAAACTCGTAGATACATTGCAGATATGAAATTGCTATATAAGATCATAAATGGAAACTTAAGATGCAGCATCCCACTCCACAAACTCTCAGTCAGATTGCCTAGACATAAAACACGGAGCAAGGAAACTTTCCACACTGCAACTCCCAGGCTCTCACTCATACAACGTTCACTATTCCATAGGCTACCGAATCAGTTCAATAGAATCTCAAACCAAATAGATATATTCACCTCATATGCATTTTATATCAGCAACATAGAAAAAATTGTACATAAGTAATGCTTTTGTGAAACTGATCTATTTACCTTGGTACTGTTTTGGCTTGTTTTATTTTTGTTTATTTTATGTTATCCTTTCCTTTGTGTTTTTAATCTTAGTCTATTGTTTTAGTGTTGTTTCTGTCTGGTTTAAAATGGCTTCTGCTGTACTGGAAATTTAAATAAATAAATAACAGAACTTAACCTAACTTGCCGTGAATGGTCTGTGGGGCTATCCGTGCATGGTTCGTGGCGTTTTGGAACCCGGAAAAAAATCTGGGTAACATTATAGTATAAGGGAAACGGATTTCTTCAAATTTACAGGAGAAAGTACTTCCGGAAATCATTTTCTGTAGCGTTGTGGAAGTTCGTGAATCTAGTTTTGATCCATTTTAATGCGAAAACATGTCGTTTTCAGCAAAAATCTCTGTCCGACACGCTGTTTCTGTGCTGCCATTTGCTTTCTGCACGAGAGTATAATGTTCCGTGTGTTAAGATAACACAACCCCATAGTCAGTGTTTCAGCCTCGCCATGTTTTCACTAGAACATGACGTCTAGTATTTTCTTTTTTAACTATCCTTGCCCAACTTAACCTAACCTTACGAAAAAAGGTTTTTGGGGCTAATGTGAATGGTTTTTGGGGCTAACGTCAATGGTTTTCGGGGCTAGCGTGAATGGTTTGTGGGGCTAACGTCAATGCTTTTCAGGGCTAGCGTGAATGGTTTGTGGGGCTAATGTCAATGGTTTGCGAGGTATTAGCATAATTTCGAATACGGGCACGAAAGTAGGTATTTTCCGGTGAACGAGGTTGCAACACTGCATAAATCGACAAAACGCGCCCTAAATCAGTATGCTATCGCCCGCCATAATGTGTTACAGAATCGAAATAACAAGTAACAGTAAGTACTCGTAAATGTAAGAAATAGACATTATCTTAGTTAGAAATGCATTATTTCACCTTAGGAAATATTTCGCATTCCAAAATAGTACGTTAGCAATGTAAAAAAGTGCGAAATATATGATTTATAGGCGTTTCCCTTATACTATAATAGTACCAAAATCTGTAACACGAAAGTATGAATTTTTCAGTTAAGATGGTTTGAAAGACTGCATACCCGGTAAGAGTCTAGTTTACGTCCTTTTCATAAGGAATACGTGTCATATATATGGAAAGGTTATTGTATAAGGAATTTAACAAACTAAATCCCAAGGCGAGGAAAAATTTCCTGGAGGAGAAAATCGAGAAAAAGCGATGTTGTCTGGATATGCGTGATTGAACGTACTGAGGACATTTTTTGATGATGAAGCACATATTTAGGGGTGAAATGAGTACTAATGGAACCTAACCTAACCTCGTAGGCATACCTCGTTCCCGTGAATGGTTAGTGACAAAGTATAAAAAGAAAAACTTACTTACCCTACGGATGTCGGAGCGCCGGCTGTCTGCTAGCACGGTTTTGTAAACGGGCAAGAAGGACGTAAACTAGACTCTAGCCGCATACCCACAGATGATAGACATCGCTAGTCGAGATATGCCCGCCATATTGCGTGTAACAAGCGAAAAAGCAACGAACAATAAATACCCGCAATGTGAAAAATCACAATTATTTCAATGAAAAAAGCAAAATCCCACCTTAAATAATGTTTCTCAATGCATAATAGGTAAGTACGAATGTAAAAAAAGACGAAATGGACGAGTGAAATGTGTTTTGGCTATATCAAACTGTTACCCAAATATATTCCACGATGAAAGAAAATACCTCGACGAAGGTTCCAAAGCTTAGAGAAACTCATTTCCGTAATTTGTTTCTTCTGTAAAAGTGAAGACATGTGTCTCCGATATAACGAACTCTTACCAAACTTTACATTAAGAAAGTATAATAGTGTGTTCAGTTTACCTCTTCTTAATTTATTTTGATTTAGACCGTTTGGTGGGTCTTTTTGGTAATTTTTCGTAAAAATTGTAACACCACAGGTTATTGTGTTGTTTGAAATAATCTGTGGTGGATGATGGTTGCATCCATTTAATACAAATGTTGTTCTTGGATTAGATCAATGAAATCTTGAACTGGAAAGCGCTTCTTTTTCTGAAGGTTGTCTTCGTTCGTGGTCATCAAATCGGATCACATAGAACCATAGCACAGACAAAGAAGCATGATCATGAACAATTTCAAAAGCTTGAATATAGTTCCATCACATGTTTTCATTTCACGTTCTGTTGTAGACTATGAATTTCAATTCAATATTTATGTCTTGTTTCATCAGATTTGTCCACGACACCCAACATTTAACAAACTGTTCGATAGCTATTGTCTTTTAATAAACCTGTTGAATTTCCCGTCAATGATTTGTGTTTCCGTTCAACCTTACAGGTGAACTGAAGTCATCAACCAGAAATTCAAGTTCAGCACATTGAAACAGGAAATAAAGTTTAAAAATCGCTGCTCAACACAAAAAAAAAAAAAATATTGTCAATTAGGTTCTTAACGTTGAGTGTTACTGGACGTAGCAAATGAATCATTGCTGATGAATCGATTCGTAAGGAAAGACTCTTCAGAATGAACCATTGGAATCACACTTTGTTTTGACGTTTACCAACAGATGTCTCTGTATGCTACGGATCAATTTTCTGTTGAGCAAAGCAGATGATTGGACATTTGGTGTTGTGCTTGTGCTGTGGTGCTTGAGCTTGATGCAGAAACAGGAAAGTTCTGCGTTCAGCTGAGGATAGGTGATTGTGGCGAAGGTTTATACTGTTTTTTTCCGATGTGATGTAGACATTTGTGAAGATGAATTCACTTCCATCCCAAGGAACCAGCAGATTTACTGACTATTTCGTAATATGTGGCCTGGACCTGAGTTCTGGACTTGAACCAGATCGTTTATCTGGTAAGTACGTTGTTGAGATATCCTTATGTCAAGCAGTGTTGAACATTTTCTGGCATATGCCTTTTAGTACAAATATCTTGATTTGCAATGACATGTTGTTTCAGCATTACAAATTTCAGCTCCCTTAATCTGTCATATAGTAGTGTGATTCTGTTTGGATGAAAAAGAATGCATGCTGCCCGGAAGTAACTTTCTTTTAGATGTAAACCAGTATTTTCGTTTTCACAGGATGTATGTGTTCTATGAGCACAATTTGACGTATTTGTTATTTTTTTCTTTGTAGAAAGGATGGACATTGTCAGATAGATATTAGGGACTAGGGGAGGTATGCTCCTGTGGTTTTAACATTTTGACAGTGAGACAGCTGGGGATGCTTGGCAAATCCCACCTCCTTACTTCTAGCATTGATGTTACTGTCATACTTTGCTTTGTACATGAAAAGTTATTTTCATCTTAATACCTAGATGGAATAGTTTAGATAGAATTGAAAATGCATGTATGGAAATGTCATGTTGAAAGTATGGTATCTGCACAATTTAAAATGTTATCATTTTTGCAGTTTGCATGTTTAATAGTAATTATTTTGTACTTTTTAAAAGACAGAAATAGTGAATTAGCAAGCAATCCATACAATTAAGGAGAATAATATGGGTTCATTGTTGTCAAATCAAGATAATTTTTTCTAAAGAAACTAAATAATTAAGTGAAATGATAGTGGTTATCCGGAAAATTTTTATCTAGTGAATGGAATAGAATAGATTAAATTTATTCATCTTTAAGCATTTTTACATGCAATTGATGTCGTCAATAGTAATATATAGTTACATTTTCAGGTTACCTATTGATTACAGTCATTAAACTCGCACAAATTAATAATAATATATATAACAAAGAAAATATATTGACATACTAGTAGGAGCATATAAATATTATAAGACAATGGAAGTGTGGAAGTTATGGTTTTATTTAAAATTTTCAAACTGCTAAGAGAGTGGTTTGTTATTTGATCCACTCGTGAAGTGGAAGATGCTTCATCCCCTATTTATGAAAGTTTTCATGAAGCATCCCTCAGTAAAGACTTCGAGTCCTGATCTTGATGATAAATGAAATTTAAAAGGAAACATATTTCTTGTGTTCTACTTTAGATGTGTGAGAGCACAGCCTCAAAGATTATTTATTTTCCTGTAGTTTACGGTTATTACAAGCATAAGAAAACAGTTTTTCGTTGTGTCGTTTCAGGAGAACTCACACTCCCTTCATCAGACATGTATTTTGATTTTGACTAAAGATATAGTTATAACAATGGTTAGCAATTTTTTAAACAAAAAGAATCTGTTATATAATGAATGTTGTCAATGTTATATTGTTGTAATAATTATGCTAACCATTGTTATAACTATATCTTTAGTCAAAATGAAAAAAAAATGTCTGATGAAGGGAGTGTGTGTTCTTCTGAAACGTCACAACGAAAAAACTGTTTTCTTATGCTTGTAATAACCGTAAACTACAGGAAAATAATTCTACAATGCAATCAATGCGTACATACAAGAAAAACTGAAAGTTGATGTATGAATGGAGGTAAGAAGAGGCTCTTCTTGAATAGATACATAATAGAAGAATAAATACAATTAGTGTTATGATTTATTTGCTGGCTTGGTGTCCAAGTGCGTTATGTGGTTGACTTTCCGATTTTGCCACCGAAGTTCTAAAGTTCAAATCCTGGTATGGGAATGGTGTTTTTTAATCAATATTATCTAATTATCACTCATTCTCATAGTCACAAGTTGCCAAAAGGTGGCAAGAAAGTACATTGAATAATAAGAATACAGTTTCAAATTAGTCGTATTTCAAATTTCACGTACTCAAATGATTTCTTGGAAGCAATACACCATGCAATTTGAAGTAGTGTTTTAAATGGGGTTGGTTGCCTTATTTCTCCTTTATCAATATAAGACACCAAATGGGAGTGTTAAATCCACCTTTATATTAATATTACATTAAAACAGTATATATGTGTGTGTATATATATAAATAAACATATATTCTAAACTTTAATGAAGCAGAAGAATTGGCAGCACTAATAGTTATAGACAAACATTAGATATTTGCATAATTTATGCTGTTTCCTCATTCTTTCCAGTGCACCTGTTCAAAAGTGAATTTGTTCAGAGATGTATGACATGTTCTCATTTTGCATTCTGACTTTGTGATGCATGTCGTCAATATTTGTTGGAAAAATCAGTTAGTGACTATGGTTCACTTTGGAGGGAGTGTTGAAGTTTGCAGTAGACAACACTGCATGGTGAACGGTGGAGGCACAACTTGCCAGCTGCATAGTTTTGGGAAGTTTATCAGAGAGACTTAATCTTTAATAGCTTCCATTCCCTGACATGATTAACCCAGCATCATGACAACAATTGGTCTCCATAGTTAGAAAACATGGAAAGCTGCTTGACAGGACATGGCTTGCAAATGGCTGCAGAAAAAAACCCACAACTTGATGATGGAGGTCCATGCATTGATAGTAAGAAGTGTGACTATAGACAACACAAAGTCATATCTTCAGATTTATTTTTTAAAAAAAAAAAAAAAACATTCCAACCTGTCAGAATTATCTAAACATGTAATGATTATCATCATTAGTGTGCTTACGATAAGAATTTTGAGTAAACATTTTAAAAACTAATGCATCTCAGAAATTTAGGACAATTCTAACACTGATCATTTGGAATTTTAACAGAAACTTGTCTTATTTCATACATTGGAACAATATCTATTTTGAAAAGTTTTTCCAGATTTCATGATTGTGTCAGGAGTATTTGTGCACTAAAAGTAAAGCACCGTATTCAGTGCTCAAAGTGAAAATTGCTAGGTTAGGCATGTAGGGTGGATGCCTGGTGGAACCATGGGAATAGGTAAGGGGATGTTTGCATGGCTTATCATGGTGACACTCAAGCAGGTAGAAGGATGCTTAACGTCCTCACATCTGAAGAAAAATTTGATGAGTCGGAGATTTAGTAATATCATATAGGTAAATTATTCTAATCGGTGACCTTAGTTGGCCAATATCGCATGAGGTCAGGGGAATTCTGGCTGTAAAGGAAGGATTATATCTTTCTTTTTAGTAGCCAGTCCTGTATTTTGCTCATGTCTTCCTTGTGGCGCACTGGTAATGGCGTCACCTTGCAATCAAAGGTTCACAGATTCAATAGCAGGTGGAGGCACTTAGTGGTTCGGATCCCATTTTAAACTGTAGGTAAAGTCCCAATTAGCCTATATGTGCATAGAATTGACTTGAAACAAAAACTCAAACTATATATTGCCATCCTTTCTTGTATTTGGCCTTTGTTTTTTACAAATACTGGACGAAAGTGAGGTTATGTCCTCCATCCTGTGTTCACCCAATTTGGCACCCCACTGTCTATAGAAGAAAAATCATCAGTCGTGACTCTTCATATCAGATCTAAACTCTACCATATATTGAAACAAGAATACTGAAATGTAGCAAGCTGATCTTCCAGGTAGTACATCTTAATTACTGTATATTTTTAATTTTCAAATTATGTCTTTCGGCACATGCATTTTTTAATCTCTTCAACCATTCTTGTTTGTTGGAACAGGGTTAGTCGCTAAATGTCCCTTGTGAGGTCCTGCGTAGCAGAATATTGATAAGTCCTGGGTTCGATATCCAGTGAGAGCTCCAATCATTCAAATGCTGACTCAGTGGTAAGGACAGTTTGGGAGCTGCTTCAAGAAGTATTTGGTTCCAGTTCAGAAAACCTGATAACAGCGGTGATGCGATTCATTGTGTTGACTGTGAGTCACCCAAGAAAAGAAAAAAAACTTTTTGTTAGGCCTTAGCTCTATATGGCCTGTTGTGTCACGAAGTTCAAGTGCTTTGTAATTTTGTTGAGAGCTCACAGCATAATTCGTCGTGATGTTTTAAGGCTTTAGTACCAATATAGCATATATGCACAGTAGAGATTTTTTTTTGTTTCCCCTGCTTTACCTCTGTGGAACTGTCTCGGTTGCTTCTATTGTATGCTGTCCAAGAAGTCTGTGGAGCAAGAGAACGCGAGAGAGGAAAAGGGGCCAAAGAGACTGCAGCTGCTAGCCGCTTTCAGGATCGTGTATTGCTTTGCTACACCCACTCGCTTTCTCCTCTTCTCTACCGTTATGCGGTCTTGCTCCGTAGAATCCTGGGCACGTAGTGTGAATGCCAAATGTTAAAGTTTTACATTAACAGCGAATCAGTTTGCACAACTTAGATTATGCCAGAGGTCCCGGGTTCGAATCCCGGCAGGAGTGTTCGTTGTGAGTGTCCTTTCATAAATTTCATCATATCAACACATCATCATCGTCGCTATTAGCCAAAGTGGCAGAAAAGCCACGCTAAATAACATAAAAAATACAAATACCTTCTACCAGAAGAAAATGAAGTGACTGTTTCTTATTTTTGTTGTTTTTGTTAAACTAATTCGCGTCACAAGAACGTGCTCGATATGCGTCAGTTGAATGTAAGGGAAACAGTTATTTCCCCGTCCGTTGATGTACGGGAAATCTAATCGACAGCTGCTCTTAGCGCGTTCGAATTGTGCAAGCGCGAATCGCCCCCATAGAGATAGCCATCGTCCCACTTGGTGTGGGTTTGGTGCCCCGCTTGTCAGTTCGGAGCATTGCCCTGCTCGGATCAACTTCTCACGTCCCCAGGTGCTCTGCCTACTTTCCCCTCCTCTCTTATCAGGATGCGGCATCTTGGAAGCATCAGTCAACGGCCAACTTCGTCTTGCTTGTATTGTCCCTCCTTGTTAGCCCTCATAATTTTCTGTGAGTACCTACTGTGTGTAGTGGAGAGATACGAATAGAGGTGATATCATGTGATCCATTGAGTCGGCGGAGGGGTTAGCGCAGCGCGATACGACCCTAGGTTCGAATTCCGGCCTGAGGACGCCTGTTCTTTGTGACTATCACTCATCGTCGATGTCAACAGTGGAACAACAAACTTGTTTGAAGTTGGGACAAGAAGACCGAACAGATTTGGACAGTGCTTCTCCGATGGCGCAGTGGTAGAGTTGTTGCCATGTAATCAAGGGGTCCCGGGATCGATACCCGGTGGAGGCACGTAGCCAGGGGTAGGGCTCAGGGACTGAGTCCCCCAAAATTCTTCAAATATCTAATTTGAATAGTGTATAGTAATAATTAGTTTTACTTCATTAGCAGGATCAAACAAATTGTATAAGAAGTTGTAATATATTGAGAAATTCATCTGCTCAATTTTTTGCCTCTATAGATGGCGGCTGCTGATAAGGGATGAGTCCCTCCGAAATAAATTTCTAGCTAGGGGCCTGCACATAGTGGTTCCGATCCCTCTTTAGACTGTAGGTCCAGTCCAGATTAGCCTTTCTGTGCATAAAGTGAACTTAAAACAACAATTCAATCAATCGATCAATTCTCACTCTTGGCTCTGATCGCGACGATGAGAAGGAATTATGATTATTCATGAAAATGAAGGGACACTTGCAAAGAAGATGCTCAACCTTCTGTGGTGACATTGGTAATCGGCCACTTAGCGCGCTCAGCTACCGAGGGGGCAGACTTTGATATACTTAAGCGAGGAAATTACACCTTTTTTTAGTTTGTAAACAGAATATTTTCTATATTTACCGTACATTGTGAACTTTTTTTTTGTTTTAATATCGGAACCTGTGTGAGTGTGTGTGTGTGGGGGGGGGGTTGTTGTGTGTGTGTGTAAGAGAGAGAGGGGCTTTGTACCTTTGGAGGTTTTAACTCCCATTTAAAACTTAAATAGTCTAATCGGAACTGGACCGGTGGTTCAAGGTGGGAAATGATTAAAAGGTGACAAAATTACAATGTCACAGGGGAGGTACATACGTATCAATATATGGAAGCGTGGGACGAGATTTGTACATAGAAATTGCAGGCAGTGCACATCAGTGTTGTGAAGCAAGAAAGGGGTGCTTGGAATAACTGGTATCAGTGGCGTATAACCACGACGAGGAAGAACTTGATGTTGACTTTATTCCATATGCGTGTCTCGATTGATTGGTTTTGTTTATTTTACTTCCCTTTTCTGCCACTTTTGGCTAATCGCGAAGATGAGGATGAGTGATGATATAATGAAAGCAGTGAAGGGACACTAACTCCAATGTCCCGTCCGGGATTCGAACCCGGAACCCGTGGCGTCGTAGCGCGCTGTGCTAAACACTCCGCTACGGAGGACGTGTTGCACGATTGGGAGAGGAAAGAAGAGTTTACAGAATTCTTGTTGGAAAACCTGATGGTAACAGACCTTCATTTGTTGCTTTAAGTCCACTTTTATGCACAAATTGGCTATTCCGGACTGGACCTACAGTTTAAAGTAGAATCCGAACCACTGTTCAATGTGCCTCCACCGGGACCTCTTGGTTACGTTACCAGTACGCCGTCGGGGAGACTGTAGAAAGTCCAAGACGAAGATGGATAACGTTGAGATGGTCCTAAAGGAAATCTGTAAGGTTGGAATAGATTGGATTGATCTTGCCCAGGATAGGAACAGATGGAAGGCTTGTGATGCTGCAGACATAAACCTTCGGGTTTAAGAAAGCTAGAGAGTTAGAGTACGTGCCCATTGTTCTACCAGCCGAGGCTAGTAGCATTAGCATATCCTGGCAAAGCTGCGTGTCCAGGGATCGCCCGCAATCACGGCTACTATCATTTGCTGTCGGAGCGGGTCTGCCATGCTTCTTGATAGTACGGAGAGACGCTGTCACAGAGGAACAGCGTCGTCTTTTTGCGTGACGGGAATTGCTTTCGACCGAGGAATGTTTTTATGCATGCAGGATAATATTCGTGTCAGCAGTATTAGAATGCATATTTGGAGGAGTCCACGCCACGGAGTCCTCTTATCGCCAGCAGAGGATTAACGGAGGAAGCAGAAACGTTCTGTTTCCGAAGCACTTTGCATATTCGGGAAGCATTACGTCGGAAGACCGCACAGAAATCCACCAGGTAAAGTCTTGCAGTGGTACCAGACATTCACAATATTTAATTGACTGTTGTAGTTTCAGCAGTTCTTCTAGCCGTACTTATTGTGGGGCCATAGGTTCGAATTCTGATTAAGGCATGAGTTTCAATACGTTCGTTCCTTATTTTATTAGCAAATAATGGGTTATCGAACACCCTGTTTTCCCCTAGGCAATCCTGTACCAGGATGTATTTGAAAATAAAGTATTTGAATGTGTTTCCGACTTATTTTATTTGGGAATAATTGTATTTCCACATTATCAATAATAATGCGAATCAAATGTTGCAATCGGTAACACGTCATACATTGTTTATCGGATGAACTTCTCTGCGGAGCTCTCCTCTCATTTTTGTAGTTGACAAGTGGTTTGTGTCGACCTCCGTGCAGTGATTTTTTTTTCGGACTGGAGGTGCTCGTGTCGCTTCGGGAAGCCTGCCATGGAGAGCCCCCACACAAGCAACTAGCAGGCAGTAAGTGCACATAACTGCTGCTTAGATGAGTAAACTCTATTTTACACGTGTCCTAAACTCTGTGCAACACGTTTAACACAGATGTATGCGCAGGTTGCGTACGTGTAAGGGGCACAGCTTGTCTTCAAATCCTTTTGAAAATATCAGTTCATAATTTTTCCTTCAATATTTTCGTGTTATGACCAGAGTTCTTGCTTTTAAGTCCACTTTATACACATGAGGCTAATCGGGACTGGACCTACAGTTAAGGTATGATCCGAATACCTCCGCCGTGTATCGATGGCGTTACCACGACGACATCGGGAGACACTTGTTGTAACCAGAGAACGATGCCTTATGTGTTGGTTTCAGCACATTACTAATTTAATTCATTATGCACTCTTATACCACTGCAGTTTCTTCAAATTAGTAGTTTCGGATAATGTTTTCTACTATCAATTTCACACCCTCCGATCAAACATGTCTCATTTTGAGAAATAGCTGTTGTTTATCTGTAACGGTAGTTTCATTCCATCGTGCAATCTCTTTTATTGAAGGAAATATAACGGATTCATTGTTAAGTCAATTTGCTTGCACGTTTTCATCATTAAGGACATTTCATTCCAATTTTCACATGGGCTGAGAGAATACCCGGTCGTATCAGGCCTTTTCCCGGCGTTTTCTTATATGTAGTGAATGTGATTCTTTTCTTCGTCTTACGTAATACCTTATGCTCATACACTGTTGCTTCCTTTCAAGAAACTTTCTATAGTTTTATTGCAGCGCTATTATGATTGTAGCAGCGATCTTGCGGCTGGGTCTGATGTTTAATATAGCAACATAAATATTGATAGAATATGAATTTTTAAGCATCAGTGTTTGTATGTACTTACGTTACATTTACAGTGTGCATAGATATAAATTATTGTCGAACTTCCTGCCTACATATATTATTATACGTCTCGTGTGTGATGTGTATGTGTGTTTGTACATTCGCATATAATTTGTATTGTATCAATAAAACTGTCCACTGTTATTGGAGGTTTTTATCCTCTGTAGATGTACAAGGAATAGTAAATGAAATGTTATGTCAGTGATTCACCTGCTAAATCGTGGTCGTGCATATAATTTACGAAACTGATCAAGCGCGCTCCAACGCAAGTGCTCCTTCGTCATATCGTCACTCGCGATCTGCCAAAAGTGCCAGAATATGCGGAGTGAAATAAACCAAATATAGAAGAGAGAACATTTTAAACTACAAAGTGAATTGTTGTAGGAATTCAAGGTGGATTGTTTTAAATCAGGTTGATTTACATCGCTTTAAAGAAATAATTTATACAATAATGTACATAAGGATCGCATATGATATGAGAATCACTTTGGTGAAAGACATTAATCTCTTAATCATTTAATGGTGTTTATTACCCTCTGAGAAAGGAAACAAAATATATGTACTGAAGGGGTGAAGCTCATACGAAAGGAAATGCAATATATTAACTGTGAACATACTTAAATTTTTCTTGATTTAAAATTCAATAATTTTATAGGCAAAAATAGCAAACATTTTGTGTAGAATAATATACAAAATACTAATCATGTTAAACCGTAGATAGTGTTATTATCATTAGACTGTAAATAAACATGGCAGCTGATATTTTGCGAATTATCATTAAAAGAATTGCCAAAATTCGGTTACAAAGACTATAAAAATATTTTAAGTTACAATTATATAATATATCCACAATGTTTTACTTTGACTGAAAGAGAAGTCACTGAAATTATTATAGTTTCATTAACACACACGGCAAACATTTCCATAGTAGGTCCATGTATACAGTATCAGAAACAGAGAAATGCATATTTACATATCATTTTTTATTTGCTTTAATATTTTACAGGGCCGTTTTCAAGCTATATGTATGGTGCCAAAAACCATACAAGCAATTTTAATAGTGTTTAAGAAAATTAAAAATATATTTAAATGAAAAAAAAACATCAAAATTGATTTTTAAAAATAAAAATCATAATTTTTATCCACCCTGTGTAGGATGTAATCCCTGTGGTTATGGTAGTTTATGGTGACTAGAGGGTGGTGAATTGATTGATTGATTGCAAATATTTTTAGTGCGTGCTCACTTAACCTATTTACTCCCTTAAGTTAAGATAGGGAGAAGCGACTTAACAGGCGTCAAAACGTTGGACTTCAATAAAACATGGGCACTGAATTATTACAATGTTTTTGGTGAAATCTGAGGATGTAAAAAGGGCAAGGACGAGACAAAAATCACGCAGTGGAGGAAGCACCACAGACTACTATCTGGATGTGCTTTCAGGTGCCACAACCTCCTTACCCTTCTGAAATACAAGTTGTGTGGAGAGAACGAGAAGGTGATGCACGAGTGACGTACCCTTGAAGTGGGTGGGGGATGTTTGCTCGAACCGTGAGGGTAGGCCGGGACTAAATTTTGAGCAGTGGAGAAATAATATGTATGTCTATCGAGAGATTCCCGTCTCGTACTGCACACCAAAGTATTCAAATTGTTCTTATTAGCTTGGTTTGTAGCAGCATATCTATGCCCATCGGAAAATGAACTCACGATCAACATCGGGAGGTAAACTCATTTTACACATCAACACACATTTCAGTCTATTGTAAATAGTTTACCCGAATGCCATTATTAGAAGAGGCACATGCAGTTCTCTGCCTCTAATAAATCATATTGGCCTTCATCCTGTATTTGTTTTTCTTGGCGAATGGTTAACAGACTTACAACATATTTTCTGCCAAAAGAATTGTTGTATTGTACACTCCTGTTCACATAATGGGCCTCCCCGATGGCGCAGTGGTAGCGTTGTCGCCTTGTAATCAAGCTGTCCCAGGTTCGATATCCGGTGGTGGCACATAGTGGTTCGGATCCTACTTTAAACTGTCGGTCCAGTCCCAATTAACCTTACTGTGCATAAAGTGGACTAAATCAATCAATCACTCGATCCTGTTCACGTCAAGTTGCACATCTACAACAGTTACGAATCCCGATCTGAGTGTGGGTGTTCTTTGTGAGTGTCATCAATTTCATCATGTCACTCATCATCATCTTCGCAATTAGCCAAAAGTTGCAAGAAAGCAAACAAACTTCGTTACTGGCGTAAAATATTTAAATATCTTACAGTTAGCATTAGCATTGTGTAGGATGTGTGTGCTAGATGAATCCGATATTTCATGATGCAGTAATAATTTTAGTGCACTTGCACTTAGCAGGATAAAAGGTCTCCGCATATATGAAATCGGTATAACTGTGCCTTGTCATTGTTCTCCGTTTTATTAGGAGGCGTAAAAAAAAACACTAGCTATTCAAGAACGGAAAATGGAATTCTCAAGTACTTTTCCTTATCAGTCTTTGCTCTGTTGCGGTCTTCGGCGAACAGTACCTGCGATTTACCAACACTTTTCTTTATTAGTAAAGAATTGATGGCAAAATATCTAATTACATAAATTTGTGTTGCAATGTTGCAAAGATGAACCGACAACAAGTAGTACTTGTTCTTAAACATTGTTTCTTTGCCATGCTCCATGAACTTTTTTTTTCAAATCACGTGATCATGGAATGGAACGCGCAGAGATAGAAAGCTCCAGGCAAATCAGGCGATGTTCTTCTGTTTTTAACCTAAATTAATTCTTGTTCTAGCTAAATAAGATTACATTCATAACTACGGGGTGGCTCAATAAGTCACTTAACACCCCCAGTACAAGGCCACTGCAGCGTGCAACATGGAAATGGTGATGACCAATCGTTATCAAGCCAAGGGGGAACCACATTGACGCCACCCACACGATCGGCGGCCATCTTGATGTCCGCCATCTTGAATTCAACTTCAGAATTTTAAATGGGAAGGGGGTCGTGTGACATATCAAAATGGGCTAGAATTTTACGAGAAATGCAATGGTGAAGGTTTTTTCGACGTATCTTTAACCAGTAAAAAGTTATGACTGAATTCTTGTACCAATTTGCTCCTTTTCGAGGTGTTAGAAAAATGTCTTAAAATTTGTTTAGCGCATCGGTAATGCATCGAGATCAAAGTGATGTCTAGGGAGAGACGTTCCCATGCTATTGCATAAGATTTTAATCGGATACATCCATGAAGAGCTGCCCATTATGAATGGTTGTCGCGAACAATTTACAGTGTGACGCTTCCATTGAATTAAAAGTCCTTCACAGTGACAAGGCTAATGTTTATGTTCATAAGGAAGTTCATAAACAGAATATGTGACCCTTGTCATCTGATAACTAACTTTGGACAGAAACTGCTTCACAACGTTCCCATTGTGTTCTGGTGTTCTTCCCTATTGAAGAAAACCCTGTAAAAAGTACCTTCTCCATAAGCAAGGATGAAAAAACCTATTTATTTAACAAATCCAAGTAGCCCTAAGCATTTAAGGTTCCGTTGATGGAAAATTGACTAACCAATCGTGTTCCACACAGCACGCCACACCATTAACTTACCAGCACTAACCATTCAGCTTTGATCTCTCGAAAATGGGTTATCAGATAAAAAGCATCGAATATTCTGTTCATGAACTTCCTTATGAACATAAACATTAGCCTTGTCACTGTGAAGGACTTTTCATTTAATGGAAGCATCACACTGTAATTGTTCGCGACAACCATTCATAATGCAGAGCTCTTCATGGATGTATCCGATTAAAATCTCGTGGAATGGCATGCGAACTTCTCTCCCTAGACGTCACTTTGATCTCGATGCATTACCGATGCGCTAAACAAATTTTAAGGCATTTTTCTAACACCTCGAAAAGGAGCAAATTGGTACAAGAATTCAGTCATAACTTTTTACTGGTTAAAGATACGTCGAAAAAACCTTCACCATTGCATTTCTCGTAAAATTCTAGCCCATTTTGATATGTCGCACGACCCCTTTACTATTTAAAATTCTGAAGTTGAATTCAAGATGGCGGACATCAAGATGGCCGCCGACCGTGTGGGTGGCGTCAATGTGGTTCCCCCTTGGCATGATAACGATTGGTCATCACCATTTCCATGTTGCACGCTGCAGTGGCCTTGTACTGGGGGTGTTAAGTGACTTATTGAGCCACCCTGTATATTGAACTAAACAGTCATTTTCTCAGGTTTGAGCACATGATGTCTAATATCAGGCCATAAGCCTTGATGCATTTCACAGGGTTCTAATTGAATTCTCAACATTAAAGTTTGACTTGCCTCGTGGTGTGAACATTTTATTTTAATTGAAGTTGTGTACAGGGTGTACCAAAAGTACCTTTACCCCCCCCTTTGAATTGTAGACAAACCTGCAAAATGTTATTTTAAGAGCATGTGTATGATGAGAGGATGGTATACCATTAAATCACACAAATTACCACTATTGACTCCAGAGGACCTGTGTGCACACCTCCATTTTCATGACACAGTATTATTCGCCTCCAGGTGCGATGTGAAGCTTCGGTAACATGTCTGGTGTGAGGGAAGCAAACGCACAGCGAACAGCTTCTTGAAGTTCCTCAGTTGTCTGATAACGATTATGGGCGACTTTCTGTTTGATGTGCCCCCATAGCGCATTATCACAAAATGTCAGATCTGGACTTCGGGGTGGCCATTTCAGAGGTGTTAAAATAACATTTTGCAGGTTTGTCTACAATTCAATAGGGGGGGATGGGACTTTTGGGACACCCTGTATATTAGGTAATAGAAGAACAGTGCCACAGCTCTTTGAAGGGCATAGGTTGACGCTTGGTCATCCAATCGCGTCCCGTCGCCGCAGTTTTCTAGCTTTATAGATCGGAGTCCGTATCTATTTGCTTTTAAAAAGTTCCACAGTTCTCCTTACGATGCTGGATCTACACCGAAATTGTGGAACTCCCACCGGGGATAGAATCCGGGACCGCTTTCACCAAAGGTGAGAGTGATACGAAGGGGCTCTGCATATTAGATAATAGTTTGAATGGCGGAATGGTTGGCACAGCGCGGTACGACAGTGTGTCCCGGGTTCGAATACCTTCCTGGACTTGAGTGTTCTTTCTGAGTGTCCCTTCATCAATTTCATCATCGTCGTGATTACCCAAAAGTGGCAGAAAATCGAAATAAAGTAACACAATGAGTCTGCCCCACTTTAAACTGTTGATTCAGTTCCGATTAGCCCATCTATGCATAAAATGGACGACCAAACAAAACTCAAACTTAAAACTAGGTAGAGTACCTTCCGGTTTGTAAGACCCACATGGCCAAAAACAACAGAAGGGTGGATAATTTGAGTGTATTCTTCCGAACTGAATCCACTATTGCATTGGTTGCCCCGTTTCTTCAGCTAAACGACACCAACATTTTATCCTGACTATACATATTTTATCCACATGCATATATTGGAGTTGAAGCATATCATGTTTGTAAACACGCAACAGCCAGCAACGTAAAGCCGCTCGTTAGTACGCTTGAGGCCGGAGTGACGGAGCGGGCCGTGGATCAATATGGGGGTCCATAGAGCTCCACTGGCAAGGTTGCATCAGTGGGGAGCGACCTTGACTACTATAATAGTATTGTCGTTTTCGTGCAACCTCCAAAGTTCTTGCACGCGCGGGGTCTGGGATCTATTGACTTCCAGGGATATAATTGAGAACGTTTTCGGATCATTTCTAATCCATCAATATCCAGATTTCGTTCTTGATTGATAAATCGTTCAGTATAGCATCTTAATATCACGAACATATTTAATGACTTAGAAAATAGAGATTGAATGGCCGAGTGTATTGCTTGCTGATGTGGTCCTATCAAAATATTGTTTTCGTGGAATTTCGCCAATGATCTGGGTTCGAATCCCGGCCTGGACATGAATCTTTTTTGTGAATGTCCCTTTATCACTTTCGTCATATCATCATCTGCCGGTCTTCGTGACGGAGTGGTTAGCACAGTCCGCTACGACGCCAGGGGTTCCGGGTTCGAATCTCGGCGAGGGCATGGGTATTCTTTGTGAGTGTCCGTTTATCAGTTTCATCACTCATCGCGATTAGCCAAAAGTAGCATAAATGCGAAGTAAAATAAACCAATTCTATCATCACTCATTCTTATCTTCGCAGAAAAGCATCATAAAATAATCTAATTCAACTAAATCAAACGTGGAATTTCCATCCATTTTTAGAGACAACAGTTTTTTTTAAAAACATTGCAATGCTCGTGTTCTATATTGACAATTGAAGTCCCGTAAAATATTACAAAATAAACTTCTTGGACGGAAAGGTAATTTTTTTTTTTCTTCGATTCATTTCTGACACTAGAAGCTGGAAAAGTTTTTCGCAGTGCTCACTCTGTTTCCTTCATGTTCCATTCACACTTTGTACGAATGGTAATTGCGAACAGAACTTGCAAACAGCGTGTAATGGCCGCACTGGATCTTTCGCCAACGCTGTCGAAGTAAAATAAATCAGAGATTTGGTGGAAGATGTAGATATTCTCTCTTAATGACCATAACTGTACCAGGCAGCTGAAGAAGTCATAACTTTGTTTATATTATTACATTTAGTTTTATATATGCGTGTATTTCAATATTGTTATATCTTTTGATCGTCGATATCCTGGTATAAAGTTTTTTTTATAAACCCCTTAAAAATGGTTGTATACAGAGAAATGAATTCCTAAGATTTTGTAATCATATTATTTTCATTGATGAGTTAATGATGTTAGGATATAAATATATATCTTCTCCTTTGTCTTTTTAAACAGGCTACACAAAATATTAACAAATCAATACATGAATCCCTAACTCTGACTGTAAAAGACAAGTAATGAGAAAAGGGAACTATCGACGTCTTCCCTCGGGAGCACGACCTCGTCTCTGACGGTTCTCTCAACGCGAGTCCCACGAGGTCACGGGAACTCCATTGTCTTATGTTCCACATATTTCTTCCAATCATCGTTTATCCTAAGTCAATCGACGTCAAATGATCAAATGCAGTTCAGTAGAATTTCCTTTGGTAGGATGCCAATGGGAATGTGCAATTTCCGTAGCGTTCGAAAGAACTTTTGATTTACTTAAGACAGATTGTTTAATAGACTTCCCAACATTTCCACGCAACAGGAGAGCAGAAAGGGCGATATCAGTTGAAGAGCACCTGGAAGAAGAATCTCAAATAAACGTTAGCTGGCATCTACAGCGTGTGTGTGTGTTTCTCACGATCCCAACAAAGATCCCTTTTTCTGCCATGTGTTGTGTGTAGTAATATTATCTTGTCGTAAGAGAGAAAACATTGTGTTGACGTTTTTTCCCACAAGTTATCTTTGCTATTTATTTAACCCCTCACATATTTCAGTATATACGTCTCATATTGGAGAGCAGCGGCGGTTCAGTCGGTAGGACGGGAGACCTGGGTTCGTTCTTGGTGTGGATATTTTTAAGGTTGTCCCAACAATGTGCCTGCATGGAGCGGCTTTTCTTTTTACGTCACACAATTACTGCATTAATTCCTACATAATTCTGGAACACTGTTCTGTGTGTGTGTGTGTGGAAGAAGAAATATAAGATAACACCGAATAATTTATGTATTGTGTAATTTGCTCTAATTTGCTTTGTGGTAGCATGCGTGCATTCCTTTAATGAGTTCTTTTGAATTCAGTTGTGAAGGATGAGTAGAGGTGGAACTTATGATTTACGTGTGTCGAGAGATGATAGCAACATTCATGCATACATGTTCACTTAAGGATATGCAATGTTTAGAGTGGTTTTACATTCAGCTTATTTTTATAACCTCAAGGTGGAGGAACCTTACGTGCAGTATGATGATTTACGAAGTCTGTAGTGAGTTCTTGCTTGTCACGTAGTTGGGAAAGTAATGATATATTGAATGAGAACGTCTTTGGAAGTGGATGTGAAAATGCACACATGATCTTCGAAAAAGGTGGAAAGTTGTTTCTCGTCTCGTCAAAATGTTTAATACATGTTTTATAGATTTGTCTTCGATGAAGATGTAAGTTGATTGATTCATTGAGTTGGTGTTTTAAGTCCACTTTATGCACAGTAAGGCTAATCGGGACTGGATCTACAGTATAAAGTGGGATCCGAATCACTATGTGTCCCCAACGGGTATCGAACCCTGGACCCCTTGATTACAAGGTAACGACGCTATCACTGCGCCATCGGGGAGGCCGACGAAGATGTAAAGAATGAATAAAAATGTCATAGACGTTTCGTTGAAATGTATTCCCAGGAATCGAACCCGGGAACTTTTATTACAAAGCGACAACATCCAATAACCATAAATAAAATAAAACTATTTTTATCCTTGTTTTACTGGAGGAAAAAAGTGAAATTATTTTTTTCAGTAGAGGTTTTGAAGGTTAACTTCATTTTTGTTTTCAAGAAATAGCACAAAACAGTGTTAAAAATGCATAAGTAAAATACGCATTGTTGTTCCCTTGGACCAAAAAAAAAAAAATATGATGACGCAAAGAAGGAGGATGCTGAACAAAGGACAGGCTCTTCCGCTTCGAAACACTGCAAACAGGGGATTTTCTCTGCGTGTGTCAAGGGCGACAAAGTACTATCTATGCACCTGTTTTTGAACGCATGGCTGGCTGACGTCAGCCCTGTGGTTATATTCGGTACATCATTTCCACCTTGGACCGATATCCAATTGTAGGTAGAGATGGGCTTGATTTTATTGCGTCAATCGTAATGCAATTGTGACAGTCGGACAAAACTACCAGTACCAAAATATTCCATCTTAGCAGAAGAAGTTTGCAAGGTTTTTTTATATATAAATATATACATGTGTGTAGTAATTTGTAAACACGATCTCCTTAAGAACCAGGAGTTTACCTTTGACACATTCATCTACGATTTAAGTTGACTAATCGCGACGATGAGAATGGGTGATGATGTGATGAAATTGACGAAGGGACACACATAAAGAACACCCAGGCCGGAATACGATCCCTGGCGTTGTAGTGCGTTGTGATAAGTAGGCTTCGGATAGTTATGCACTAAAAAACCTTTAAATATGCATGCAAATATGCTCTTAAAATGCTCGAAATATGCTCTTAAAATGCTCGAAATATGCTCTTTAAATTATCAAAATATGCATTTGAAATTTAAAAATTTACATCAAACATAAAATTTAGCCATAGTTTGTAACTATTTATTAATTCCACTGTTTACATAAGTAAAAAAAATATGGTTTGGCTTACCTTATTGACAATTGACCATATTTTACATATGGTTTTTGTATATGTATCTCTAATCATAATTCCACTAACTGTTTCTGACTTCACCGAACGTTACGATTAGCAGAAGATGGAATTTCACCAGCTGTATCTCATTCTACTCAGCATGAAAGGTTACTATTACACTTAATAACTACGTATTGTTTCAGATGCTCAAAAGTAAACTTAAACTTTTATACTCTAAAAACACTCCACGTCACAAGAAGCAATAGGCGCATGTTGTAATTTCAACAAATCGGAATGGGGTAGATGCTTATGTACTTAAACATGGTGACGAAGCAAGTGGGGTTGGTGCTTTTGCAAATTATCCTATCTGTAGGGGATGTAAGCGACATCATTGCTACAATCAACTACAAAGAACAGTTATATGACAATTTTGGTAATTTTGTTGTATACGACCCCAGGGAAAGTAGCATTATAACGTGCCATATGATATGTATATTCTTTGATCTCATGTACATATTTTGTCGTTGCATCCACGAGAAGCAGTATCATAACTTGGGAAGAGGCAAAAGGCATTTTGGGTACGCTTTATGGTACGTTTACCACCGGAAACCTGTGGTATTCTCTATTCTCTAGACTTCATTAATCTAATGGTAGATGACAAGAATCACACAGTTTGGGGGGAAATGGATGGAATTTTCAATTTGTGCAGCAAAGAATGCTTTGTGCAATTTTTTTGAAGATCAGGTCACTGGAAGAACATGCTAAGGTGCCTCTCCCTCCGCCCCCCACACCTGACAATGCTCAGGTAAGGAAAAGTGAATGGAGAAACAGGAGTCGTGCATCGGGGTCCAAAGAATGGGAGGTGAATGGAGTCTGGTCCTGGACATCTGACAAAGATCTTGGGCCACATATTCTTTGCCGTTTATTTCCCTCGCTGTACACCCTGCTGAGAGCGGATAAAAGCATCGGGGAGGCGCCTTCTTCTTCTTTTAAAAGAACTTTCTACGTTTGGTCACATTTGACGTCGAGGGCATTGTGGAACACCGGAAACCTGTGGTATCCTCAAGTTTCACGTCAGACGCATGCCGCTGCGAATATTTGGTTTCCTAATGTTTCCTCGTGGAAAGTTTTGCGGGGCTCTTCAAGAACACAAAAGCATATATTACACCCCAAGGACGAATTTAGAAGGGGCGTCCAGACCCCCTTCCCCTGAAAGACTTACCAAGTCGAAAACTAAGCAAGATACTTGTTTAGTTGAGTTTTAGATTTAAGTGCACTTTATGCACAGGAAGGCTAAACGGGACTGGACCTACAGGTTAGAGTGGGATCCGAACCACTTGTGCGTCCACCGGGTATCGAACCCGTTTATCCTTGATTACAAGGCCACGCCGTTACGATTACGCCATCCGGGAGGCTCTAAATACTTCCTTTAATATTGTAAATACTTGTTTAATATTGTGTAAAATGAAATTGATTTTTCCTCGCAGAGTGCACATGAAGGTAAGGAGTAGCATGTGATTATACAGCTTTGCTTTGATGCTTTGACAGTGCCTGCGAAACTTCATGCGTACCACTGCTGATAATAGTACGCATAAAAATAATAATCAGGGACTTTACTTTTCGTCAGCTGGAAGTAACAATCTATTTGGTATCAAATCGCTCCTATATAAATGAATGACACAGGTGAGAGACAGACTTCAAAGTACCAGTCATGCCTTTTTACGATATTTCACATTACTAACCCTAACTTAGCTACATAATACACTCTACCACGAATGATGACCGTATAGAGCTTCTGATGTGAATCGGAATATGTGGTAAACTCCTGTAGCATGTTTGTATTTGCTTTTCAGATGGTCGTTGGAGAAGTAGGGCTTTAGTTCCACGTCGTGATTTTGAGGAAGTCACTTTTCCTTTGCATTTTTCACCTGAAGGCTTACAATAAAAAGAGAAAATGTATAGCCCTTTCCTTTGTCTGCTTGATGGGTACTGCATGTTCATTGTTTAAAAACTGTCGCTTTACATATGCTCAGTATTCAGTCGTTTCCCCCTCCACAACCTTATTTCTACGCTAGGATTCAGTTATGTGTATTTGATATTATACATTTCTTGACTCCCCGCCTCCAACACGCGTCCTTCCGTTACTATGGTTAGTATTGATAATTCTTTAGAGGCAATATATATTTTTTTAATGCAACTGTGTTAATGAAAACTGCTCAATGACGCACCGCCTTCAAGTGGCGCTCAGGGTACCTTCGATGCCATATATACGCCACTAGTTAATGAAGTTAATTAGATTTTATTTGGCGTCACTTTTCTGCCACTTTTCGCTAATCGCAACGATTAGGATGAATGATGATACTGAAGGACACTCACAAAGAACATGTGATTCGAACCCGGGACCCTTGGAGTCGCAGCGTGCTGTGCTAACCTTTCCACGGAGGTCGGGACTAATTAAAGGAAAGGTGTTACGTAATAATAGGTTATTTAAAATCACTTTGTAGGGTCACACACACAGAACGAGGAGGTTGTTTTATAAATATGGCCAATAATGCTGCACCGACCAATGTTTGATGGGAAGAACGTGATGTTATGTAGATTTCAGTGTATACAATAACATATAGTAATCCCATTCTTCCTGGACTTTATGACGGGGAGGACTGAAAAGTACATTCAGTGGATAAGAGCGCCAATGGCGTCGCGGTAGTAACATATTTTGGTGATTCACATCTGTAACTTTCAAACAACATTCAGTTTCTTGTTCTACAGATAGAAGTGCGTCTTAGTTGAAACTCACGATGACCTGCTGGTAGTGTTTCCCATATGAACCACGTGTTTGTTTCATGTGTACCTTATCATAACCCCTACATTACCAGTAAGTTAATTAGTTTGTCTCCTTTGTTCTGTTTCGGACTGCCTTTCATTGTCGAAAGGCAACCATTTCCTCAGTCGTATGCAGCATTCCTTTCTCTAAAATGTACATTATGATATTTAACACATACTGAGAATAGTCAAGTTCTGAATGTCATTGAGGATTTTGAAGCGTGTGCAATTTTGTAGGATCTATGAAGAGTTAGCTAGTTACGATGAAACCATCTAGTTGTTACTAGACGAAAGTAGGGAGGGTGCCGAATTGGAAAAAGGTTTGCCATAGTCTCGTCTCGTCCAATATACAGGGTGTTTCCGGGCTGATGATACAAACTTTCAGGGATGATGGAGAAGGGCACAGGTATCAATTTGAGAGAAGGAACCCTGGTCCGGAAACTAGTTGCTCGAAAGTTATAAGCGAAAATCGGCGTATGAATACTTTTATTACCTGCACACGTTTCACAAGCTGCTACATTCACAACTGTTGTTCAAAGTGGCGTCCCCCAGCTTCGCTGCAGGCATGACATCGTCGCACAAAGTTCTGGCGTACCCGTTGCCCAGGGTCGTTCCAACAATGTCACAGGCAGCGAAGCTGGGGGACGCCACTTTGAACAACAGTTGTGAATGTAGCACCTTGTGAATAGTTAACTAAAGTCTCGAACGAAACGAGACACTTGGATAACAAGTCTTAACTCGACAAACTTCGGAAGGTCTGATCCCTTTCCATCTCTATGTATCTTGTTTTTGGTACCATCTGCAGAAAAAAAGTCGTTTAATATTAAACCCCATGTTTAACCTTACAAATTTCACACCACTTTATGCAAAGACGTATGCAATATACAAATTCGAATCACTTAATGTACTTCATAAGGAAAGCATTGACTATCAGGAAATCTGCGATGTGATTTTTGCGTTGTAATCAAGCTAGGGAAAGGTGGTGTGTGGGTTGAATTCCTGGCGTGTGACGAACATTCTAATTTGAATCGTACATAGTTCCTTTTTTCCCTGTTCGTTTGTTTGTGGGTGGTTTTTGTAAGATAGTAACTTTAACTCAAGATAAGGTTTCAATTTTAAGTTCATATCTTATCTCCAGGTAATATGCTTTGGACGGAAGTTTGATTTAATTTACTAATTTGTATTTACTTTACGACGATTACAGATCGTTTAATTTTTTTTATTTTCAATCCTTTATATGTGTGTCTTAAGAAGGTATTCTTTAAGATAAATGTAAATATAAAGCTAATGGAATGACATTTGGTTCTTTTAGGTAAGTTCTCAAGTTTTGAACACTACGTTCCATGATGAGCTCTATTTTGTCGCACATATTCTTGACATCATATCCGGGGGGGGGGGGGGGGTGGTTAAGGGTGCATCTTTCCGAAGATGCCCCAATGCCAACCTCAGTTTCACGTAGTACACCCTGGACTGAGTTTTGCAGACCAACGAGGCTAAGGTGTCTAGACCCACTGTCAGTATAATCCTCTACGGGACTGTGTGCTGTCCATCTTCATCTATTTCATCGCATCGCCATTCATCCTTATCTTCGCAATTACCCGAAGTAGCAGAAACGCGAAGTGAAATGAATCAAACCACTATCATATCCATAGGAATTGGCATTTGAGAATTCCTTTAGGTCATCTGGGAGGGTTGCTTAACGTCCCCAGTTGCGATACTTGGGAGATTAGAGTTTTTGCAATATATTGTATTGTTACCGAAATATACAGTGCACAGACACTATCTGTGTAGTATTCATTCCTGGCTGTGCACTTATTTCTACTCCAATGCTAACAAAATGTTTGCTTGCTTGCTTTCTTCATGGCTTCACGCCCCATGAAGGACTTAATTAAATGCTAAATTAAGATGTAAATGCTTGCACTAGCCCCACCGAGAATTGCTGGAAGATGATGGGATTAAAACCGGCCGTTTCATTCCATTCTCTTAATTCCTTTTGTACGTAGTAGACCGATATTTCTGTCCTACAAGAACTAAGGAATGCCTTTCTCTTTGGTGCAGAACCGTCTTCAATCTCTCTTCTCGGACTTCGAATGAAATATCATCGGATAATCAGCTTCCTGCTTCCGAACAGGAAGGCTCTGTTCATGCAGCCATGCCTCATCCCCGGAAGGAAATGGTGAACGAGATGTCTGAGACGGACCTTGATGCGAATCGGTACAGAGGCATGCTTATCTCTGTTTAATCAGAATGCTGGCGGAAAAGTGCCGAAGCAGCGTTAAGTACAAGGTCTTCATACCGATTAATGAAAGTGGTGAGTGTTTTTGGTACGTCCATGGTCATTCCCGTATTGTGGTTAATTTATTTTAGCATATCCTCATGCGCTCGCTGAGCTAACGTTTGGGAACGAAATATTTATTTTACTCATATGTGAAAATGTGATTTTGGATCGTAAACATCGGAGGTTTCACGGATGCAGCTAAAGGCTACGAGGTTTATCTCTTCTCCACTCAAGAAATGGTCTGTCGTCTGCAGGCCGTTGTTGCCAAACGTATGTTTCGTCTAAACATGGCGACTGGCCCAGTGTTGCCAATCTCCGAATCCAGAATTTCCCTTTTACCAGTGTAAATTTTCCCTTTTTCGACCTAAATTTCCCTCAATTTTCAAAACACATCTGAAGCTGTATCTTTGTATTACTATAACTGTTAATCAGGACCGTATATAAGGCGGTTTAGTGGGTTCAAACCGCCCATTGAATAAAATACTAGAAACTGATCATAGTTTCATATCCTAATTAAACATTTGAATCTTAAAATAAAACACAAATGTATTGCAAAAATCCCCAAACCAAAAAAAAAAAAAAATCGTCTGCGGCGCAATGATTGTCGGACTTTGAAACCCACCCATTGTCAAAGCTTAGCTAGGGGCCTGCTGTTAATATTTTTCTTTTGACGCCTGTTTTGCCTGAGGAACAAACTTTATTATTATTATTATTATTATTAAATATTTATGAAAATCATAAAAGTGTGAAGTAATGGACAGCCACTCAATACGATTTTTTTCACATGTTTCCCAGATATCTTTTCATCCGCAGATAAATCCCCACGACGTTTTGCTAACCTTTTTGGGAGTTGCATGTAGCTTCCTATCAGTCACCTCTTTCATTCTCCTTGCAACAACACAGGACACACAAAGTCACACACACAGCCACTAAGCCACGTTTTGAAATGGATGGAACAAGGAAAAAATTGAAAATCGCGTCTCAAATTATTTCCAGGTGCAGCGCGGCTCGTGCCTTGAGGCCTTTCTAGGAAACGTGACAGATATAAGACTGACCGGTCAAGGTCATCTATAACAGGGAGAAAGAAAGCTTACTGAAAAGTGTCACTGTTGCTAACTATTCATTTGGAAAAAATACACGCTGAAAAAAATATTTTCGAACTTTTTAAAAGAATGAAACGAAAATGTGAGTTTAAATTTCCCTGTTTTTTTAGCTATTTTTCATTAAATTTCCCTTTTCCCTTTTCATCCTCAAATTTCCCTGTGCCGAGGGAAATTTCCCTGCTTTTGGCATCCCTGGACTGGCCTTGCACTAATCGTTCGAAAGAGGCAAGCAAATGTTGCCACTGAGCTGTTCAACCTCTTACAGGTGATGTACCTACCCCTCTAGGTACCGCCTGCCTTCCCTTCCCCTCCCTTGTGAATGTAACAACCAAGGGTTCACATTCCCCAAGCAAAGGAAACTGCGAGATCTGATTGGCAGAGAACAATGCAACTCTCCTCTCGGTGGTATCACTCACGTGATGGCTGCCAAGATCTTCCAGAAGACGACAGGCTACCGAGTGGCGGGAGCGGATAAAGAAGCAATACTGCACATTTGGTGTTGCGAATCCGGATATGCCGGAATATGAAAATGCTCAACTTACATGCAAATCAAAGTAACCGTGACTGAATAATTGTAGCGCTTGTTTTCGTTATTTCTAAATACGCCTGTAGAGTTGACACGTTCATTTTAATCTTTACAAATGAGTAACCTAAATATTGACTTCTATTCACGATTACCATTAAGAAATGTGAGTTAGTATTCTGTTAAAGACACGATTCTAAGTGGAAATTTTAAAATCGGTGTTTTTCGTGACTGAAACGAGATAGGGCCTCCCCGTTACCATAGGGCCTAGCACTGTCTCTTCGAAATCAGGTTTGAATCTCGGTTGCGGAACAATGCAGTGGTTCGGATTCTAGGTCCACTGCCAAGTAAACCTTGATTGATTGATTTGATGTATTTTACCTCGCCACTTTTGACCAATCGCCAAGATGAGGATGAGTGATGATATGATGGAATTGATCAAGGAACATTCACGTAGAACACCATGCCCATGCCGTGATTTGAATCCGAGACCCCTGTCGTCGTAGCGCGTTGCGATAACCACTCCGCCACGGAGGTTGGCGCCAAGTAAACTGTCTGAACAATCTCGAAATAAACATAAAACATAGTTCATTACAATTAGCAATACATTCATTCTTTGCGCGACGTGTAACCGAGATTCGTGTTATGTTTTACCCACAGACCGGCACAGGAACACCTGTTACACGAGGAAACATCTTCCTGCTCTTTATAATGTACAGGACAGTGGCATGAACTTTATCTCCCTCCGCGAGGTGTGCGATTTTTTTATTCTCCTTTGTATGTCCATTGTTCCTGAAGAATGAGTTGCGATTATTCCTTTCCCTTGTAGGTTCGACTCTGTACCACTTGCTCTTGTGAAAGTCACCGAGCAGCGAGGAATTCGACCACAACGTAACCTTCCAGGCTTTGAATTGCAGAATTTTTGGCTACATGTCCATTGAGCAGGTACACCGGCCCCTCGCCCTTGAGGCAGCCTTTGTGTGAGTGCCAGCGTTTCTGGCGTTTTTGTTTTCGTGCCAAATGATCGGGAGCATTTTTTTCTATTACTTTTTTTTGCTTACTTGGCAGCAAGGACAGAAGTATGTATTGTAATGCTGCAAGTTACTAGTGCGGAAAAGGTGTTGTTTGTGTGTTTACTTGCGTGCCGACATCGTACATGATTTTATTTGCATATGTGATTAATCTTTCCACAAGAATGTTAGATAGAATTAAATGTTGCTTTGGCATGACTGAAATTTCACGGTAATTGTTACTGCTAATCAGCTTTCTATGAACTGTAATTAACTCTCCTCACGGTTATTTCGCATTAAATCTATTCATTTACACTTTTCAATTATGCACCTTGTTTTGTGAATTGCGCGTGAATTAATACCGAACCTTTGCTCTTGTTCTCGTTATCTTTTTACTATCAAGTTAAACAATGTGAGTTTCTTCGATGACGTGTACGTTCCTTTGTTTATCTGATTACCACCGACATGCAAATTTATTATTTTTGTTAACAGACTTTGTAATATATGGCAGAAATTTCCTATTAAAGTCTTTTGTGAAACTGATCAGATTTTCCTTGCACAAATCAGGTCTCTTTATCTTTGAAAATACTTGCATAGAAAATTTCTGATTGGAAGGTCATATGCTGCCTTTTTTTTTTACCAAAAAAAGTCTTAATGAAGCATAGAAGACACTAACGGCTATCATAGACTTTCAGTACTAGTAGTCTCCCAATAGGTTGTATTGCATCATATCTTTCCTCAATTCTCATTTAACACGCATTTTACACAAAGTCAAGTACTAAATAATTAATACTGTATTCGTATGTGTGTTTGTGTACACACGTGCACTATGAGTAAAACTAGAATTATCGCCATTCATAACAAGCAAAATGATTCCATTTCTGAATATTTACAGAATGGTAAAGTTCTGCTTTAACATTTAAAAAATAAATAGCGTGATGTCGAGTAATAGCATTTGTTCTGTTCGTTGTACAGTCACGGACAGTTATGAGTTGTAACAATCTCATCGACTCCTAATGGGATCGTTACAACCCAGAATTGTCAGTGTCTACAATTAAATGTGCTGTTTTTGGAAATGTGTGTGATAAAAAATAAACGTTATCACTTTATTTCTTTTAAATTGTCCCAAAAGCTTATTTTTTCTTGATTGATTGACAGGGTTTATATTACATGATGAAATTGATGGAATGGATACTTAAAAAACACCCGTGTCCAGGCCGTGATTAGAATCGTGTACCCCCTGGCGTCTGTGCTAACCAGTCCGTCACAAGGTTGGCTGTTCTATTTTCTTAAAATCGTCGCTCGTGTACTGTTTTTGGAATTGTTTTATATCCTGTAAATACGTGTCATTACCTTGTTCTTTAAACTATATTATACTTTAAAAAGAATGGTATGGATTTGTTGCCGTAAAATCCTCAAATGTTAATGTTCTGGCTTTGTAACTGTTTCTCACGTATGCGCGCGCGCACACACACACCCACACACACTCGCACATATCGCGTTGTTCTTAAAATCATCAGTGTGAACAATAACAGCGAGGAAACTACTGCATAAAGATTTTTTTCGGAATGATGGTCATTTCTGTCAATGACTTCACAGATTGCAGGCGGGAACATTTTTGACGAAGTTGTGTAAGGTCATTAGGTAATCCAGTGGAAAAGAGCTCGTGCTTTATTGTTCTCACAGACTTGCACAAAAGGCCTGTTAACTCGACTATGGCCTGGCAGAACTTCATTCACATCTGAATGAAGCGTGTGATAGCTACATCACTTTATTATGGTGTTCTCTTGTGCTATTATACCGCAATTTTTCTGAATTTTTTACATAGTTTTTTTTAATTGCTGTTGTAACATTGTTATATATTAGTTAGTCGCAGAATGATTAATTGATGGAGTGCGAACAATTGTCATTGTCTTCTTCTTCCCACCGTCGTCTTTTGTGCTTTTATTGTTTCGTCAGTTCCTACCCTTGCTCGAAAACGTGGGAAATCTCACGATAGAGACTGTAGTGTCAGTAACACAGATGTCACTTCAAAGTGGCTCGTTTCCTTTGTTTATTTTTGTATTTTTAGGTCTTTTTTCGTTGGCTTTATGTATATCGTGACTTATGTCAGTAAGTGTTATGATGTGTTCCCCATGATCATTATTGCAGAACAGTGGCGTAGCACATATCGCGAGGCCCTGGGCGAAATCAGAATGCGAGACCCCATCCGTTCCTTAAATTTGAAATCTCAATGTGAATCGATACAAAATCTTCAGGGATACGTCAGCAATTTGTCATATTTAAATAATAATAATATATTACTGCCCTAAAAATGACTTTCTTTGTTTTCCGGGAGCATAAATCTGAAGCTGTAAGATAGACCCGTACACAGGGGAGAGACCATGGGGGCCATGCCCTCCCTCGAATTATGAAATATAATGTGAAGAATATAAGACCAAGAAAATAATATTTCCGAATTTTTAAGATTGTGCAAGAATTTCGATTTCGTCCTTGCGTATGTGAATGGGTTGTTTGGGAGAGAGGCAAGCGCCAAATGTCTGCAGTCTGCAACACTAAGTATTTTTTGTTTCATAACTATTGATGCAAGTCTACAAAACATCTAGATTTATTCTGTAAAGTCCATTCTTTTTAATCCCTGTCCCGACTTTTTTTCAAACAGTAGTCTTGTTGCAAAAATGAATCGTTCTTACTTTTGTTAACTCAATCCATCAGCATTTCGGATCTTCCCTTTGTTACACATTTTCGGATCTGCACCCCCCCCCCAAAAAAAAACATCCTGCGTACGGGCCTGCTGTAGGAAGGAAGGAAACAACACGAGCATTTAAATGCTTCACACTTCATCGTGGCAGTTGGAGATGCTTTATTGTTAACTTACTAAAATCGCGAGTGCAATGTCAATAGAGAGGAAAATACAAGACATAGTTCTTTTTATTCGAGAAAAGATTAAATGGATAAAAATACCCAAGCAAGTTCTCGTGATTGTTTGAGTAAACGTTTCACATGAGAAATACGACGATAATTTTTACTTTTTTCGGTCCTCCTTAGGCTTAGGCCCCTGTGTGTTACACCCCTGATTTGACATATTCCAATTATAATGTTTAACTAAATTTTTTTAAAAGAACAATGTTTTAATTTTATTGCGCACAAGAATTAGCTTTTTCCACATTTCTTCTCACTTCTATATATTACATTTTTCGTATCAACCCCATGGGACGCGAGACCCTGGGCGGTCGCCCACTTCGCCCACCCCTTGCTACGCCACTGTTGCAGAATGCAATATTTTCCATGATAAGCGTATTTTTGTCTTTGTATATTTGATTACTAAATATGTCAGCCTCCACGGTGTATTGATTAGCCACTGATCTAGGTTAGAATCCTGGGTGTGTTTCTGTATAAATTCCATCAATTCGCCATTCATCCTGATTGTCGTGATTAACCTAGAAAATAGAAAAAGAGACTTAAGAAAACAAAGTACGAACAGAAATACTCAATATTACCAATTTTTTTAAGGGAATCTTGACGGAAAATTCCATGCCATGCAAATTTGAAACAGTTCAATTTCATTTTGTGCTCAAAGAAACATAAAGTTCAAAGACAGGGGATCGTAGGTGAAACTATGCATACTGTAGTGGTATATTTTCGTTTGTACTTTCATCAGTGTATCCATCATTTATCCTTATCGTTGGGATTATCCCATACTTGCGGGTAATACGTAAATATAAACGTAATATCAAATGCAAAAATATGTCAGTGATGTAAGCTTACAGTAGGGTTTGCACTTAGCCCTGGTGAAAGTTAGGAGTTCAATGGAGCACAAGTGTCAAATTCCACTTTAGAACTACTCCGCTCATAATCCGTATGGTGTACCTCGTTTTAGAAACTAGAAAACGCAGTTGAGGAAACAACTCGTATAATAGGCGGGGATTTAGGAGCTTTGTGGGCTAATGCTTCGGGCCTCCATTGGGAAATATTGCCTTTGAAAGAGGGCACAAAATGAAATGAAAAAATAAAAATGATATTTGTGAAGTATATATATATATGTATGTATGTATGTATGTGTATGTATGTATGTATGTATATATATGTATGTATGTATGTATGTATATATATGTATGTCTGTCTGTCTGTCTGTCTGTATGTATGTATGTATGTATGTATAACTGACAATCTGGCATTTTGGTCTTTTGGTCTAAAAGTTCATGATGTGGGCCTTCACATATACAGATTGAGGCCTACGTACACCGTTGTTTGCTCTTACCTTCTCTGCTAATTAATGTAATTAATTGCTGTTGTTCACCGCTAAGTTGCATGAAATCGTGATTTTTGACTAACCATGTCTTGAATTCGTCACCTCTCCTTACGCAAAGCATGAGCAATGGGTCTTCGCAGCGTAATGCAATTTGTTTTCCTTCCAGTAGCGGATTTCGCGCTCTAGTGTATATCTGTTACGAAGTTCTGTTGTAAAAACATCGCGAGTAAAGGGGAGGATATTGTAACTTGCTAGGTGAATGAAGCAGATATGAGTGTACGCGTATCGTGGGCGCTTCGTGCTCAGATTTCTATCAGGCGAGATACGCACTGTATGTTTGGAAAACCTTCGTGAAGTCTTTACTTGCAATAATTGTTCAGGGGTGACCGCAATTGTTATCCGAATAATCCTGTTGTGTGTTATCATCAGGGAACGGAACTTTATGTACTGGAAAACTCAGAAATATTTATTTTTTATGTGTCATAAATGTTGAAAATATGTGATAAAAACAGGAAAATATGTGACAAAATAAAAACATTTGGTAACAAAAACTAAATATTACATGCATTTTGAACACCTGAAATCAGTTTCTAAATGCTTCCCTCTTAGTGAGCTATTTTTTGGAAGAGATGGAGTGGATCACCATAGTTTTTTTTTCTTCCAAATTCTCCATTGTAAATCTGTGACGATTATCTCTAAAAAGCATCTTACATTGTGTGAAAGATCGCTCCACGTCACAAGAAACAATTCTTGTATATTTCAAGCACGAAAAGTCCCTAACGCTGAAGTTTTCCAAAGCTTCCTCTTCCTCAGCTTCCAAAACACGTGCAATTTGGCATAAAGTTTGAAAACCTTGGTTTTTCCCAAAAAATTCTGTGCATTTAGACATTAGAACTTGTGCGTTAGATCCAGTGGGGGTAATATTTTCCCCCAATAGGATCGTAGGCGAGGTGCCAGAAGTCTGCCAGCGAGCGTGTTCAAAGACAAAGCAAACCTAACACTCTCGATATGAAAGAAAGGTGCAGAGAATAAACATTTTTTCCTTCGAGAATTTCGAGGTAGCTGAAGTCAATGAGCGATTTTATGTATTTAAAATGAAAATCCGCAAAATATGTATTTACATACGGAAAACTGGAAAATATGTGTTTTTATGTAAAATAAAATTTGCTATGTTAACATATAAGGCTATGATCAGAATTTTGGCAAAACTGAGGGTCTCTATCTTATCGCAGAAAAAAAACAACATTTATTTACCTAAAATTCCGTTCCCTAGTTATCATAATTCGATTATGCAGTATTTTAGTCAATTTTCCAAATGTTGCCCAACCCGGATTCGAATCCCGACCTGGGCATGCGTGCTCGTTGTGAGTACTCTTTTATCAATTTCATCGTATCATCACCCATCTTCGCGATTAGCCAAACGTTTTCAGACAAGCGACAAGACGTAATTCAATCAATCCAAATTTCGTTAGATACTGCAGGTCATTTTGAAAGTAAAAAGGTTTCTCCTGAATCTACATGGTTCAGAGTTAATGCCATCCGTATAGATTTGATTTAAACATACAATTGCAAAGAGCCGGCCCGTTCTGTGGCCGCGCACGTTAAGAGGGAGGTGGAGTTTGGCGAAGGTCGCCGTAGAAAGCGCTTAAATTTAACATGGGCTTTTTTGCATTTTGTTGAATATAACGTTTTAGGACAATAATTTGCCGGAAAACACGCAGTAGATGTGAACTTACTTTATGAAACTTTGAGTACATGACACATTTATGCAATTTCAGTTCGTTAAATGTGCACAAATTCCATTATTTTTTTTTCAATTTCCCATAAGGAAATACGTAAATAAGCACAGAATGGTTATAGGATTTGTGGGTAGCACCAACGAAAATGGCCATTATGATGCATACTAACGTAATGCTCAATCCTTCTATGACTAAGCTAGGGAGGGCTTTTCTTTTAAAAATCACTTGCACAGCCCAAAATGATTGTTTAAAAATGTCATGTATTATCGACGGCGAAAGATACGGCCGCTTCAGCCGAATTTCATTCATCATAGTTCGCCACTTGGCCACTAGATGTCTCTGTTCGAAAATTGCCCCAGGCTGACGGGGCAATTTGACATTAATTTCCTTGCCAGGCCAGTTTTTTTTTTACAAATTTTGCCGACCTTAACTACACGTAAGCTAGATAATGAATACGTGATGTTATACTGTATCACTGTTGTTATACCGCCTTCTTACCTATTCATCTTATAAAAATATATTAATTAATTTAATATAATTATACTTATTTTAATTTAACATTATTAATATTATTATTTTGAGACATTACGTTAGGACGCCGCTCCAAAATATATATCTAGATACGTGCCTCGTGTTCGATTTGAATAAAATGTAGAAAAGGCGGGGAGGGTGGTAGCGCTTCTTCTTTTTACATTTCGATAGTTTTACCTCACATGTAGTACTTTGTGAGTCAACGGTGCAGATAGGAAATACGTGTACACACACACACACACATAATTGATGATTCGCAAAGGAACTTCGTTAAATTCCCATGCTTGTTCCGCTCACAAATCACATCCTCTCCAAATTACAATAGCCTATTATTGTTGTTGCTTACATATATGTGTGAACTTCACTACTTCCAATCATAAACTTGATGTGACTTACAAAACATTTGATTTTGGAGTGGAAGGATCATGAAAAGGTCTACTGTTTGTTTGCAAATCTTCAATTAATGTAAAATTTAGCATAAAAACATAATTTTGGCTGACTTGCTGACAAATTATTAATTTGAATTCTTCATTAACAATAACAAAGCGACATAAAATGTAGAAGGACAAGATTCTTGGCTTGGTTGAGAATTACATTAGAGATGTACAGGTTAGGATAGGGGAGTGAGAATTCCCTGTCTTCTTCCTATACAGCACGAACCCTGCCTCCTACATTCTACATGTCCATTTAAAATGTCTTCTTAGTTTCGGATATATTTTGCCTCCCCTATAACGTAATGGTAAAGATGAGCCTCAAAATGTGAAAAGGTCCCGAGTTTTGTACCTGGTGGACGCCCAATAGTTCAATCCCACTATAAATGTAGGTCCAGTCCCGATCAGCTGCCTATCTATACATAAAGTAGACTTACAGAAACTCAAACTCAAGATACTCAAATGACCGGCATATGGTTGACGGCGCTTGGTGCTGTGAGAGAGCCCCCTTTGCCAAATCAAAATTAGGAAACAAAAACTCATCTTCAGGTGTTCCCCACTTTTTCGCCATTAGATGCTGTTCTGCATCGTGACCGTACGGTCTAAGGCGTCATGTTTTGGGCTCTAGCTATGGGACGCACGCAGGCTCGAGTCTCGTGGATGAGCGTGACAACTTTTCTCCTGATATTTCGGCCAGTCAAACTCGCGGGCCGCATGTGAGCCCCAGCATTCGTTAATGCGGCCCGCCTTGGCCCCACTTAACACTTCATGCTTGAAATTATCTATACATTTGTAGTTATCCCGTTTTCTCTTTTCTCGTGATACAAGACCAGACTCATCCAAACTTCAACACATTGACCAATTTTCCCTACACAGGTATACATTCCATTATAGAGTAGGTGTTGTGTCAACTAAGCAAGCTGATTGACAGGTTACTTCTGAAGTACGAAAATATCTTGCCAGCTGGGGGAGGGCAGCGTGCATACTTTCTGTCGCCTATGAGTCTGTTTCTTGATTTTCAATGATTTACCTGGAAGAAAAGCCAGTTTCTGTAAAAGTTTCAGAGAACCATATCGCTGCCCATACTTCGTGGGAGTAAGAAAAGGACTATAGAAGAGGAGTGCAGATTTTTCAAGTGAAATACTTACTTTTGTTGTGAAGTGAATACTGAAAAGCGTAGAAATTTTGTACCCTGATAAAGTAAATTCATTCAGAAATATTTCTTTATCACGAAATAAATTTGCCATAATCTGTGGCGGAGTGGTTAGCACAACCCGTCGCGACACCAGAAGTTGCGGGTTCGAATCCTGGCCTGATCATGGGTTTTCTTTGTATGTGTCCCTTCATCAATTTCATCATATCATTACTCATCCTCATCGTCGCCATTAGCCAAACGTGGCAGAAAAGCAACGCTAATAAAAAAAAATCAGAAATACAGTTGAGGAGAGGATTTATTACTTAGTCAACGAACAATTGAAAGTGAAAATTGTTCGTGTTGTTGACTTTTTGCTCACAATATGCGAAATTACGGACGTCTGTGAGCTAGCTTGGTTAGCTCCATTCACTCGTGGATGCGATTCTTATCTCGATATGACAGTAAAACTACTTGAATGATTCCTCCCCGTGACACAAGAGCTGATATTTTGAAGGAAGTGGAGGCCATTTTGCAAAGTTACAGTCTTCCGTTATATTAAAACTTTTTAATAAAGTTATAATTTGTCCTTCCCAACTTCTCAGGAATACCAGGAATGACAGGAATATTTGTCCAAAGTAAAAATACTACGTGATGAATTTGGAAACAGGTTTCAAGACTTCAGAGGGTGCGAAGGGCAATAATCTTGTTCTGCTCTGCTCCCTTTTCTTTAAGATGGTGCGTGTGCAAGTCCTGACTTCGAATGGAACTTATTTAATTGCAGTGCAACTCGTATTGAAAAATAAATATCGCGAGGTGGGCTATCCTTGATTTTTCTTATATCTCCCATAGCAGTACCCTCGAATAAGCTATTTTGCTGTAGAAATTTTATTAATTTTGGTTGCACTTGTCTTGGTGAAAAGTTGTTTTCCATAATGAAAATTAATGAAACAGCCGAATGATCAAGAATGACTGACAAAACATTTGTTGTATGCATTAAGAGTTTCATGCTAACAAAAAACTTATTGCAGACTTATGAGAAGCTTGTTAAAAAAAAAAAAAAAAAAAAAAAACAACTGAAATCTGTGCGAAACGAAACTATAATTGCACACAAACAGTTACAATTGTAACCAATTTATACTCGAAACTAACATGTAAAATACTATAACCATGAAAAAATATGTTTGGAGGTCTATATAATTTACATATCGATGCTGCAATAATAATCACTGGAATCCCCCCCTCCCCGACCCCATTGGGTCGAACCACTTAGTTCTGGATTTTAAGGTGTTGGGGTTCTAGATATGTGGCCCGGATAGTTTTGACATTATCGTTATGCGGCCATACTCACGAATTGAGTTTGACATTGCTGGTCTATAGTACCTGTTGAGGAGATTTATGCGTGTGTGTGTGTGTCATAGAACATCACTACTTCCAAACAAACTTGATGTGGCTCTTACAGAAACGTCTGTTTTTGGAGTGGAACGATGACGAAAAGGTTTACACTGGCCTCCCCGATGGTGCAGTGGTTGCGTCGTCGCCTTGTTATCAAGGGGTTCCAGGTTCGATACCCGGTGGAGGCACATAGTGGTTCGGATTCAACTTTAAACTGTAGGTCCAGTCCCGCTTAGCCTTACTGTGCATAAAGTGGACTTAAAACACTTAATCAATCAACCAACAAAAAGGTTTACTGTTTCTTTGCAAATCTTCAATTAATGTAAAATTTAGTATAAAAACATAATTTTGGCTGACTTGCTAACTTGAGATTTAAAGACAAATTATTACTTCGAATTCTTCATTAACAATAACAAAAGTGATATAAAATATTGGATAAAATTCTTGCCTTCACTGAGAATCAAATTAGAGATCTACAGGTTAGGAAAGTGGAGGGAGGATTTCCTGGCGTCTTCCCCTTCAATGTGAACGGTGCCTCCTTCGTTCTACATTGCATTCAAAATTTCTTCTTAGTTTCAGATATATTTTGCATCCCCTATAGCATAATGGTAAAGGTGACCCTTGTAATTTAAAATGTCCCGAGTTTGGTATCCGGTGGACGCCTAATAGTTAGTTCAATCCCACTATAAATATAGATCCAGTCCTGATTAGTCTATCTGTATATAAAGTAGACTTAAAACAGAAACTCAAGATACTCAAACGATTATCATAGGGTTGACGGCGATTGGTGCAGTGAGAGAGCCCCCTCTGCTCAATCAAAATTATGAAACATAAACTTTTCAGTCAGTAAAACCATCGTGGTACGAACATTAAAATTTTTGTTTCAATTACATATTCGACGTTGATCTTGTCCAGCAGATTACCAATTGCGATAACTTTTCTCTTCTTTAAAAACTACACAAGGAAACAAGTTGAAAACGTGAATTGGACAAGGTTTCTTCTCTAGAACTGATTTTTAAAAGACCATGTCTTAGAGAAGCTCTGAAGGATATTCTATTCTTAAAACGCCAATCAGAATAAGGGATCAGCACTTATGTATATTTTCTCCCGCAGGCACGTGACCGGGGGGGGGGGGGGGTGAGGCTGAAGACCGTTCCGAAATCCTACAAATATGTAATTAAAATAGGGTATAGCGGTAATTAATTTTACTTACATTAAACATCTTGTACAATAACTTGTAATATACTGAGAAATTCATCTTCAGGGGTTCTATTCCCCACTTTTTCGCCCTTAGATGGCAGCTGCTGATAAGGGATGAGCCTTCCCCCCGAAATAAAATTCTGGCTACGGGCCTGCTGTTCTGCATCGTGACTGTATGGTCCGATGCATCATGGTTTGAGCTCCGTCTACGGGACGCGCGGAGGTTCGAGTCTCTTAGGGGAAACGTATCAACTTTTCTCCTGAGATTTCGGCCTGTGAATAGGACCGGTTGCCACCCACCATCGTGAGGAGATTGGGAAGCTATGAATGAGTCACGGAAACCTACAACAAAGATTAGGGGTTCGTCGTGCTGACCGCACATAACTGGTTGGACTGGAAGTGAGGCCTACAGTCGGTAGGTGGGCTCTGGCCCCCAGGGGCTGTAGCACCACGGGTTTACTTACATATATTGGCGTAGCCAAGTGTGGGTCCACAGAGGCTCGGCCTCTCCTCGAAATTCTGTCACTTTATTTTGACCAATTCACTGGGATTTTTTTAAGAGTACTTTGTAACACGTATAGTGCTGATCTTGAAGATCATACTATAAGTAGTTGGACTGAAATTTCACTTGGGAAGCAATCAATTAACATTGGGAAAAATCATAATAGGAGAGAGCAACTAATGTGATGCATGAACTGGTCATATGTTTCCACAGGGGATTCCCATCATCACTGAGAGTTTGTCCCCACCCTTGGCCGATTAGCCGGCCCCGTGGCGGAGTATTTATCTCATTTCGCTACGACGCCAGTGGTCCCGGGTTTGAATCCGGTCTGGGCATACGTGTCCTTCGTGAGCGTCTCTTCATCGATTACATCATATCATCATTAGCCAAGAGTGGCAGAAAGGCGAAATAAAATAAACAAAATCAATCAATCTTGGCCGATTAAAGCTGCTGTGAACTCCAACGATGAGAACTGTGCAAAGGGAATTAATTCAGATCATAACAAATAAAACTACTTCATCAAAGTGTAAGTTCAATATTATACTATTGTTTCGTGACATCTTTGTTACTACTGTACATTTTGTTACATTGTTTTGTCCGTCTTTCTCCTTTTCAGTTTTTCCATATGTTATTAGGCATGTCCACGTTTCCCCTCTTTAATTTCCAGGTAGTTTCGCTCCTGCCCATCTCTAATAGAGACTCGATTCGTTAATAGTTGAAATAATAATTGTTACTAATTCTTGCCTTATTATTATCATTATTATTATATATTGATTTTGTATAAAAAAATACCTTCAAAAAAAAATCTTTCAACTGATATTCTCTACCGCCTTCTTTACTCTCAATTGATAATTCCAACCTCAACAAGAAAATTCAACATAATTATAGTAGCCACTGTAATCAACCAAATTTATTCAATCAAAACTTCAGTGATGAAGGTTCTGTCTCTGGAGCCTGCCACTCGTCTCGCTCCATGCAAGAGTCAGCCAGCAAGCAGTGAAATGCGAATTGCTTTGCCAGTGGAGAAATTTTAGCCTCCGAAACCAGAATTAAAAGAAACAGGTGGGTGTCCTTTTCCTGGAAACCTCACTGCGGGAGTCACGTGGAGGGGAGGGTGTGGTGAAGGAAGGAAGGTTCTCTGGCCTCAGGCTTAGGAGAGCCGAAAAGAATTCCTAGTTCTCTGATATGTTGCTAGGTGTCTCTGTATCGCATCGGGCCAGGAAACTACTTTCATGCCAACCTCCAGGCCACTCTTAAGTGGTCGACCTCACCACCGAAGTTCCTGGGTTCGAGTTAAGGTTGTTTTCTGTGTGAGTGCAGCTCCACCAATTTATTCTAATCACTCATCCTCATCGTCGCGATTAACTGAAAGTGGATAAAAGAGACAAAATAACAGACATACAAATATAGTTCGAGAGAGTAGATATATCCTTAGAACGAAGTAATATTTTCAAACCAGTACAGTTTTTCCCAATTTATTGGACAGTTGTGGAGAAATTTGCAGAGAATGCATCAAGGACACTAGTTTTGCAACAATCATAATCTGAACTATCCGATCCGTATTAGAGAAACACAAAATCTTGAAGTGTCGTGGAGTACGTAGTAAACAAACAACTTCAACAGGGTAGAACATTCGTTACTTGAATCATTACAGCGTAATTGCTCCAAAATAGTCGCGTCTGTGCTCTTGGTTTATGCACGACTTCGAATGTGAATCGTTCCAATGAAAAAGCTTATGCAGTAAGCAAGAAGTCTAGTCCCGACTAAGTTGTTCAGCAAGTTTGGTGGCAGTATCAACATGGTAGTTTTGAAGATAGTTACTGAGTATATTCAACTCGGGGGTTCTTACTTCGTAACACTCATCTTTTTAAATCCACACCCCGATCATTTCCGACTTGCCTGGCGAGGTGAAAGACATGGATTTTCCAGCTGAAAATCAGGCAAGCTCAGTTCCACCTGTCGGGCCTCAAGCTGAGGAGGCAGAACACCTGCCGCAAAGGAATGACAGTGGTCGAAGGCTTACAGCTGGCTGCATATTTCATTCATACTAGGCCTTTGTAATATTTTCTCGTACTTCCGGTGAAGTTCACTGATTTCTGTTCGTGAGTTAACCAGACAGTAATGTCTATGTTAACATAAGAAAAGGAAAGAAATAGCACTAAATAATTTAATATATGTATGATCTAAGGAAACGTAAATAATGACAGATTCTGGTGTCCTGGGGGAGGGGAGGGCGGAGACCTACGCAGGCAACCAAATATACTTGAAAAATGCACAGAATTTATCGAGGGATGATTTTACTGAAATCATTTGCAACAATAGATTGTTAAACACAGTTTTACTGTCACCGATACTGTATTTATGTCTTGTAATGAATGTGATTTCTTTCATGTCATACCACCATAAGATACTTAGTAAAAACTGTCGAAATTACACCATTTTTGAAACTGAACTTATTCATTTACTAAGTAGAAAAAGCTGACAAGCAGTAACCTATACATTGCCGAAGAAGAGGGTGTAAATGCGCAAAGGTCGAATGCTTAAAATCTCCCGAACACTGTACCTATTAACCATTTCCAAAGTATGAATTTTGGAAGATTCGAAAATTAAACGATCACTCTGCTTCAGCATTTCCATATAGTTTTTGACATTCAACTACATCGCTGCGATTTACCTAAAGAGGTAAAAGAGCGCCGTAAATGAAGAAGCAAAATAGATTAATAATAATCGCAGAACAAGTTTCTGCTTCTCAATTCAGGGTTTGATTCTGGGAAAAGTTTCGAGAAGTCAGAATCTTGTTAAATGACTTTATTTCAGCTGTGAATCTAAATCTTAGCTCACATCGTGTTTACAAGTGCTGTATAAAACCAATTTGCATATTTCCCAGTGTTTCTTGCGATAATTACGTCACGGACCGCCAGCAAGTTTAATTCCACGTCAACTTACACGTACTAAATCTCTGATTTCACTTCCACTTTGACGCAAATGACACAGTGCCAGCAATATTCAGCAACACAATTAACCACTTTCTGAATCTCAGAAATGCCGATAATATCGTTGGCGTTGTTATGGGGGGTTTCATAATACAGTGCATGATTTCTTCTGACCACCCATTACATTTAATATATTTTTGTGCATGCAGCGTGAAGGACGTAGAAAGGTCATCGCATTGCCCAGCTTGTAAGAAACTATGTTTTAGTATTTGAGGAGATATTTGTAGAAATAGTACAGGTATAAGTATATATGGATAAAATGCTTTAGATTAGACAGTCGCGTAAAAAAAATATTACAGAATTGTGTGTGTGTGATTGATGCCTTTCATATTGTCAGTTCATCTCGTTACATTGTACTTATCATTACCTTACCATTCGACGCTACATTCTGCAGTACTTATCCATTTTTCTCTGTTGCTCGTGTTCTTCCCTGCTCTGATTCTCATCTATCAGATGTTTGGGTCTTTCCTTTGTCCGCCGAATACGTTCTTGTACGAAAAATCCTCGTCGGTAACCTTTTCTCCTCCATCCTTTCCGCATTGCATCCATTTTTTAGTGATTTTCTAATATTACATTTCTCTCCCCATTCGTTCTCATTCTCCTCCAAGTGTTTGGAATTCTCTACGTCTACCATTCTCCCATTCCTTGTCATGAAGTACTGTTTTTCTCATTTTTGTTTTATCTTTAGCAGTAGCGGCGATTGGATGCCAAAAAGTAGGGGGGTAACTGCCTCACACGCCCCCCTAATCGCCACAACTCTTTAGATATTACAATATATTTAGTATTCTGTCTACGCGATACAGTCCCGATTTGAGCTTGTGTGTTTCTTTGTCAACCCCCTTTATCTATTTTCATTCATTCTTAACGTCACGATTACAGCAAAGTCGACACATAATACATAAGCAAAAATGGAAAAATACGATGTCAAAAAATCCAGACAGTTTTGGAAAAGTCTCTGCCAAGGCTGGATGAAGATTCAACGAACACGTAATGGCACTAGTTCTGTTCTCTTTCGTTGTTTGCGCTGTGTTCTGTGTAGGTTAAGTTGTAAGTATTGGAATGATAGGCATGTTAAAGTGCATATTTGTTTACTCCGAGCAATCGCATGTTTGCACCAAGCGTGTGTTTAACAGTAGCAGTATATATACACTTATCAATGATGACCAAACAATTTTCAGTCAGCTATGTGCCTGAGAATTTTACTATACACAATTGCGCATTTACGATTTCCTTTAAAGTTCGTCCTCTTTGTTCACAATAGGCTAATCGGGACTGGACCTAGTAGGATGTGCAATGTGTTCGAACCTGGGATCTCTTGCTTACAAACAAGTGATAGGTTTGATTGATATGCTTTGCTTTATTTCGCTTTTCTGCCACTTTTAGCTAATTGCGGAGGCGAGGATGAATGATGATACGATGAGATGGATGAAGGGACAATCACAATCATATATGGATGTCACACGAGCCCCACAGAGGATTATACTGCGAGTCCATACGCCAGAGCCTCGTTAGTCTGCAAAATGAAAGAAGTAATGGTGTAGCGTGTGTGCATTTGTATACACTGAAAATTGTTTTTGATTGAGTTGGTGTTTTAAAGTCCACTTTATGCACAGCAAGGATAATCGGGACTGTACCTACAGTTTAAAGTGGGATGCGAACCACTAAGCTGCTCGTCAAGTCAACCTTGCAGCAGGTTTTATGTATCAATCCGCGCGAGAACTGAGCTCAGAATCTTCCATGCCAGTCTTTCCTCAACCGCCGAGCTGCTTACATCGCAGACACTGAGAAAATCCACAGTATTGCCAACCGCACAACACATCAAAACCCGCATGCATGTCAAGTGGAATGTATTTTTGCTTCTCTTTGTCTCCTGAAACATAAAATTTTAAAAGTACTTTCTGCGCATAGATTATTTAATAAATGTGTCATTACTTAATATAAATGCGAAATATCTTCGAAACATGAGAGCGTGTGTGTATATTTCGAGCACGCAAAAATAAAAATGAACAAAGATAAAAGTAAACAACGATAGGCCCTCTTGAATTTAATGACAATTTTTTTTTTTTGGTTTAGAAAGAAATACATTTATGAAAAACGTGGTTGCTTCGTCCGCAATACATCCGTTCCTGTAAGACACACGCAATTCAAGTTATACCACCAAAAAAGCATGATTTGTTATTGGTGATATATACAATCAGGTGCATTGTCTGTCGCTATTACTCTGGTTTCAATTTATGAATCACTTCACTAAACCAGGATTCAAATCTTGGTCTGTCCATTTCTTGCGGATAATCACCCTTCCCTTTCTTTGCGCGGAACAGTAAATATGCACCTTCAACAAAGCTTTCATTGCAGCCAGTGGGTGAAACAATAAGCCTCCCCCTTCCCCTCATCGTTGGTTTCTTCAGCCCTGGCGTGGTTTTGCATGCTGGTATCCTTCCATGTTTTATTCCCCCTTCCCCCACCCACCGAGTTGAAGGACGTCTCGTCCAAATAATAAACATGTTTCTTCTCACTGCGATATCTTTTAATACCGCGGAGATTCTTTTGTCGTCAAAAAACAAACAATCGTTTCCTCTTGCTAAACTCAAACAGCAAATCATTCAACACCCGTGATACAATTCGTGCGCACATTGACGGCAAATCACCTCACGCCCTGTTTTACTTTGATCTTGTTGCCGCAAGGAGGATTATGCATTCAAAACAACTTGCTTGTCTTTGAAGAAAATTTCCCTTCGGACGAAGTCCAAAATAACATTCGGGTAAAACCGCGCGCTGAACAGTAGATTCAGCCATTCTCGCCGCTCTACAATAAACATAGGGTTAAAAGAGTGGGATGTGCAACACTGGTATCGCCGATTCCACGCGTTCTGCCACGCATTCAGTCTCGCTCGACTCGCTCTAAAGTTTCAGTGTCTCTTCAACGCACTACACATTGCAGTTGGCGAATCTACGGTTCTAAGTTCGTCTGCACAGTGATTGCAACCAATTAAGTCCATACCTGCTAATGGATGTACTATTTTGTCTGTATATTACAAATTAAATAACTGTTTTCTTGCAAGTATGCAGTTGTGTCGGAATAGAACCCGTCTCAGTGGAACTATGTTCTTGCGCGCACGTTTGGAACTACATATGCGAAAACCTGCTGCAAGGTTGACTTGACGAGCAGCTTAGGTGCCTCCACCGGGTATAGAACCTGGGACCCCTTGATTACAAGGCAACCACTGTGCCATCGGGGAAGCCCACTTGCAATTGGGGTTGTTTCGTTGGGTGCCCATACCCCCATCAATATTTCGGAATTATGAACTGTAAAGTTTCCATTCACAACAACTTGAGATAGCTCCGTGTATATTTTACGCGTACAGCGAACAACCTTGCATTTGGTTCACAACAAAGGAATTCAAGCGTCACGGATTTTTTGGAACACCTAAACTTGTCGTCCATGAACAATACCACGATTGAGTCACCTGTGGTGTCGTTCGGAGACATTGTTACAGAATTATTGTGTACATGAACCTGCTCTGTTGTTATTTTGCTGCGGCGGTGGCTGCATGTAAATGTAAATGGTAACAGGAGTACAAACTTCATGTTTTCATGATAGCTTCAGGAAACTTGTACCATTCCGTGCATCTCTCTTTCTCTCTCTCTCTCTCTGCCTGCTTACTGGGACCAGTTTCTCGGGTTGTCCTTACGTACTGCTGACGCGCCGGTGTATTTCATTATGATATCATTTTGCGTCATTAAATAGCTTGTACTTTTGTAATAAAGTTAAAATAACAATAGATTTAAACAGGCAGTACCATTCTTCCTTTTAAAAGATTCAATATGAGTCTATGACGTCATCTTTTAGAAATACATTTTCCTCACGTAAATTTAGGACAATTGCTTCTATTAATATGGATTGTTGTTATTACAAGTTTAAAAAAAACCTTCGTACCCATGTTCACAAGCTTGGAGAATATATTTACCAATTAATTTTTGTCCTAACTTAATTCGAGCACAGGATATGGGTAATTGAATCGGATAAGATACATTTTTCAATGAAAAACAGCATACTTCTTCTAATGTTTAAAACAACTGGACATAATGTTGGCTTAGAATGAAGCTCTGACGTCTAACGAACAAAACTAGAGCTATTTTGTTTTGCTAATGTAATTACAACGCCCTCAGGATATTTGAAAATGTAACCATGATTTTCACATTAATTTATTTTAAAACTCTTGAGTAATTAGGCGAAATTCCAAATTGGCGGGATGGAATAGAAAAGAGCATATTATGCAGGTATATCAAGGTGGAATTTTTACATGAGATCACCTACGACAGAAATCAAACTCTGATCTCTGACATGGTTGTCAAGCACCCTACCGACTGAACCAACGTGTCTAACGGCGCATTGAGATATAATTAATCTGACTAGTTTGATTAATAACTAAAGGATAACTAATAACTAATCCTTTAATGGGCGAAAGGTGGATTTTTCGTGATTTTGTTCTCGAATGCTAAAATATAACTTTTGTATCATTTACTATTCATATTTGTCTTCAATATCTGGTATATGTAAGGAGGTTTGTAGAATCGATTTTTTTTCTTGTACATTTTGATACAGTTCAGTACAATTCGATGGCAATATCAGAACCTCAAATTTCGAATATCGAAAATACCATTTTTCTGAAAACCCGTACTTTCGTGTACGTTATCTGGTCTAAAAGCTTCATAAAATTCGAAATTTTTATCGCACCAAAATTATTGGATGCCTCTTCGCTGGCCGAGCCCGTTTAAGTGGTCGACTTTTGATCTCGCCAACAACATTCCAGGGTTAAAATCCTGGCGCAGACATGGGTTTTTGAGCGTCTCCATTACTTTTTTTATATCATCACTCATTCTCGGGTCTCCCCGTAGTCGTAGTGGAAATGTCGTTGTCTTGTAATCAATGGGTCCCGCGTTGGATTTTTGGTAGAGGCACATGGCACAGTGCATCGGATTCCACTTTAAACTGAAGGTCCAGTCCCGATTAGCCTTTCTGTGCATAAATTGGACCTAAAACCAAACAATCAATCACTCATTCTCATCGTCGCGATTAGTCAAAATCGGAAGAACAACGGCTCTGAACAACATAAATACAAATGCAAAATCAGAGGAAGACATTGTACACAAAGGCCTATAAGACACACGCTAGATAAGCATAATTGATGAACCTTGCTGTTAAATTATGTCTAACCTCGTGTTGCAGGTGTTATCAAGACATGAATCAACCCGAAAGAATCCTTCTTCGTTTTATAATCCCCTGGGAAGATAAGCGAATTTATATTTAACGAATAAAATATTATTTCCATTTGAAATTCTGATGAAAATATGTTTGTCGAGATAGTAATATCAGCAATTCTTAAAAGCCTGAGAGAGAGATGTCAGCAAAGATCAAAGAACATTGGCTTCAGGCCAGTCGTACTTGAAGGCAAACACAGCAGCCTCTTTATATTATGCATGCATACAGCGGCGGAAGAAGTTTCGTGGCAAATTTCCTAGGTCGATAAACGTTCTTCCGCCTAGTCTTATCTCTGAGAACTTCTGTCATAAGGAAGTATTCAGCCTTTTGGTCATTTATTCCACTGCCAAACATCGTTATGTGGATGATGAATGAGCAGCTATCGAATTTAAATACATTATTTCACATTGGTCACTTTTTTATTCCTGTAGCTCACAATCCATCGCACATATAGCGATAATCAATAACGGCTTCATTTATTCCCTACCCCATGTAGAGTTGTAGCTATTTGGAGGGCGCCGAACATTGCTGTATATAAGGGAGGGGGTTAAAGAATCCTCTAAATTCCTCTCATTGATTTAATAAACATTTTATAACACCATTCAGCCTTGTTTCCATGATATGAAAAACTCAATATGCTGACCAAGGCAGAAATAAAATAAAATAAAATAAATTTCTGCCTTGGTCAGCATATTGAGTTTTTTCATAAACATTTTGTATTAATTGTATAATTGCATCAATATTTGATCAAATCACTAAATTTGAAATCATTTTGAAAATGTAACATACTTCAGATGTGGCCCGCAGACATAATGAATGACCTTAAATTCTTCATGTACGTACAATCATTTTATTTTATTCATATCTTGAGAATAAATCAGTATTCATGACGTTAAAATTAACTGCAAGATAGCAATAACTCGTATAAATTTTCAAAAAAAAAATGCGCAGATATAATTTGATTATAATTTGACAAATTTGAATATAAAAAAATGTAAATATAATAAGCCGTGACGCAACAGCCGAGACTGCCGTCCTTATTCCCGCATGCCTTAACAGAGGTAGGCGATTTTCCAACCAGTTATTGTGTGACGTGTGGTCAGCACGACGAACCTCCAGTCTTTGTTGCAGGTTTTCCATGACCTGGTTACGCTACTCATTCATAGCTTCCCAATTTCCTCACGATGCTGGGTGGCCACCAGTCCCATACACCGGCCAAAATCTCAGGAGAAAAGTTGTTTTGCTTCACCTCAGGAGACTCGAACCACGCGCGTCCAGTAGCCCGAACCCAAAGCCTGACGCCTTAGACCGCACGGCCACGATGATGGACAAAATTTTAAATGTACATAATGAAAAATAATATTGAATTTGTGCACGTCGATATTTGCAGTGAGATATTTATGAATATTAATTCGAAACTGTGTAAATATGATCATAATGGAAATATTTACCAGTGTTAACCATCAGTGAATAACATTCATAATAATCAATAGTTATTATTAATATTACAGGTATTTAAATTTTACTATTCTCGGAGTATAAGTTGAACCCCATCTATTATTTTCTTATAGAATACGAACGTGGCTCAGAGGCAAAGGGGGCATCAAACGAAAAAAAAAATGTTTGAAAATAGTAAGCTTCGTGGAACACAATGTTTGTTCATCGCCGTATAGTTAGGCAACACACACAACGCCATGGAACGTTATCTGCAAGTGTCCTGTTTTTATTTCGGGGGACTACACCGGACGCTGCGCCAAGTGTAACCGTAACTGCTTTGGTTGACTTTCGTGAATCATAGCAGTGCGGTATCATCAGCGTATTGCGCATTAACATGAACCTGAATAAAAGTACTTGAACTCTTTTGTGTCTTTTGTCACCTTCTTCGCTTCCTGCTCCCGCAGGTGGAAAACTTGCAGGGCGATAACAACAGGCCGTGCCATTCAACTTGAAATTTTTACGTTCCAGATAACATTCAGCCACTGTACTTTCTTTCCTTGGAAGTGACCTTCTGCTGTAATCACGGCGTTGTCTACCGTTTATTTTTCTTCTGTCCGACAATGAGTCTCCTATGACGGTGGATGCAGGACGCGACACAAAACTCGAATCGAGTTACGTAGATTGTTTCCAGAATCAGGCAAATCCAGCCGCCTCAGTGGCCGGGCGCGTCCCTTCATCAATTTCAACTAATCATCGTTCATCCTCATCGTCGCTATTAACCAAAGTATCGGAAAAGCGACGCTAAATACAAAAAATACAAATACAAAATACGAATCAGTATTTTCATCTCCCCCCCCCCCCCCATCTTTATCAATTGCGTAATACAACAGTGTTCAAGCGTAATAAAATTACGTACTTTAATCAATGAAGGTATTATTATTTAAATACTTTAAAAAATTAATTCGGATTTACGAAAGATTTTGCTTGCGATAATCCCTGCTGGATTAATAACGTTTCTCTATTGTACGACAGTGTATTGGTATAGGGTGCATTTTTATTGTGTGTGGTGCCGTACAATCTGGTACAACACATTGTATATGATTTTATGTGCTATAATTTTCTTCTTAACTAGGAAAGTATCGTTTGAAATTTATGTACCGATACCGACCGATACTTTTCTGACATTTTTGTATTTTACGGACTCCGCAAAAATGCCGCGCGACACTTTCGCGGAGTCTAATTAGCTGGAAATTATGCAAGTTTATTTTTATTTTTGCACCAGTTTTAGTGTGAAAACTGAATTTTGTAATAAGATTACATGTAATATGTAATACTCTGATGTAATTCTTGAATATTTTCTTGCACATAATTAGAGTAGAATACTTACACACAAATTATTAATCAATGATTCGAACAACTTTTTAAGTAACCTATTACAATTTTCAAGTATCGGTGACAGTATCGGTATCGGTTCAAAGTGGTATCTGCTCAGCCCTATTAATAACTCTATGCAAGTAATATTATTAGTATTATATTTATTAATTATTTTTATTATACTTATGTACAATATAATACTATAGAAAGCTTTCAGCTGTGCTCAGCATTTAAAATAAAGTTTTAAGAAATTAAATTTTATAGTTTAATGCTGTTTACATAAAAATCTAAGCTCCAGTAATGAGTGTTGGTTAACACAAAGGTCGTCGACGTGACTACGGCACATTTGCAGTTAGTTCTATGACGTCGAAAGTTTTCTCCATTCGTCGCATTGAAATGAGGGCGGCGAGTGGGTGGGGAGGTCAAGTTGGCGATCAGCTACCCTTGACGGGAATGGAAAGCGCAGGGATTTGTGCATATGCTTAGCCGTAAATGTGGCATGGCTCCGTTATAAACAAAGGCAGCATGGCGAGAAAAGTTATAACCTCCTCTCTTTGTTTCTGTGTAGGAGACCATGGTGGCGCTCGGCTTCGCTTGTTTTCTTAACTGCGCACGGGAACTGTCTGCGGTTTCTTTACCAGAGCAATGGCGAGGCTATACGGTTGTCTGACAAAGAGTCAGGTGATGCGAAAATGGGTGACTCAAACCATGTTCAAGGACATGGTGGCGTTGGCCCCAACATTATATTTAATCTCTCTCACTCTTCTTTTCTTTCTGTTCATTTTTCTTAAATTTTTGCTACTATTTCCAACCTCCAGAATTCTGAAAATCAAAAGATGCACATAAGAATGCTGTATGGTTTCAAATCGGGTGAAAATAAAATTGGAAACAAGATAGTATTTGCCCAGAAATTAGTTTCTTAGGGGACAATAGCTGTATTTTTTTATTTCATATCCTAACTTTATGCCTTAGAAAGTTATAATTCATGGAATTCTTAATTCCATTTTTTAATTAATAAGAATAAGCCTTTTAGAAACAGAAACTCATGTACTTGGTTTTATGCTTTGTAGTATAGAAGAAATATACATTACCGGTCTTATAAATATTACAGATATTTGAATTAAATATTGATGTTGCAACAGTATTACAACATTTAAATTAATATTTCATTCAATAAAAATTACTGTGTATTATTAATAAAAATATAATTCCTAATAATTGTGAAATGAAACTCCTCACTTCCAAAATAACGCCTAACCTAACAATTGTAATAAAAAAGAACATTTAATGTCTACTTGAGCCTGACGTTTCGAAGATGGGATCGTGTGTCAGTAACTCGACACATTCGAATTATTTACATTTTGATAACATAAGTATTCTTTGTTTATAACAATTCACTTAATATTCGGAGTTTGTGCACATACATACATGCATGTCATGCGAAATGTGCGAATTCTATTTATGAACTTTGCTCTACACCATGTTTGTAGCATGTATTAGAAGGAAGCAAGGAACAGACTAGTTCATCTTTAAAACATTCCGTAACATTCGAAGGTATCCAAACGGCGCATAACTTGTGCATTACACTCTCTCTCGGTATTGACGCGTTCCGAAACGAGGGTGGGGACCACAATAATGCGTGCCTTAAAGGTGGTGCGTGTTGTTGTTAGCTGCGCTAAAAGCACGCAGCCGGCTGTAATACGCACGAGAAGGCTGCGGTCATATGCTAAGTTAAGCTGCACAGTGCGAGATTATTTCTATTAGTGCGAAATTAGAGCTGGTATATATTTGCTTATCTTAAATTTGTTTCTTATAAAGTGGATAAATCATATAACTATAAATGTTTAATCATTCTATTGTATATTCTTACAATACATCATTTGATTTATTACTTTTATTTCTGGACTGTTTCCAATTTTGCTGTCTTGAGTCATAAATCGAGAAATACTGTAAAAATTAAATTTGCATTCAGACTCGGATTTATAAATTCGGAAGCTCACGATTAACAACCTGGTCCACTAAGGACTGCTGATACATGTATACAATAAACCTGTTGGCATTATTACGTCAAGCATAAGAAGTAAGACTATACACGTTGATTTTCGACAACAAATTTATAATATTTTCAGTTACTGCTGTTGTGTTTGATTATATCATATGGTTAACTGTTTTTCTCATATTCACCAAATATGGCCCTCTTCGCACACGGTACTGCAGCGGAAGTCTTTATGTTGAAGCAAACGTTCGTATTATCTGGTTTATCTTCCAGATGCACCCAGTTTAGCCCGCATCACACCGTTGGTCACCACTCTGCAATGGTGTAGTAGTAACGCTGTGTCACCTTGTAACGAAGGGTCAATCTCCATTGGAGGCACATACACTGTGCTTCAGATTCCATTTTAAACTATAGGTTCAGTCCAGATAGCCTGTCTCAGCATAATGTGGGTTAGAAACAAACTTGGACTGTTGGTCACTCTTCTCTGTATTGGAAAACGTTTCCTATGAAATAAAATTCGCATTGACCGTGTAGGTGTGGTAATGTTATAAAAGTGAGCCCAGAGTAGGTTGCGCATGTAATTGCGAAATGTCATTCGTAAAAATCTTATTCCGCACATGTGATTCTTCGTCACACGTGCCATCACTACACTCCCAGGTGAAGTCAGCCTTTTTGTGGCTCTCCCCTATCGCTGCTAGCTCAGAATTACATGCTCGCGTCTCGAATGGCCTATTCGTGCTTTTACACCATACCATACCATGAGAGGCTTCCTTTGCTTTTAGGTGATTCATCTCTCTTGTATTGGGGGAAATTGCCTTGTTAATTGCATTTAGGATCCACGGGGGTCGTTCGTAGGCTAATGAAATTACCTCTTCTGTTCTATTACTGTTCTATTACCCGTCGTAGTCGATATGACAGCATTGTCTGAAGGATTGTTGATTTTAGTGACGTTCCCGAAGCAGTAGGTATGTGCTATGCTGAGTCATCAGGAACAATGTGACTCTTTGTAATTACATTGTGGAAGTTATCACAAGACTCTCACGGCAGCCTGGGCTCCTCTGTCTGCGCATGCGCTAGCGTCAGCTGTTGAGTGGGAGGTTCGATTGAGAGCTTCGCGTACGTGTTTTCCTGTGCGCGGATTCTGTTGTTTGTCATAAAGGAAATGCGTTTTTTTTTGTGCTTGTACTCTGTATCTGTCTTCTGTAGGAAGGAACTTTAGTATGTGTGAATTTTCTTTGACTGTGCGTGCGTGAGGGTTTTCTCTTATCATTTTGTCTACGTAATACAAGAATGCCACCTCAGTTAATCTGCCATTTGTGTAATAAAATATTTAAAAAGAGTTTCAATCTGAGGCGGCATTTTTCCAATATTCATCCCGGGCACGACTTGCAAGAGCTTCCATTGTTAGAAAGCAAAACATTCAAATGTCCTGTGTGCCACCTTAATTCCCGTGATCACCATAGTTTTGGGGATCATATTCCGAAGCCCATGATATCACTCTGAAAATTGAAACAAAGGAATTTACTACGCTTTCTGACTTCTACAGCTGGAAGAGAGCAGTGGAAGATCGCGACAATAATTTGTTTGTTAAGTCCAGAGGAGAAACAAAATTAGCTTCTAATTCACGGTTAGTTACTTTCTAGTGTCATCGGTCTGTATTCTACACTCCGAAAGTTTCACCTGATAGTAGAAAAAGAGAGTTGAAAATACAGGGTTCCTCAAAAATTGATGCCTACTGTCCTGCGAGGATTAAGATAATTTCACGTGAAGATGGGCAGGTACTTGTGGAATACTGTGCAACACATGTAGAAAACAAAAATGAGTTAGCTCACTTATATTTAAATTTAGATGAACGAAAAGAAATTGCCACGAAAATTGCAATGAAAGTGCCATATGACGTCATTTTAGCAAATGTGCGGTCTTCCGTGAGCAAAGACGAACTGAACCGAAAACACCTGATAAAAAAACATGATTTGTTTAATATTGAGAGAGATTTTTCTTTGAATAGTGAAGCAGTTAGGCATTCCAGTGATGCAGTCAGCGTGGAAGCTTGGGTTGAAACAGAAACTACTCGAATATCCACTACTGCAAGAAAAATATTTCATTCTTGCAATAATGACAGAGGCACAACAAGAAATACTTAGGAAGTTTGGATCAGATGTCATATGTGCCGACAGCACTCATGGAATGAATGCTTATGGCTTCGAAATGACAACGTTGCTTGTTCTTGACAACCTAAGGCAAGGCTTCCCTTGTGTCTTTTTCATATCAAATAAAATGGATTCCACAAGCCTGAGGATTTTTTCGAAGCTGTGAAACAAAAAGTCGACAACATAAGCTGCAATGTGTTAATGTCGGATATGGCAGACACTTTTTATAACGCATGGCGAGACATATTGGACGAACCAAAGAAACGCTTGTATTGTACTTGGCATGTGCTTAGAGCCTGGCAGAAGAATCTATAAAAAATTAAAGATTCAGAAAAACAGAAAGAGACATACGATTTGTTAAGGACTCTTTTACAGGAAACAGATGAAACTGCATTTCAGCTTATGTTAGATACTTTTGTGCAACAACTTACTGAGGACGAAGCCATGAAAGATTTTTCATTTTATTTCCAACAAAACTACACGAAGTGCTGCAAGATTTGGGCTTACTGTTACAGAATAAATGCTGGAATCAACACAAAAATGCATTTGGAATCTATGCACAGAACACTGAAACATATCTTTTTGAAAGGAAAACCCGTCAAGAGACTGGACAAAGCAATACACGCTATCATGCAGCTAATTAGGCCAAAATTGTATGACTGTTTAATCATTACTGAAAAGGGAAAAATAACTTCCAAATTGAAAAATCTTCGAGCTCGCCATAATAAATCCTTGGAGATGAGTTCTGACATTGTGCTCATAAATTGTGACAATAGACAATGCCTCATCTTCTAAGGTTGCTCAGTTGTATACTATTAACCTTGTTGAGCCCAATTGTCAATGTTCCCTTATATGCAAACACTGCTATGCTTGCATTCATAAGTTTACTTGCACATGTATTGACGCAAGCATTAAGTGGAACATGTGTAAGCATATACACTTATTGTGTCGGTCAATTGGTTCTATCTGTGGACCTTCAGATGCAATAACAGATTCAGATGCACTCATCATTGAAGAAGATGTCCAATATGCAGAAAAAATACGAATGAAGTGGGAAATAATGAGTCTAAAGCAAATGATATCGAAAAATAGAAGGCTGAAGTTTTAAAAGAATTTAGTTCTATTTTAATGAATTTAAAATCCATTGAAGAAATAAACATTGTGAAAAAAGCCGTAAAAGGTTTAGCCCCTATCATTAGTGCCACTAAAACGAAATCAGCCTTACCACTATCACTAAAGCGCAACCCAAACAGAAATATGGATCCCCAAATCCGCTTCATTTCAAAGAAAAAACAGAAAGCAGCAAAAAATCTTTCAAGCCGCCCTCAGAACAGAAAGTGCTGAAACTTGCCGTAAAAGCAACAATATTATCATCACTGAACGTAGAATAATGTGCCTAGACGTGTGTGAAATTGTAAATAATGTGTTATACTCTCTATATTGTTTTTATCATAAAATACCTGGACATTATACATGATTATAATAACATTTTAGAGATACGAGTATGAAAATTAGTAAACTTGTATAGACATCTGTTTTATACTCTATATATTTTTAATCATAAAATATCGGGACATTGTACATAATTCGGCACGGAATACCGAAGGTCCGAGGTTCGAATCCTGGTCAGGTCACATTTTCCGAAAAAAATCTTCATCAAATAATAATTACAAAATTGTCTAGATACGAGAGTGAAAAACAGTGAACTTGTGTGTATAGACGTCTAGATTTTTCTTAAATCGTGAGGATAATATCACAAACCTTTCAACTTCAACTTAACCGTGTGTTGGATGTAGTGGTTCACTTGAAAGTTTACTTATGAACAGTTGGACCCCACATTGAATGATACGGCACCATTCACAGGTACGTGTTTTAATTTGTTATTTCAATGTAAGAATATGAATTAGAATTAGAATTAGAATTAGAATTTCTTTATTCATGGGCGAAGTTCAGCCTGTGGCTGCTCTACCACTTAACCCGCAAAATCTACTACAATAAAACAGACAAAATACAATTACTACTATAACATACGAATTCCATTACATTTTCACTTCTAAATATTTCAGTAATTAACACACTAAAAAGAAAAAAAAACAATTTTTCTCATTCACACACATCAAAATGTTTATCTTGGGTTCGAATCTGCTCATTTTTGTTTTGATTTCAACGTAAGCATGCTGAATCTAGTCATGTGTACTGATGATTTGTCCTTGCTCATGTAGAAGTACTTTTGTTACTGCCCTTTTAAAGCTGTTATATGTCGCACACGAGGTAACATCTGGTGGCAGCGCATTCCAACAATATGCAGAAGCAGCTTTGAAGGATGACAGGAATATGGATTTTGAGAATCTGTCCAGATTAAGTTTCTTAGAGTGTCGAGTCGTGTAGTTGTGTATGTCGTGTCTAAATTTGAGTCTGTCGTATAAGTATGTGGGTGTTTTTGTTTGCAGAATTTTGAATATCGTGCAGGCCAGATGTAGTTTTCTGCGTCGTGTCATATTCAGCCAATTAACGTCATTTAAGTAAGGCAGTATGTGATCCCTTCGTTTCAAGCTAAATGCAAAACGTATACAAGAATTCTGTACTTTTTGTGCAATTTTAGCATTCTTTTTTGTTAGATTAACACCGTAAACAACGTCACAGTAATCGAAAATTGGAAGAACTAGAGCTTGCATAAGGCGCAATTTAACATCAGTCGAAAGTAAGTGCGATGACTTATAGAGTGATCTAAGTATACCATAAGCTTTTGAACTCTGAGACGTTACGTGGTTTTGCCAGTCAAGTTTCTCATTAAATATCACACCTAAGTTCTTAACAGTTGTGCAGTGTGGGACCCTCTCATCATTAATATTAATTGATAACCCATTTATTTGAATTTTATTTAAGGCAGCGCTAGAACCAATTAATGTAAAGCAGCATTTAGAGGGGTTGATTACAAGACCATTACGTTTACACCATTTATAAATAGCATCAAGGTCATGGTTCAGGAGACCAATTGCTGGTTTTGCATTTTTGGGGTCTACTGGCATCATCAGCTGCGTGTCATCTGCATAACAATGAGGTACACTGTGCCGTACATTTAGGGGTAGGTCGGCGGTGAAGAGGGAATATAGAAAAGGGCCTAGAATACTTCCTTGCGCAACCCCTGAGGGTATCGTAAGGGGAGGCGATGTAGCTCCTGAGGGAAGCGTCACCGATTGCACTCGCCCAGTAAGGTAAGACTGGAACCATTTTATTGCTCCCGGCGAAAAACCGTAGTAACTCATTTTCGAAAGGAGTAGCTGATGAGATACAAGATTAAACGCCTTGGACAAGTCAAGCAACACCAAGACTGCGGCCTTACTTTCGTTTAGTGTTTGTAAAATGTCGTCTGTTACTTTCATGAGCGCCGTTGCGGTGCTGTGGGAAGGTCGGAAACCAGACTGTACTGCAGGCAATATTTGATTTTTGGTAACAAAACTTTCTATCTGCTTGTACACTGCTTTCTCGATAACTTTTGATAAGACAGGTAATATACTAATTGGTCGTAAGTCGTTCATGTCGGTCACGTGTCGTTTCTTCGGTAAGGGCAGGATTCTAGCCTCCTTCCACGCAAGGGGAAAGGTGTTCTTATGTAACGAGAAATTTATCAAGTGAGTAAGAGGTGAAAGAATGTGTGGAAGAATTAGCTTTATCATTTTTAGGTTTATGCCGTCTGTGCCACAGGAAGTGGAATGGATTTTGGAAACGAGTTGTGCAATTTCTACTTCTTTGACGGGTCGAAAGAAGAAGGTGTCGCCGTTTTCAGTAAATGTAGTTGTAAGGAAGCGTTCGCACTCTTCGAGGATGAGATCGGTTTCTTGGTTAGAGGGACTGGTGCTGTCAATAAAGTGGGTGTTTAACAGATGCGGATCATTTAAAAAGTGTGGGACACTCGGCTCCGCCTTTCCGTAAATACCACATTTCTTTATCTCTTTCCACATTAATTTCGAATCATGGACGTTTCTATTGATGTGGAACGAGAGGTAGGCTTTCTTCTCCTGTCTTATAACCGACGTGGTGAAATTCCGCAGTTCTTTATAATAATCCCAACGTGACGGATTGTTCGTCAGTTTATATTTTCTGAGAGCATTATCTCTAAGTTTCATTAATAGTTTGGTATTGTCGGTTACCCACGGTACTTTTTTCTTGGCTATTCGTGCAGTACGTATAGGGGCATGCTTATCGAAAATAGTCTTAATACCATTATTAAGAAAGTTTACTTTTTTGTCAATACTCTCTAAGTGCTTAATATTGTCCCAGTGAAAATGTTTAGCGTCCGTTTCAAAACTCTCCATATCGAACGATGAGTAGTTTCTGTACGAAATTATTTTGAAACGTTTGTCGGGTTTCTCAAGAAGGACCGTGATGTAAGTCAAGTGTGATTTTATGTGCATGATTTCATCAACAGTGGGCATATTTTCCCGATAAGTAAAGTGGAAAGGTTATATTCTTTGTTCCACGTTCAAAACGACGCTTACTCCGCCCTCCCCCCAAACAAAAATCCTTCGTGCAAATGGAAATGTTATATGTTTCGTTCCACGTTCACAACGACGCTCAACTTCGCCCGTCCACTACAGAAAACCTTCGTGCGCATGCGTCACCGCAAGCTAGCGCAGGAGGTGGGGGAGCCCAGGCTGCCGTGAGAGTCTCGTGAAGTTATCCTTTCTGTACGGATGGTATTGAGATGAACGTTGCAGTGTCTCGGCTTTGTGTCGAGTATTTGCCTCTCCCGTTCTCGGTATTGTCTCGAAAAACAGCAAATGCTACGCGTCACCGTACAAACTTTGGCAAACAACTCAAGTATAGGTGCCCAATAGCACCCAGTTTATAGTTTACTCCCACCCTTTCTATCGGGGCCAATCACCACGAAATCCTCTTTATACGCTCCAATTTGTCAGTTGCGGTAAAAATTGTTGTTCAGAATTACCTACGCAAAATTCGGTGAATAAAGTGTTAATGGAAATGAAAAAAGTAATTGAGAGTTATTACAAAGATTTAATAAATTTAAACGTAAAAGATAAAAAGAAAATCTTAGCGTGTATTGCTTGTAAATAGCAGAGTTACATTAGACTCATCCATTTCGAAATTCTCCTGACCAATCATTGTGACACTCCCGTTGGCACTGGATTCAACGTTGCATAATACGAATAAAATCTGTCCCAAAGAAACAGCTGACAAAAATAAAGATTCCTCGATTTTTGGAAGATCTTAATAATCCTACATACATGGCTTCCCATGGTAGCTTTTCATAATACACAATGGTGGAATGTCAAATAGAAAAATATTCATAATTTTCCTTGTATTACAGAGAGATTTCCATTGCTGAAAAATAGGTCAAACTGACAGGACGCCGGTCTTCTGGAATGCCTTGTCAATAGATAAGTCTGTGACGGGCAATTTGGGGAGTCTTTTCATTCGACAGGGAAAACTATTTCAATAGAACTGAGGGTTCCATGTCTGTTTTCTCTTTCAACTAACGTCTTTGAGCCGTATAACTATTCGGTACCCCATGTACTCTCTGCTTTAATAAAACCTGATGGTAATCCAAGGTCGTACAAATTAATCGATGTCTACTAGTATGAGCATATCGACTTATCTGTGAAATTGCCAATAATTTCACTAATCTGATGTTTCCAATAACCTGTAATTTAGGGCAAAATTATATTTTTTTCAAAAATGAATATGTGGATATACAAGGTAAATTTCTAGATATGAAGGTTCTTATTGCAAGAAAAACCGTATTGCAGTCACTTGGTTACAAGTACATTTATTAAAAATTTGAAAAACCATTGAGGTTCTTCGTAGAACATTTGTAATCTATATCGGATCGGTTGTCGATGTCGGAAAAATTTTGAGGGTCCGTACCTGCTTTCAGTATAAAGGTACAGTACAGTTTGCCTTTACACTAAATCACCCTGTAAAAATTAATAAACAAAATAAAATATGAAGCTACCTCCTGCTCATTGATAGGGCAAGAAGTCATTTAGGGAATGTGGAGGTAGTTAGTTTCCCCACACATTCAGAATCTCGGTCAGAGAGAGAGAGAGACGACAGATATGCAAGAATACAGAAAGAAGGAAAAACAGGAGAAAGAGAGAAGGGAAAGGCGCGCCTCTCTACGGAAGAAAGAAAGAAAAATGGATGTCTCCCTCATTTTTCTCTCTTTCTTCCTCCTCGCTTTGGTTTCCCTCATCTCTCTCTCCCTATCTTTCTCAATGAGAGAAAGAGGGAGCCGGGTCTCCCGCGTGGCAGGCCAGACCCCGTACCGGTTCATAATCCACCTTTTGCAAATTGTTAAACCAAACCGTAATGGAAAGAGCATCGCATTTTTAACAGCAAGTGATAGGAAACGGCCGTCTGCTATTTGGCGAAATTATTTATATTGCCCCGTGTTCGTGAATTCAAGCTCAAATAAAAACTCACATGCCGTATGACGTGCTGGCTTTCGAATTTCCTGGAATTCTAACGAAACCTCACGCATGCACGACAGAAAAGCTCTGGATGGGAGGGCTATCGATTGCGACTATTAGGAGCAGGAAGAAGCTCTTTCTGCTAATAAAGCTCCCTTTTTATCAGGGCCGAGGGTACGCACGGAAGAAGAGTAGGATGGATGCGCATCTGGGCACTCTTCAGCTTCAGACAAATCACTGCAGTCAGTTTGCGGGGAATTTGCTGACCAGCGGCGGCGAATAGGAGGGCAAGGGGGGGGGGGGGCGTTGACACCCGCCACTTCTTGCTCCTGCACTCTAGCCTCCTATACTGGTCGCACTTCCAGTTGGCGGCTGGGAAACAGCGAACCAATGATCAGTCGAATTTTCTTTGACTGACATCGGGCAGTTTCGAGTCGCAAGGCACCGAACGCTCTTAGCGAGATGAAACAACTGAGCGTCGGTTACACCACATGTTGCCAAAAGATATCGTCAGCACCAGAAATCGACGGGGGTTACTCGTACAACTGCACAAGTAGTCCTGGACAATTAAGTTTCTGGAACGACCACCCACAAATCGGTATGCAACTGGTCAAAAACAGAAGTAGGCTTGGCAACGTTGCTTCGGGAGAACGAGGTTACCCTTACACCAGTTACTTCGCAACTGAGTTTTGTTGCAACCGATCGAGCCACACATCCCCGAAGATAATTGGGGAACAGAAAGAGACAGAAATAGCCATGAAGGTCAGCCGCCAGCTGAATATGCGACCAGTATAATGCTAAGCCTTATCCACCAAAGAAAATAAACTGTCCTTGCCCCCCCCCCTCCCCACAGTTTTGGCACCCAATGGTCTCCAATGGTACTGACCGTGGTTTGAATAAAGTCTGTACAGATATTTCCATAGAATATTAACCTGGATTATCGTGGATATTTAATTAGGTTTGCATATGTAACAAATATTGCTCACCTATCAGATTCTATACGAGTTCGTTCGCAGACGTGTAATGCTTTACACAAGCTTTTCCGGTTTTCTTCAGACTTCTATTTGAACCTCTTAGCACATTTCTGTAAATCCTTTCCTCTTCCCTTTTGTGTCCTTTTTTTTATTTGACTTCAGTTTTCTCACATTTTTAAAATGTACTTTCCGTTACTAAAGTGCACAGCGTTTTCTGCTTAAAATATCCGTAAACTTAGCTTCATTTTTTCATCCATTATTGTCCTTGCTTACTATTTATTCCCCGTGTTAACTCTTAGCACGTTTCAGGCACGTATTCAGAGGGGGGGCTTAGGGGGCTCGAGCCCCCCCCCCGAAAGTTTTAGGTTTATACTAGATAAAATGAGTTTTTTTTGTTTCTTGTGGTGTGAAATAAAATAATGTGACAATAATTTAAGGAGAGAAATAATTATCGAGGCAAGACGGAGAATGTTTTATACCCCTTTTATTGTTAATAGCACATATCCAAGGTGGGATGAGGTGGCTGAGCCCCCTCCCTCAGGAAATTTTTGAATTTACACTAGATAAAATTAGATTTTTGGCGTCTTGAATAATGTGAACATAATAAATTTATAAATCTTAGAGAAATAATTATCGAGACAAGACGGAGAGTGTTATATAACCTATTATTGTCAATAGCACGTATCCAAGGTGGGAATCAGGAGGCTCAAGCCCCCCTTCAGGAAATTTTTCTGTTTACACTAGATAAAATTAGGATTTTGGCTTCTTGAATAATGTCATGTTAATTTGGGAGAAATAATTATCGAGACAAGACGGAGAATGTTCTATAACCCTCTTATTGTTAATAGCACGTATCCAAGGTGGGGTTGAGGTGGCTCGAGGACCACCCCCAGGATTTTTTTTTTGTTTTACACTAGATAAAATTAGATTTTTGGCTTTTTGAATAATGTGACGATGATTTAAGAAGATAGACAATTATCGAGGCAAGACAGAGAATGTTCTATAACCCTGTTGTTGATAATATTGCACGTAAACTTTTCTTGCGCTTTCGGTGTTGTCGCAGCGCACTTGAGCACTATGTAGAGACTTGTCAGCATTTGGAAGCTACACAAGAAAGATAGCACCACATGTAGGGCGATTCAATTTCTAATCTCTGGAAGGCGGGAGCGGGTACGTTCTTGAATGAGAGAAGGAGTCAACTACTGGCAATATTAACGAATCGTTTTATCTGCGGAACGTTCTAGAATATAATGAGGATATAAATACGCGGATTCAATTTTTCGCTTGATCTGTACAAAGAATCGGTTAATGAGATTTCAGAGTTAAGTGTGACAATTCATACAGTCGATTAGTGATCAGTTAGCGTCCTCTGGTTGCTTTATAAGATATAGTGATTCGAAAATGAAGACATTGACAACAGCAGAACTTCCGGATAGTTCGGGCGAGGGCCGAAGAGATCAAGCCCCCCCCCCCCTCTCTCTCTCAAAAGTGAATATTTCAGCAGTGCCGGATATTGGAGTGGTTTATTAAAACAGAAATAAGCTGCATAGATCAACTGAAAATCAAAGTTTTGAGTGGTGATTTAGTTTTGCCAGAACTAAATTTCATATATGCAGTCCGAGAATTTCATGGTATAGGAAATTACTTTTGTTTAAGCCTACTGGGTTCGAAACACATTCAAACAGTTAACTACCATGAAGAGACAGTCGAAAATTGTATGAATGTCGAGAAGAGAAAGCAAGAAGATGTTGCACATGTAGACATTTTAGGCGGAAATTGCAGGTTCTACCAGAACCCAAATCAGGGCTCTACCAACTGAGCCACCTAGCCATCCTTGACTTCAACCGATTTTTCGTTAAAATGTCTAAATAGTACATGTCCTGTGTATATAAAATCTTAAGGCGTTGCCTGTATAGTGAACAACACACAAAATATAGGGGTGAGAAGAAAACTGAGGAGCATTCCCACCACCGGTTGAGGATAATTTTTTTCTTCCGTGGTCAATAAGAGCTACTACTTCCATGTGAAAATGACAGTGGCCTAATAAGGGAGATTTCACACCTTGTCGCCTGAGGATTTCACAAGTCGAAATTAGGTTTGTGCGGCCTTTTGTGTCGCTACGGTGTGAAACGTCCCTGTCTTTGACGTTCCTTTTATATATATAGTGTATATATATATATAAAATAATACTGGGTCAAACGGGGTTATGACCTCACCAACCCTCCCTTGGGCACGTCACTGGAGATAAATGAGTAAGCATTTGATCATACTGGGAGACGAAACATTAGATGTGTTGGGAATGGAAGGGTTTTCACTGTGCATTAATTGTTTCGTGATCCAGCCGCATTCGAGAAGACTTCCTTTGTTTCGTGCCGATATATGACAAGAGAGTGGAAGCTGCGACAGGCATTTTTGAACACTTGTGAGTGCTAAGGCCTGAATATGAACAATTTGGTGGGTTTCGGCTTTTATAAGAGCTACAAACATGCGAGGACAAGACACGTCAGTGGCGTTCAGACTCGAATAAGAGATAAATGTTCGATTGCTGTCTGCGTCCAGTTCGCAGCCCACAATTTGAATCTCACGTTGTCGAGTGGATTGTCCATCTTGTGCATGGGCGTCCGGAAGGGGGGGGCAAGGGGGGGCCGTGGCCCCTCCCTGGAAAATGAAAGTCAACCAAAAATTGTGTATTTCACACATATAATTTCATTCAGCCACAATAATATGTGTTAATTATTGCATGAACATCATAAATTCAAATTTAAGCAATGTTTTTTAGGGAACAACACTATTTTTGTGCCTTGTTTGCCCCCTGGAAAAAAATACCTTCCTTGCCCCTCCCTGGAAAAATCCTGGGGACGTCCATGTGCATGTGTAACAGCTTCGTAAAACACTCAAAGACATTATAGATGTTTTTATGCCTGATGAGAAGAAATGGACAAACACACATACTGAGATGGTTCCGGCAAACAATGTTAATGCATGGAAACAGAGTCGTCGAGTGGTAAAAAATGTTCCGATTTCACGTTCTGATTAAAATCACAGCCTTACAGTGACGACGATTTAAGGGATAGTTGCTCCCCATTGTTTTTGCTTCAACATTATGGCCTCAATGTTAAGCCTTGCCTACCAATGAAAGTAAACTTTCCTTGCACCGCCCTCCGCACCCCCCCCCCTTGTTTTGGAACCCAATTGCCACCACTGGTCTAAAACACACAATTGTGAGGTTCTTACTATACCCCTTAAAAATGGTGTTGAGCCCCCCCCGAAAGGAATTCCTGGATACGTGCCTGGCACGTTTAATTCCGTTCCAATATAATATAACTAATTATAAAAAGCTTGGATCTAATTAGATATATTTGTAAATGAGGGCTTTCCGAACGTGATAACTGCATCTTCTTAAGAACCGTTACTTAGAGAAATTTGATGCACTAGTAGGAGTTTGTAACCTCTTCCGTATCTTTCGAACAGATAATTCGGAAGAGAAATTAACCTTTCAGTTGCAGTTTGGAGAAACTCTGAATACGTTCTGCAATGCCGCACTGCTGTTTTTTGAAGAGAGTGCATGCAACTACTGGCAGTGGTCCAGGCTTCGTATATGCATGCAACCAATATATATATTGGCGTGAATTTGCTGCGTCTTCGATGGATGGGTGGGGGATGGACGTTTGGAAAATAACGTCTTAGAACTAAAAAAAATTCCATTTGGCCTTGGTACAACATTTCGGTTCTCATCATGAGGCTGTTCTATTAAGAAATGGAGAAAATATACCGGGTAAGTTTTAGTGGAACCAAAGGTAATTTAAAGCAGAAACACATTTGTTGGAAAAGATGTTGCAGTGAATTGAGATCGAATGAATTGACAAAGTCTTCAATATTGAAACGTGGAATTCTCATTATTGGATATGGATAATGTATGGTGGCCTATACTTATCATAATTATTAATCTCCATTGATATCCAATCAGCAGGAAATTTGAAGACATTTTTTTTATAACGAAATTCTTGTCTCTGTCTTTTCTCTATATTTACTTAAGTTCTAGTTTCTTTCTCGTTGCGATATTTAAACTTTAGCCTTGTTCTCGGTTTGATTTTATTATGTTTTTTAGTGTAGCTTTTCTTCCGGTTTTGGCTAATTGCAGACATGATGAAATTGATGAATGGACACTCAGAAAGAACACCATGCCCAGGCCTCAATTCGAACCCTAGACTCCTGGTGTCGTAGCTCACTGTACTAACCACGTAGTTCGGCTCTTGTTCTCAGCGTTAGTTCGATAAATGTAAAAATCTAGTCTAGAGTTGTTTCTTTTTTACAAAAAGTTTAGCAAAGTTCGTTTTAAGATTATTTTGTACTCCGATAAGTTATCGGAACTGAACTTACAGTTTAAAGTGCAAACGAACCATTGCGAATTTTACCTGGAATCGAATCGTGACCCGTTGATTACAATCCGAGAGTATTAGACACTACGCTTTTAAAAATATTCAACTGATGGTGGACACTCCTTTTGGTGTCAATGCGGAATTTGCGTTGTTCATCACCATCTTTGGTGCTTGTGACACCATTTGCTGTCAAACCACATGCACAAACCACAAAATTATGCAGCCCTTTAACACTTGGTTTGGTTGTTTTTGTTTCTTCGATTGGGTGTTATACCACTTTCGGTGGCAACTCAGTTTAGTGTTTCGTCTCGACCCTCAAAATATTAGGTATGCAAAGAAGTTAAAAAATAAAGCTTACCAATAAAAAAAACTAAAAAAACACCCGGCCACCCACTTGAAATACTAAATTCCGTCCAATTGTAAAGCAATTTTGTTTTATTATAATAATATTATTATTATTATTATTTTACATTCCAATTTACTAAAAACTGGAACAAGCCTGAGCTCTCGAACCTTAAGTCGTCTCTGTCTCTAGTTCAGTTGTGAAGAGCAGAATTTGACATGCAGAACTCCTACTAAAAACTTGCATCGACTACACTAAACTATCGGGCATATGAAATCACTGGTTGTATTGCTTGCGAATGGTGTGACGGACCAGATGCTCTGTTCAGCAAGTAGGAAGCAGCGAGTGTACCCCTGGAGGCCATGGTAAACACAGTGGCTCTTCAGATAATGGCTGTTTATAAGAAACAGAAAGTTGAAAAAATATACACGGGCACAAAGGGTAGCCTGTTCCTTCACTGACGTACATTTTACCAACAGTTCCTTTGGCCTTCGTGGAAGATAGGAGTTATCTATGTGTTGGTTACGAAAGAACAAGTTTACTATTTCCGTGAATGATCTGGACTTCGAGAACTATTACTGGCACGAGTAAAAAGTATTTTTTTTGTTTTACATGTTACTGTTTACGAAAAATAGAACCTATTACCATAATCTGTGGCACTGATAACGTCGCTTTATATTTTTTTGTAAGTTCAGTGACACGTGAAATGGTGTTATTTTCCATACGATGTTCATAGATAGGGCAAGGATTATCATGACTTGGCATTTTTTAATAAGCGTGACATGTTCATAAAATATATAGATTCATGTTAGGAAAATGTTAGGACATAATGTATAAATGTTGGAACATTTTCTACTTGATATTAACTATTTTTTGGTCATATCCAGCATATGTTCACTTTTTCAACGTATACAGAATTTACTTTTGCACTTAACTATTTCCAAATTGGATTAAATTTGCTCGTCTTCAGTCAGTTAAAGAAAAAAAGAAGCTCATTTAGGTATAAGGCTTCGTTGACTGACGATAGGATTTGCATAAAGTAGTATTTATGCACTGCAGCTGCGGATTCATGAAGTGAACTGACAAGAAGTAGGTGAAAAAAGCTCAACATATTCATATTTAGAATAAATAAATAGTCCTACATACTTTCGAAATTTATATTTTTTGTTGTTTTCTTCTCACACCCCATGAAGTAAGCAGAATTTATTTGCATAAATATTGTATCGTTAGGGCATATTTATGAAAATTTTGAGTCATAAATGCATATTTTATTTGGAATATTTTGGCGATCTTTGTCATAAAAAATTCCTAGCCCTATTAATATATCGAGTCGAGAGGCTGTGAGTAAAATCTAGTTATTTTGAATTATTATTCACAGGAAAGTTACTGAACACACTCGAAACGAAGTTCTTGAACGAGGCTGTGTAGTCAAGTGGAAATACACCAATCTGTTGATATTTATTCACGTAAAGTTACAAATACTGAAACCACTTTACACTAAAACAGTGAAGTCATAAATAATAAAACAAAACAAGATGCAACAGATAACGTTTACATATTTATTTGTATATAACTCATGAGTTCAGGCAAGAAAGTGTCAACGTTTGGAGGTCGGCTGTTGAAAAGCTACGGAAGCCCGTATGTCACTGTATAGAAAGGCTAGTCTTGTAGGTAGTGGAATTGTGGAAGAATTTCACATTACGGGTTCATCAGGTGGGTAAAAATTTTAAAAAAAAATCACGTTGGCTATGTGAGGGCAAGCACTGAATATTCAAACCAGAAGTAATTCCTGATCTTTGAACGGAGAAGAGAATTCCTCTGAAAATATTAATTTCGAACCTATATGGTCCGGACGGGAAAGTGGTAGGTAAGCATGAAGAAGATAAAAAATTTGAATCATAAGATGGTTGATTTTGGATTTCAGAAAATAACCCGGACTGAAGACCGACAAACATTTTAAGTGGGATTAAAAACACTGAAATAAGCCTTGCCGTGTTTCGAAACTCAACTGTGAATTATGAAAGTGAACTATTAAATGAAGGGCTCTGGGGTAAAGCATGGCAAGTGACATTTTGGTTATTTTCAAGTTACAAAGTAAAATGTGTCATCCTTCAATTTTCGAGTGAAATTGACATGTCATACAATTTGCATTGGACTCAGTGGAGCCTTCTGAAATTTGTAAAAACAGCACGAAAACAATTTATCTACAGTATAGCTTCTAATAACCTTTTTTTTCTTAATTAACTCAGAAATGACCAAAATGTCACTTACCACGCCCTTCAAATATAAACCTTTAGTTCTGTATCGCCGAAGTCATTTCACAAGTCAGATAATCTTAATAAACTGTCAAAATTTTTCGATGTTCGCTTGCCACTTGCGAGAGAAGGTCGACTTATTAATTTACCTAGCCCTAGGTTTGGCCCGTATAGTTTTAATTAAAATTACATTTTATGGATCGTGAGGACTGTTCTTTAAAGGAATAGTACAGTGCTATCGGCGCTAATACTTATTTTTCCTGCCCGTAAGTCCTTCAGCGATACAGTATGGTCATAAACACTTTCTCTGATAAAGAAAAAAATGTAGCGTGTAAAGTGTAACATGCTGTTTGCGACAATATGTAACGTAATGCTGCAAGTTTTTATACAGTGGTGTGGCTGCCATCTGTGAACTGCGTGTGTGGCTGCAGTCAATAACGTCCAAAGTGGCGTCTGTGACTTCAGTGATTGTTCCCACAGCATCCCTGATCTTTACCTTTCAAGTTGTGACATCACCTTCCTGTGTCTAGTAGTCTTTGTAACCTCACATGAAGAAGTCCTGTGGGGTTATGTCAGGTGACCTGGGTGGCCAGGGTATCAGACCACCACTTCCAATCTATCAGTTTGGAAATTTAGTATCTAGATATGATCAGCTTTTGCCCAGCTTGCCGAAACCCCATTAAATTGAAAAATCACATTTTGTATAACAACCTTTTTTGGTCGTAACATCAGGTGCCTCTTGTCCATACTCTTTTATGTCTCACAGTCACTGCACTGTAACTGGTGATCGGCTTTCGTGAAATCACAGCACATCCTACGCTTTTCCTTGCACAGACGTCATCGGTTATTGCTTGATATTGTCCGTTCGGCGTGTGTTAACACGGATTGGAAAAAAATATCAGGTGAAGCGTTAATTGGTCATTAGTTTCATTTTCTCATTTTAATTCTTGTTTTCCTTTTTGTTTTCAGGTAAGTGTACCCTGTTCTCTATGATGGCTGTGGTTGGTAACGTACACTTTTTATTATTTATTGATTTTTATGGGAAAAATATGAAATACTTGAACATCTTTATTTGCTCATGGTCGATCTTAGATCAATAGGAGTTACTTTTAAGTGCACTACAAAAAAACAAGCACAAGTATTGTATTTGTACAGGGTGTCTAAAAAATATGGGATTTTTTGAAATCGTAACTTGGCACAGTGTGGCGTCACGTAACGTACAAAACATGAAGTAGGTGCCATGCCATTCAGTTTTGGAACCAATTTTTTTCCAGGCTTAAATCAATATTGTTTTAATAGGGCGCAAATAATTTCTCGGAACGCCAATGCATTCTCTCTTTTACAACTTTTGTCCGCCCCGATGGTATAGTGGTAACATTGTCGCCTTGTGATCAAGGGATCACAGGTTCGATACCCGGTGGAGACATATGGCACGGTGGTTCGGGTCACACTTTAAACTGTAGTTCCAGTCCCGATTAGCCTTTCTGTGCGTAAAGCGGACTTAAAACCACAAATCAATCAATCAATTTTACAACTTATTTTCATTTAGATCGTTCGGTGCCCAGGACCCTCTCCCACCGCTCCCCTTACTGCCGTTCTGAACTTGACAAGACAAAGAAAGGAAGGGACTGCGAGCGAAGCGAGCAAGAAAATTTTACGAATAGTGTTTTTATTTGCATAAAATTTGAAGTTGTGGGCGGTAATTGCCCCCTGCAGGTACACTTAGCCGTCAAAGTTTGCCCCCCAGGAACTCATTTCCGTCTAAGGTTGGAGGGAGCAATGCCCCCCCCCCTGTGGTTGCGCCACTGCCCCCACAGTTCTACTCCATAATTTAAAGCAAGCCCAAGTTGATAATAAGGAAGAGTAGTAAAAATGCTCTAGAAGGGATTATATACAGCTCTAATGTTTGAAAACTAGACATTAAAAAAAAGCTACAACTTTTCCCTGTGACTTGCAGCTCAAATATCTTCTTACCCTGAAGAATTATTATTATTATTAAATGTAACATTACCCTTTTGTGCCAAACTGTCGCAAACAAGATGTCTTTGGTTCGATTCCCGACAGGAGTACATGGCAGTGGTTCGTTCCCTTAGAACTCTTTAAGATCCGTATATATACATACAAACATACATACATACATACATATACATGTACACAAGTACTGTTTGTAACAGATATATCCTTAAACTGTACGTCTAGGCCTTATTAGCGTAACTGAAAGCCCATAATGCTATTCAGATCCTAACCTACTTAATTAGGAAATAGAGAATTTCGGTAATGGGAGTCGACCTACTATTCTCGTATCACGATCCAATAGGGAAACTGACATTGGTTTTCAAAAGACTCTCTCTCTCACCAGGGAGCTTTTCTACGCACAAAAGGCCTTTCCGTATTATACTGCTGGGAATATCCCTTCAATCTCCTAAGATTGACCTCTGCTGCGAAATAAATAGATGGATGAAACACGTCAGTTCGTGTTTGTCATGTCTCTTTTGACCTTTGGATGTAGCGCAATATCTTGTTGGCTTGTTGCCAGGTGCTCTGACCAGTTGACCTCCTGTTCCCGGGAGAAGATATCTCCTTAACCTCCGAGAGTTCATCCATCACGCTCTGTCAGCCAGGCGGTGGCTTCAATATCGGAGGATAACGGGGATGTGGCGTCTCTTGCTGTAGGGATCTTGGTGGAAAATCGTAAAATTGCTGCTTGCTCGAATCTACTCGACCCAAAGAGCTAACCTTGCGTACCTTTTCTGTGTAGATTGTTTGTCATTGAACTAAAAGCAAAGAAGCAGAGCGTCGCAAACTTTTGTCATTTTCCCTTGCCTTCCTTAAATTGAGAGTTCGGTCATATAAATTGGGAGGGGGACATGATCTATTTGTTTATCGAATCCAGTATTCATACAAATTTCCCACTTTATCATGTCTTTGATGACGTCGATTGTGCAGGGCTTATTGCTGTATACTCACCCTTCAGTAAACTCACAAGAAGAAAGCAGATGGCGTCAGGTGTGGTGGTCTTGGTGGCCATAGATTTTGTCCAGTTACTCAACCACCAACAAAACTTCCAACGATGTGGTATTTTGCTCCATCTTGTTAGGAATAACCTTCCGTTAATTTTTCATCTGTTGACTGATTTACAAATCCACTCAATAAACTCACTTCGTCCACGTGCAGCTAGGAAGAAATTGCCATTAGAATTGAATAGTCTTTATTTGAGCAGGCGTGTTTCGATCTCATGTGCCGTTCTTACAACCAATGCTTGTCAAGAGATACAATAAATCAATAAAAACAAAGAAAGATAATAAAACATAGCATATTGATCATGATAATACAATCAAGATAATATAAAGAATATACAATGATAAAATAATACATTGAATTGATTAGTATATATGAAGCCATTGTTAGAGAATTGTTATTTCAAATTTATACAACTTCCTTTACTGGTAAACGACAGATCATTGTGTTGTGTGCCTTGATTTTTCTATTATGTGGCTTGTATGCCAAAAATGAATATAAATTAGGGGAATTTTAGGGTGTCTTTTAATGATCCTATGACAATGACAGTCCTTCATAGGAAACTAAAATTCTCACAAAAAGTTTGGAATATTGTTATATTAGGCACAACAAGTTTGGAACATTGTTATATATTGTTAGGCAATAGGTGATAAGCACGGTGGCATATTTCGGCGAAAACACAAGAACGTCCAACAGACAGACAGATACCATGTGTTGTTGCATTCCAAGGATGTACCTATCACCCATTGCCTAATATAACGATATTCCAAACTTTTAGTGTTGAGTGAATAAATGAATAACAAAGCTGTTAAAGAATAGAGAAGCCAGGCGACTACGAGTTTTGACAGTATTGCTTATTAAAACTGTGAACGAAATATTCCTTTTATCTTAAATATTGGGTGCAACAGGGCCATCCTAAACTACCAATGATACGATACTTCGCTTTTCTGCCACTTTTTTTTTGCTAATCGCGAAGATGTGGACGATAAGATGAGATGGATGAATTCATTGATTGATTTCCTTTATTTTACTTCACCTTTTGTGCCACTTTTGGCTAATTTGCGAAGATGGGAATGAGATATGATATGATGAAATTGATGAATGGATACTCACAAACATCCATGCCAAGACCGGGATTCGAACCGGGGACCCCTGGGGCCATAGCGCGATGTGCTAACCTCTCCGCCAGGGGGCCAGCATGTGATGAATGAAGAAATCGCAAACATATAGGGACCGACACGACGTAAGCCCCACAGAGGTTTAAACTAGCTGAGTGTTCAGACGTCAGAGCCTCGCTAGTCTGCAAAATGCAGTCCAGGCAGGGTGTACTACGTGGAAGGGAGGTTGACATTCGGGAGTCCACGGAAAGGGTCATTCCTTACACCCCACAAGTGGTACAAAACAAGAAGCTATTTTGCTTTGAGTTGCTCTTTTAAGTCCACTTTATGCACAGTAAGGCTAATCGGGACTGGACCTACAGTTTAAAGTGGGATCCGAACCACTTGTGCCTCCACCGGGTGTCGAACCCGGGACACCTTGATTACAAGGCAATGACGCTACCACTGCGCCATGGGGGAGGCCCCAAGAAGCTATTTTGCAATTTGGAGTGTAGTGTGCTAGAAGGAAGAATGCACATGAAAAAGACTCTAACAGAACAGAAAGGGGAAGCCAGGAAAAAAAAGATACGGCTGAAAAGATTTCGAAAGTAGACTGAAACAAGGAAGAAATGTTTTTTGGCACATGTTCACGAGTATGTCCATTTCTTCTTAAGTTGCAGAAGTTTCGACGAAGGCCTGTCTCTCCCCATCTTGGAAGTATTTTTAAGAAATCTGCAATGCATATTTCTGGATATATCCAGCCAGCATATTGGAAAATCGAAGTCATGTGGCTGCCATATGGACGTGCAACGTGACAGAGTGATCGAAGACGACCGAGCCAAGACTGGTTCCCTTGTAATCAGACGAGACACGAGAGTCAGAAATGAACACGGACAAGGGCATCCCAAGAATAATGACTCAAGCAATGAAATTCCATACATATCAGGTGCTGTGTGCTTGTTATCTATACCACGAGATAAGCCATTCCGTTTGTACGTTACAAACCCGATGACGTTAGCAGTCAATAATAGTCTGGTATTCGAAATGAATCTGATTCAGCAGAGGAAATACGGTTGGATTCAACATGTCCTTGAATATGATGTGACAAAGACGACACAATGAAAGTTTTATTAAACTAATATTGTTTGTGTACGTTAGCTCTGGTTGTTTGCATGCCTCCGTTATAACAGAGGCTTTAAGGTATATAACATATTTCACTACTTGGGGATTCGGTCAAACACTGGACTGAACATAAACATTATTCTTCGCGCACGAAAAACTACGTGTGTGTGTTCAGTCTCAAATGGAATGTATTTCTCATGTTAAAAAAAAAAAAAAGGAACAACTCACGGTTGATGTGGTGCACTTGTCATCATACGTAATTGGAATGTAGCAATAATTAATAACGTGGTTGGAATTTTTCTTGATTTGCTGCAGGTGAGGTCCTACGAACAGAAAGTAATCACCCGAGTTTGTTTTTAAATCCACTTTAAGCACAGAAAGGCTAATCGGGACTGAACCTACAGTTTAAACTGGGATCCAAACCATATGTGCCTCCACCAGGTATCGAACCCGGGATCCCTTGATTAGAATACGGAAATCATTTGAAGTTTATTGAAACACATTTACATTTAGCGAAATGTTTGAAGCTTTGAATCCAGGTTTACCTGATTCAACTTATAATTTGACACGCAGGTACACTATTTTTTAGACTACCATACCTTTATACTTAAATATACATGACTGCCTCGTTACTTTTTTTGTGCCCATTTAGCTTTTTCCTGCAATTTATGATAGAAAGGGAATTTGAGATTTTTTGTTGCAAACAGGATTCTTATTAGCTCGATACGAATCAATAAAATTGGATAAAATGTCCAAACCGCGTTGCATACTAATTTTTAGTTCATGTCTACATATGCAATGCAATGAATACCTATAGGGCGGTGAAATTCCATTATCAGGCCGCCTTGAGTAAAGTACCCAGCCTCCGTACAAAAATGGAACTGAAACGCTTTTTTCGTCAGAACGACTCTCATGAATTGATGGAATATATTGCTTATTTAAACTAGCTAATTCAAATGCATTATTAACTACACTACAAAAAACTACACTTTGTTGTTTGATCACACATGTCACGGCTCAATTACAATACTTAAAAATATAAAATAATCATCGACTTTCTAGCTTTGTCATTTTTGTAACCTACAAGAATTAATGATTTTGTGCTGCCATATATATGAACGAAAAATACCCCCCTTGATATTTTTACAGCGTAATTTCATCGTCAGTCAAGAGTGGATTAATGGAGATGGATTTAATAGGCTGTTCTTGTAGCAAGGGTGTTTAGTAGGCACATAACTGTTTATGCTCACCTGGTACTGGATGCAGATCGATTATTGTGGCTGCGTTTCACATAAACCTGTCAAACAGAAGGCGCAGCGCTAGAGATTCAGCGAGCGAGAGGGAAATACTGTATTCCAAAACAAACTCTAACCAGGATTTGACTCTTGGTTTTGTAGAACAAAATTATAATGCGTATAACCACATCGAAACACTATAGACTTAAAATTATTTCTGCGATTTCTTCGAAGTATTGAGATGTCTAGTAGGGATGGGAACGAGGCCGCAAAAATCCAGACTAGAACGAGACAAAACGATCAGACTGTAAAACGAGGACAAGACTTACTATCAGTCTCGTCTCGTTTTGTAGACTCGATCGTAAGATGCGAAAAAAATCGTTTATGAAAATTTTCTTAATTGAAAATGCTTTACTCCACAACTTATTCATTTTCATACATAGTAAGTAGTGAACCTCTCTGATTAATGTGCAAAATTTATATTATTATTAATAATATATTGAGACACGAGAACGAGACAGTCTCTTCCATCTTCGCGAGACGAGATTGTATCACCTCATTCATATTATATCGTTGTACGAGAACAAGAGGAACGTAACTCTAAAAATGAAGTTTTCAGGATTGTTTAAATAAACTCCTCTTTGGAGTTAGGTAAGCAGTAAGGTGGAGTCACGTATCTCCAATTAACTGACTCTAAGCGTCAGACACATTGCTAGAAATACCTTGTTTTCTCTCCCCTTATTTTGATAAATTGGAGTTACGTCCCTCTGCTTCTCACAAGACTTATATCATTGTCTGCAACCCGATTGTGTTACTAACTCTGTCGCCTTGTAATTAAGAGGCGCTGGGTTCCATTCTGGTGGAGGCATATGTGCAGTGATGATTCGGATTACACTTTAAAGTCTAGGTCCACATCCGATTAGCCTGTCTTAGCCTGTCTGCACAAAAGTGGGCAAAAACTTCGCTCATCATAGTCTCCTCCGTATGCGATTGCACCGCGGGTTCGAATCCAGGTGTTCCTTAGAGAATAAATACCCTTTAGTTTCATCTTAAAGTATCATCATTTATCATCGTCTCTTATTAGGCGAAAGTTAGCAGAAAAGTATAATGTATCATGTTTATGTTAAAATCTAGGCTGTAAGGATGCACTTAGCGCAAAACTATCCCGTTTACATCCCAATGTTTGTGAATATCTGCAAATTAGTAGATGGTTCTGCAAACTGAAAACACTTTGTGCGTGAAACAAATATCTCCCAGGAGATGAATGTCATCGATACCTACGCCGAACATGCATAGAGGATACATTACATCTGTGCGGAACAGATCCTTGGTGCATTTACGAGAACTCCCACATTGCTAGCCTGTTCTGGGTGTGTCGGCTTTTAGGCTGAGTAATCGAGTTAGATACCTGTTATACGATACGATCGACATACAAGGTACCTAAAAACGAATAAATAATCTTTCCATTTCAGTGGATACCACGGGCACTTAACATTATTATTATTATATTTTAATAAATAATTAATTTTTAATAATATTTTGTAAGGACAATAGTGTGACATGTTTGCTATTTTACGTCGCATTTCTGTCACTTTTGGCTAATCGCGATGATTAGAATTATACTGAACGCAACTCCAACTAGCGGTTGACCTTGATGGCTGTTTCTGGCGCTTTCTTTCCCCCAATCATTTTCGGGGGCAGGTGGTCCGATGGATGTCAACAAACTCACTTGCGAAGTAAAACCTGAAGGGATCACATCGCTCTCCCGAAGCAACGTTGCCAAGCGTACTTCTGTTTTTGCCAGTTGCCTTTATATGACTTTGTGTCCGCCTGCATTCCGACCTTTGGTGGTCCTTCGGAAACTTCAACGTAGAGAACCACGTGTGCAGTTGAATCCGCTTATTTCTGGTGTTGACCTTTACAGTACGTTTGGCAACATGTGGTGAACCCAGCGATCGTTTGTTTCGTCCCGCGAACAACGCTCGGTACCTTGTGACTCGAAAATTCCCGATCTGATTCGCTGCTTCCCAGCCGCCAGTTGGAGTTGCGTTTAGTATAGTGATGATGATGATGATGATTAGATGAAATTGATGGAAAAGGCTCTCAGAATGAACCCATGCCCAGCCCGGGAACCTCGTGAAAGTTTGTCGTGGTTTTTGGTTTGAAACATTGTTTTCACTTTTACCTTTAAGAATGCTGTTAATGAATAATTTAAATTAGCAAATTCTTACCTGTCATAGAGGAAATTGTTGCTTTAGCCTTTCTCGAAAAAGAGACCTTTCACAATAATGGGAACCCTGAGATTGTTTTTTTTTTTTCTAGTTTTAGAAGCACTATCTGATTTTCGTATATGTCAATGAATATTAACTGAAATAAACTTTACTTCAGAGTTAACATTGCGTCGCCTTGACTGTGATTCAACTTTAAATTCTTGTTCTCAGATCTTGCTCAGGAATTTTCCTTCCCGTTACGAATCATTAGAGACAATGACACATAAAAGGAATGGTGGAATGGGCGTCCTTTGATTTCTGCATAGTTTGCTTCGAGGCATTCTTTCGGATGGAAAGAAGTGTTTTTTAGGCAAATGGCTCCATTGATTCCGGCATTCCCATTTGAATTTCTTAATGATTCGTGTTAATGGGGAGGGTTAATGAGTTGAGGGTGTGCGCTGTGGATGTTTAGCGACTTGAACACGTGGAAGCATTTTGCTTTGCTGCAGCTTTCACAATGTTTCGTAGAAAATGTAACTCAAAATGCCTGTTTTTGTAAATGTTGTACTTTCATTTTGAGAATTCTACTAAGACACGTATTTAGAGAGATATTTCTGGAATTATACTCTCATACTAACCAAGTATTTCACATCTACAACAACAATAATAAATTATTAAGAATAATGCCTGTTGGCTATTATTTTTATCATATGAAGAGGTAAAATGAAGTTAAAAATATAGAGATATACCAGCTTACGAATATTATATAGCTTATTGTACCCAACTGTTCTGTTCTACCAAGAAAATAAAAAACAAAAAATAAATTTAAAAATGCAATATTTATAGAATATCTGATAAAGAGGGAAGTTCCGTAATATTAATTCAGACAAACATAATTATTAAACATTAATTTTGAGAATGGGTGATGATTAGATAAAATTGATGAAGAGAGACTCGCAAAGAACATTTATGCCCACACCGGTATTTGAAGCCGGGAACTTCAACGAGCCGGATATAGTGCAGTTTTCCAGTGGCAAGCATTTGTAATCTGTTTCACGTCCATATAAAGCTTATAGTTTCAATATCTACAAATATAAGAGCTACTCACTGTATCATTTGGACAACCATATTGAACTTTGAACATTCAAGATAGAGTGTTTATAAGCTGATAAATAAAAGTATTCCGAACTTTGTTTTGTGTGCTTTCGTAGCTTATTCAACACCATGTTCAGCGTTGTCAGTGGACAAGCTGACACGAAGCTTATTTTTCAGACGGTAAATTAACAAAAATATTACTTGCAAATCGATTGATACATTGATTGATTAATTTGATTTATTTTTCTTCGCTTTTCTGCCACTTTTGACTAATTGCGAAGATGGGAATGAGTGATGTTATGATGAAATTGATGAATGTACAGACACAAACACCCATAGTCAGGCCTGGATGCGCGATGTGCTAACCACTTCGCCACGGGGGCCGGCATTTGTTGCCAATCAAATAATACTCTAAAATAATTTATTATAATTACAAATTCCATTGTCTTAATAGTATCTCGACTGGACGACCACAACTGTTCCCTTCAAAAGCTAAAATATGAATGTTATCATGGAATTTTTATGTTTTGTGTACAATATTGTGCTGCTGTGATGTGAAGTGCACGGATACAGTTTTCTGTAGTCCGCGACTTCCTGACAGAGTTCGAGTTGCTAATAGTATGCTGCGAATAACAAATTATATTTTTACATAAAGTTTCTGTATCTCATTAAGTTCCAGTATTATTTATTTGCCTTCGATATTCCTGTTGAGAAGTATTGAGTATGTCTGAGTTGTGTAATGTATTGTTTCATGTATTTGTGTACAGTTTGGAATTTGTTTGCCAAAGATCTCGCCCGGAAGACAGTTTTTATTATTAATATTCCTATTTGTTTTTTTAATACTTTCAAAACTTTCATTCTGATCCGCTTTCAATAAGAGGTAAGAGATGGCCCTTTGTAGAGAGACACAGTCAACCTTTCCTCCGCCTAATACACCCTGGGCTGCAAAACTTAAAAGCTCGGGCGTTTGGACCCACGGCCAAAATAATCTTCCGTGGGATTTGTTTTGTGCGCTTTCCATTTGTGTTTATCCCTTCATCTATTTCATCTTATCGCCATTCATCCTCATCTTCGCAACTAGTCCAAAGTAGCAGAAACCCGAAGTAAAATAGATCATTCATTCATTTCAATAAAAGAATAAAAATGTTGTCTTCTTTACTGTATTTACATCGAGTCTACACATTGTCATTTTCGTGCGTTTTATTGTGACATCATCATCGCACAAGTGTTTCATTACGTTGCATTCTCATCTCACACTGAAGAATCGCATAATTATAGTTTGTTCCTTTGTTGTTACATTCTCTTCGGTCTTTCAAACTGGCAAACTTACTTTAGGTTAGGAAACGTCACCGGAAGCTTCAACATTTTGCAATTCCGAGAATTAACAAATTTGTTTTCGTTTCTCTTTTATTTCTGATGTAGAAAAACGGGATTCATTTTGTGTTTACGTGAAAGGCGGTTGGATAATATGCGTATATTAGCTTCACAGAAGGACGCCGCGTCTTAAAAGTGGAAGTTCCTATGTTGCATTTGGAACAGCATAAATAATTCAGATATTCTGAGAAGTGATTCCGTACCAGACGTCCATACAATACCACAATGGCGTTCCGAGAACGTCGTCCAGCTTCGGTGAAACTGTTTTTTAATTGTAAACGAGAGATAGAAAGTGGCAAATTCTTCTGCTGTTTTCTTTCCTGTAGACATTCGGAAGGTCTTTCGAAGTAAATACCGGGTAATTGTCGATGCGTGAAGGTTTCCGTGTACAATGATAGCTGGAGAGTAATTTAATTTTTCCTCCTGTTTTATGAGGTGTGGAGAATCTGTTGATATATCTTGTAAGTGTTTCATCTAGCAAGTAATTGCTTGATTGTAAAGCCATTTAGTTGTCCAGCAATAACATGCTTTTTCCAAAGTCGAGGTGTGAAAGTAGGGTTTGATTTGATGTGATTTTTGTTATTTGGCGTCGCTTTTCTGCCACTTTTAGCTAATCGCGACGATGCACATGAGTGCTATGATGAAATTGTTGAAGGGACATTCACAAACAACATTCTAGGCCTAGGCCAGGATTCGAACTCTGGACGACCCCTGGCTATGTAGCGCGCTGTGCTAACGACGCCGCCACAGAGTTCTGCAAAAGTAGATAGGGTTTATAGAGAAAAAATACTTATTAGTGCCCTCGCTCAAAAAGGTGTGTAAAAATTATTTTCTGGTCCAATTTTTTTTTTTCATACATTGACCACAAGTGTCATTCGAACCACTGAAAATGTGTCTTATGTTGATTCAAACTAATGACATTTTCTATTACAAAGCGACAGACGACTTTCTTCGAATTACTTGTTCCACATCACGTTCATATATGTAACTATTGTTGATGACTGCTGGGTTAATAGTGTTTACGCCACAGAGCTCGTTTATTTGTGTTTGTGTGTATGTGTTGTGTGTGTAATGAGGGTTTCAGAGCACAAGTGACATAACTACACATTCATGAAACGTGGACAGGCATGAAACTTTCAGAACATTAATAAAATAACCCTTAAATTGAGCCTACATATTGGTTCCACAAAATACAGCACTATGCGGTTTCTCTTAAATTGTTCTCTTTCATTTTACTGTGGATAATTTTTATTATTTTATTACGGTTCCACACTACTTCGATAAATACTTTTGTCAAATTTTCAGAGTAAGTCGGTAATATTTTGGCAAAGCACTCTTACAAACTGTGCACTTTTTTTTTTGGAAAGGTCTTTAAGATTATCTAGTATGCTCAATTTGGAATAATTGATTGTATGATTTTATGAATTGACAAGATTTTTATATTCGTCTGAACACATTAATATAGAAGGAAAATTTTGCATGATATCAACATGTATTTTTTTGTAATAATTATTTAATTGCGTATGTGGCACGTGCCTGAAGAAACCCCAATAAGTCTTACTTTGTTATTTTTAATTTCTACCTCCTATTATAATTGCATAACCTGCAAGTTAAGCACAACTTCTCTAAAGATTAATATCTGGTGAGTTTATTGATTTTCATGATTCGGAATCTACATAAAACTGGAGACCCAATTTGTTAGATGTGCCGATACCGATCTTGAAAGTCGTATTAATTAAAAGTTGTTTAAAGTATTGATCAACATTAGTATGTAGGCCTGAACTCTCCAATTACAGTAAAGCTTCGTTAATCCGAACTTCGCTTAATCCGGACAGGCAAAAGAAAAAAAGAAAGCAGAATGCAAGGTTTTAAATGTGGCTAGAAGCACCTCATTGTCGTATTGCTTTATACGTATTCTACTGTTCTGTATAGTTAGTGTATTTAGGCGTATGCCCTTTAAATACACCACAAGAAACTTGTTTTGTTGCTATAAACTGAGTTTTAATGCACTTTTTACTGTTCTTTTAGGTTATTTGAGTTAATCCGGACTTTCGTTAAACCGGCCAACTTATCCCCCCATTAGTCCGGATTAACGAGGTTTTACTGTATATGCATCAATTGACCAAGAAATTTGCTCTAAAACATTCAAGAATTACACCAGAATAAAAGTAAACCTCACTTACACGTAGTACACCCTGGACTGCATTTTGTAGACGAACGAGGCTCTGGCGACTGGCACTATGGCCAGTATAATTCTGTGTGTTGTCCTCTCTTTTGTCCTTAATGTGTGCTGAGTGCCCGTTTACAGCCTCAGCTTTTTACCAGTCAGAATGTTTCAATGTTTTAGCTAACGACATTAAGTTATTTCAGTTATGGTACAATTCTGTTCTTATATATGTTTTCGATAAGGTAAGGGGCTGGACCCCGCATAATATGACGGATGCAAAGTGACCTTTAAGTGTTGACACACCCAAAATATTTCAAATCAAATCAAATTATTAAAATAGATGTTATGTAATCACAAAATCCATTTTTTTCATGCAAAATCGGTGCAAAACAAGAAGAAAGTTTGAATTTTGCATAATTTCCATGATAATTAAACTCCCGCGAGAGCGTCGCGCGGCATTTTTGCGGACTCCCGTAAAAGACTAAAATTCCGGGAAAGTATCGGCTGGTATCGGGAAATAAATTCCAACCCATGCATTGGTATAGGCTCAGCCCTAGTATCTGTTCATAAGAAACAAGATTCTGGAGGCTTGATCATAACTTTTCAGTGGCCACCCTGAATAACTTCGCCATTTAATGAATAGTAGTTATGGAAACAGTAATTTGCGCATTATAATAGACCCTAATAATATTGTACTGCAGACACTGGCACTCTTATCGAAAAAGTGAGGAGGCTAGGACTGAGCCGGTTGGAAGTTATTTACCGATGCCGGCCGATACTTTTCCGGCCACGCGACACTTTAGCGGATTCTAATTATCCTGGAAATTAGGCAAAATTCGAAGTTTCTTTTTATTTTGTACCAGTTTTATGTGAAACACTGAATTTTGTAATGATATAACATGTAATTGAACACTGTTGAGCCTTGTTTCCATGTTAATAAAACATTAAAATGCTGACCAAGGTAAAATTTATTGTATAAAGATATACACTAAAAACGTAAACATTTCCACCCTCTAACAGGATCTTCTTCAGACGAAGATTCACAATAAATTCATGAATATATTTTTATACAATAAATGTTGCTTTGGTCAGCATTTTAATGTTTTATGTAATTTAATAATCTGATGCAATTCTTGAATATTTTAAGCAAATGTATTGGTAAATTTATGCAGAATACTTAACACACAAATATTAACAAATATTTTGAACAACTATCAGTTATTTCAAGTATCGGTATCCGTGGGAATCGGTGTGATTATCGGTTTCGGTTCAAAGTGGTATCGGCCCAGCTCTAGAGGAGACGAGCGTTTTTTGTTTACTTTGTTTTGTAGCTTGTTCTGTATATGGTTGTAATTCTCGGAGAAGTAGGTTAGGAGGACACGTTACTTATATGTCGCTAATTTGTTGCAAAGAATACCCTTTTCTTCCTCGAAGTTTTGTGCCCTGCAAGACAACGCGAAAGTTTCTCAGTGCAGTGAGAGAGAACTTGTCTAGTCCACTTTCAATTGTTTAGTTCGCTGAAGTGTGGAGCGAGTTGCTATCCGGAACGAAAAGAATTGCCTGCAAAAAATTGTGCTCCACTTTTTATTGTTTGTTTCTGCTGTACGAATTCCCTCGATATCGTTGTTTATTACTCATATTACAATCTTGTCTCGAAACTCTTGAAGCATATCAGAGTGATGCTAATTTACGAGGAATTTCTGAATACTTTCATGTTAAATAATTGCTTGTAATTTATTTACCTAATTATGGAACGGCGATGTTATTCTCTGATTGTATTGCATGTACATGCTTTCCGCGTAGGAAGATAACTTCAGATTGCTGCACGGAAAGTTGACCAACCCGGAACTTTAGTACAGGCATCAAGGAGAAAAACCCATCAGGAGATGTTACTCCGTGGCGAAGTGGTTATCACAGCGCTGCGACCCAAGGGGTCCCGGATTCGAATCCCGGCATGGGTATTCTTTGTGAGCGCCCCTTCATGATTTTTATCATATCAACGCCCATCTTCATCTTCGCGATTAGCCTAAAGTTGCAGAAAAGCGAAGTAAAATAAAAGCAAGTCGCATTTGGAATCTGTTGGTGGTTTTCTTGCCGCGCAGCAAACTGATCTGGGCTTTTTGCGCTGCAAGCTGATACGTGTAATACAGCCATATAGCGTTTACTTGAACAAAACTCTGTTCGAGTAAAAAATGGAACTGTGAATACTGATGGCGAGCATAGTCCACGAAATGAATTTTAGAATAGAATTGAGCCTCAGCAATCCGTTGTAGTCGCATACAATGCGGACCAAATGGTTAAAACCAACCTTTAAAAAATTTCCAATACCTTGTCATACCCTGCTTTCCCGTCTTGCCCCGCCTTACCCTGTAGTCAGTTTTTTTAACTCCCAAACTCCCATCCGCCCCCCTCCTCCTGGATATTTTGATATCCAGACTTGTTTCACGTTCGGTTCCTGCGACAGGGAAAAAAAGTGGGTGGAGGGAGCATAAAATAGAACGTCCGTGTTTACAAGGGTAATGCGTATGTGTGAGTGCGTGTATCGGTTGTTATTGCAGCTTTCGCAGCCACGCAGTTCCGCAACAGCCCGCGAGTTCCAATGAAGGGGGACTGGGCCAGTTTAGAACCTCTGGGAATATTGATCCTAGAGGCTCATGAATATCCCATGCTTTCGTGGCTGTTGCCGCCCCTGCCGAGATACTGTTTTTAATACACGAAATCTTTCCCCCACCGGAATGTTGTCAGATTGCTCAGTGCTTCTTTCCTTACAATAGCAGACAGCCCAGGCTCTCTATTTAATCATTGTTTTGGAATTGAAGCCGCAATTATAAGTTCAAAAGTTACAAAATGCAACAATGCGAGCTTTATTGGTCTTGATTCTATCCTGGACAAGATTAGTCCACTCTTGACCACCCTTACCAATTTCCTTCAGGTCCACTATACTTTTGTCATTCCATCTTCGTTTTTACCTTCCTACAGGCCTTATAATTTCTAGGTTTCCCAACAAGGATCTTGTTAACTTTTCTATCCTGTTCCATTCATTCTATGGAGTCCATTCTTCTCTCTGAAGTCTTCTTGTTTAATTATTCTTACATCAGGGGATCATCATAGCTTATGCAGTTCACGATTTGATTTGATTTATGTTATTTGGCATCGCTTTCTTGACACTTTTGGCTAATCGCGACGACGAAGATGAATGATGATATGATGAAATGCATGAAGGAATACTCACAAAGAACACCCATGCCCAGGCCGAGATTTGAACCCTGGCGTCGTGGCTCGTTGTGTGCTAACCACTCCGTCACGGAGGTCGGCACGATTCAGTGTTGTGACTTTTCCCCACTTACCTGGTGTTTAATCTCTTTTGTGTCCAATGTTACGTAAGGGAACTCGAATTATGATGTCGCAAATTTTGGCGATGATTAACGCCTCAGAAATCTGCAGATATTGTGGCTGTTGTGCTGCATTAATATAATGTACGTTCTTAGTAGCAACGGTGATAGTAACAGCAACAAATGTGTAATATATATTGCATGCTGGTCTGTTTTTTAAACTGTTCAAAGAAGTTAATGCGAAAAATAAAAATAAGACTTTAAAATTAGAAATTCCTAAGCGTAAACGGAAAAACAAGATTGCAAATTAAACTTTTTTCCCTATCCTACTGAATTTTATTACAGTTAGATTAACTTTATTATAGAAATGCATTGTGTGACACCACCGGCCTCCACTTGAGGATAAGTAACCTAATCGGTGTTGTGTTTAAAAAATGTGCCGAAGGGGGAAAACTTGTCTCGAAGCATCATTGTATGATATAAATTGTACTCATAACCTCCCGAAGTGCTAAAAAATTAGCAACTTGCGAATAGGTTATACCCCACCTTCAACTACTACTTGAGGGCGTGCAGTAACTAGAGGCGGATTCTAATTCACCCCCACCGCTTCAAGTGCCACTCTGAACCTAACATATGCACAGCATGTGATGGTAAATAACCTTTGAAATGGATTCAGCATTGAAAACCGTAATACAGAGGTTCCCATTAACGTATGAATCCATTCGTGGTGAACTCCATTTCCAATTCAAGTATTTGGGTCGACGGCACGCTAAAAGAAAATCAAGTTTCAGTTTCCGAAAAAAACACTCTTTCCCCGCTGCCAGAAGTGACGTCTGCATACAAATAGCGAGCTTTTAACTCGCCCCGCATCTATTGCGACCTCCCCTGCCATTCGTCCCCTGCTTTCAAGCAAATTGTAACATCCAGTAAACTAAAGGGGATAGTTCCTTTGCTGCACATAATGCCCTGTCGAAACCGCCTCAAATGATCTAATGTGTGTACGAATTTGCTAGAGAGGTAACAAAAAGCTTCAATAATTGTAGACCAGTTCTTGGAAATATTCTGATAGTCTGGGATGGAGTTGGTAGACCGGTGCTGTGCCGTTTCGTTGCTCATGATTGAACTTGACAATTTGAATGCGATATATATTGTAGTCAGTAGACAGTGCTATATTTTGTCATTTTTTCATGTATCAGAAAGGTTTTATTTGTCCAGATCGACTTTGAGCAAATCCATGAAAAGTGAGAATATTTGATTTTTTCTTAATTAACCAATTTTTTAGAAAGTTTAACACCTTTAAAATATATCAAATTGTATCCGACGAGGTTCTTTTCACTTTTGTTTTTAGCATGTCTGTTTGTTGAACTTGTAGATCGTTCGTAACATCCGTAACAAACCAAATGTAACATCCGTCACAAATGATTTTTTTTATTATTATTGAATTTAAGAATGTTTTCAAAATAAAAACTGTGGATTTACTTTGTTCTTGTTCTTCAAGCTTTCTACCTGCAAAGACAGTTCACAAATTTGGTAACACCCGTGACAGCATATTTCCTTCAATTTCTCTAACGAGGTTTTATTTTTAGTTTGTGTAAGTTTGTCTGCAGGAAGTTGTTGATGTACTACTTCTGTTTCTGTTACAATTGGGAAAGAAAAGTAAGTCACACCAACTTTGCAGTTCAAAAATGGAGGGAAAATGTGACACTCGTGGCAAATGGATTGGCTGCTTTATGCTCAGATAGGCTGATCGGGTCTGCACCTGCAGTTTTAGGTGGGATCCGAACAACTGTGCAATGTGCCCTTTTCCGGGATTCCTTGATTGCAAGGTGAATGCGTAAGCCAGTATACTGTTGATAGATGGTAAAATAACGTCTCAAAACAAAATTCCGTGACTACCTCGATGTTGGCACTGTGTGTTGCACATCCGCCACCCTGATTCGTAGTGTATTTTCTTAAAACGTCGTTTTAAATGCCAAATTGTTCGTACCATCCACATGCGTGCTTGCTTCCTGTAAAAATGTTTACAAGAAAGGAGGTTAATATTATTATTGAATTTTAAAGAAGTTTTATCGAAGAACGTAAAATAATATTTTGTTCTATGCTTGTCATTTGCTTCATTAGGAAGGATTGTCGATGTTGGATTCATTTTGCCCAAGATAGGGATTATTGCGGCAAGAATCTACCTGGTTTAGGAATACCATTTATTGTTACCATAAAACGTTGATTCAGAATCAGCTTTGTAACGAGAAGTAAAAAAAATGAATAATATATCTCACGCTCCTCTTTTTTGGGGGAAAGGGGGTTGGAAAGGGGGTTACAATGTATCTTGGGTTAATATCATCAAATGTTGGTTACACTGTGTGACTGGCGTGAAGACAATATTTCTAAAAAGTTGACAAGTAACTTTGATGTGCTTGATATATTTTGCCTTGTATGGAGAACTTCCGGAATTCCATTAATTTACGCCGTAGCTCTAAAGTCTTGGTCCCCTTGAGATTCATATCCCATTCATCTTTGCTTAAATCCTTCTGTTTCGAGTTGAGTTTTGGTTTTATGTTCTTTATGCACAGATAGGCTAATCGGGACTGGATCTACAGTTTAAAGTGAGATCCTAACCACGGTGCAATGTGCATACACCGGGTATCGCAAGGGGGACCTCTGCTACATCGAGAAAGCACTCATTCTGTATCGCTTCACCCCTAAAAAAAATCAGATCAGATTCTCTCTCTCCCAGATCATTTTCCTCGAGGGGGCCGGTCGAGCTTTTTCGGATAAAACCACTGGTGTATTGTTTTCATCCTTCCACGCGTCCCAGGCAAGCTCCTTTAGGAACTCTGTCAGTCCTGCATTTGCTCGAATTGTCATTCCCCATTGTGTAAACACTCTAAACACGTTCCTTTTCCCACGTATTTAATGCAGCTTCCTTCCTGCGCCATATAATCCTGTGCTTGCACCTCTCTCCGGTACTTCCTTAGCTTCTGTCTACGTGATATCAAAGTTACTTAGCTATGAAATGCATGTTAACTTCTATTATATCACTGCTATTTACTGTTAATTTATATTTGCTATTCGTTTCTGACACTCTGAAATCATGTGTGGCAAAACTTGGCGTTGATTTGTACCGTACCTTTTGCCATCAATGTTGCTTTTCATGCCATATCCTTAGAGTTATACAATCCTGTGTACTGAAATGTAACGTATGTTGTCTATCTGTAAGGATGCAGATTCAGGGCGCTTAGTGTTGATTGAACTATAGCCAAATATTGTAACAACTGCATGCATTGAGATTATTTGAAAGGAGGGAGGGGTACGGTAGGGTCGTCACCTAATGCTCGTAGTGCATCTAGAAACGCAGAAGAAGTAAACGAAAGGAAAACCGGGAGAAAAGGATAGATATAAAGTAACCTTGGTTGCCTAGCGCGTTCAGGGCATCCCCGATGGCGTAGTGGTAACGTTGTCGCCTTGTAATCAAGGGGTCCCGGATTCAATACCCGGTAGAGGCACAGTGTATCGGATCCCACTTTAAACTGTAGGTTCAGTCCCGATTATCCTATATGTGAATAAAATGGATTAAAGCAACAAATAAATCAACCAAAGCCTAGCGCGTTGAGTCGTCGACTCACCATCTCACAGAATATTCCATGTTCTATTGGTGGATTGTGTTTTGATATTATGGGTATATCAGCACAGAGGCTATTTTTGCCCATCACCTAATACAGAGATAAACCCCTTAACAAAAACATAATGGAAGACAAGCCCTTAACAAGAAAATAGAACATGTCTGTTAAAAACTTCCACACTCAATTTTTAGGTGTCGCGAAAGTTCCGCTCAGCGAAATATCCGCTCACACTTCCAAGAACCATTAATGACCCTCCCCCACCCTAAAAGAATCAATATCCATATATTATATTTATTTAATGTTTGTTTGTTGCAAGAAAGCTTCCTCCAGGAAGCTGAGCGCAAATTTCACATTCCATTTGAGCGAAATTTTCACTGCGCGCATTTTTCACACAATCCAATTTATAAAACTAATGCATTCATTCATTATACGTTCTCTGAAGCTAAGATATCCGTACCATAAAACCTGAGGCTGTAAAGAGACACTGAACACACACACACACAAGGACAAACACAAGACAACTTGACCCAACAGATGATTATCCTGGCCGTGCGTCCAGTCGCCAGAGCCTCGTTGGACTGCAAGAAGCAATTACCGGGTTGTAAGGTTGACTTGTGGGTGACTTACCAGAAGGTCACCCCTTACAGCGGAATTCCATTCGCGTCTTGGCTTGGACGAGTGTGTTTCTTCGTGAGCGTCCATCAATTTCATCAAACCGTCCTCGTCGCGATTAGCGAAGAATGGTAGAAAGGCGACATAAATTAAGAAAATGCAAGGTAAGCATAGGGAGTCGTAGCAGAACCGTATCAGAGGGCACCTGAATATACCGTGCGTCCATTTCGATCTGCAGCCGAGAGATCGGGAGAAGCGTGGCGGGCGGCGCTGACGGAGATACCGACATTTGCGGCCTGAAATGCCCGCTTATTTTTATGGACATATGCAGACATTTATATAAATATTGCAAAACGAGCACTAACCTGTGTTATAAGAGTATGGTTTTAATTTTAGTAGCTTAGTGGCTGTATGTGCTGATGATTTTGACACTCCATCTCCTGTGAAACGGCGTAGAGGTTTGTTTGGATAACTTTCTAACGCTGCCCCAATTTCATCGAGTTTTGCTTCGGTTAAAATCCGTCGTTTTTGGTTAGGTGTTTTAAAACTTAACGATCCAGTTTCTCGTAATTTAAGGACAAGATGTCTAACTGTATCTCTGTGTGGAAGTGAAACCCATGGGAATTTCTATACAAATTGCCTACACACGTCTCGACACGAGTCTGTTTTCACGTAAGTGTCATACATAAAAATTCTTTGTTCTAAAGTGAATCTTGCGGCTGGCATTCCAATCGTCTCACTGACACAACACACATACACACTGCAATAACACAAACAAGTAACGGCAAGTAACCAAGAATAACACTCTTGCGCACAGTATGAAATTAACACGCTCTTGGTTTACATTGCTCGCCACTATATTCACAGCTCTGTCTTCATCTAGTCGCGAAGGAACAAGAAACTCGAGCTTGGAGATTTTGGATTGCAAGGAAGCTCACGAAAACCATTGACTTTTAATGGTTTCGTCGGCAGCGTAATCTTGATACAGTGTTGCACATTCGATTCCTCCAAACGATCCCCATCGACACAAAACTCTTTCAAGGATATAAACTTAAGCAGGACGTTGCTGGTCAAAACTATGATTAAAATGTTTTATTATCTGTGACTCTTATCGTCACTTCTAAAGCGTATTTTTTTGTGTATATAATTGCAGAACTTGGATGAATTACAGATGATGAATTATAACCCAGGTTAGTGCTCGTTTTGCAATATTTATATAAATGTCTGGATATGTCCGTAAAAATAAGCGAGCATTACAGGCCGCAAATGTCGGCATCTCCGCCAGCGCCGCCCGCCACGCTTCTCCCGATCTCTCGGCTGCAGATCGAAATGGACGCACGGTATATGTTGTCTCTTCAACCCACCCAAACAAGAGCACTGGTACCTGGTTCAAAACTGCCTTTTTTTTACGGTGTGTGAGCAGGGGAAACGAGCGTTACGAGGACTTGCTCCCTATGTAATAACTTCGAGTACGAAAGCGATAACAAAATGAGCGTGTTACTTTTTTTTTCCTTTCTTCCCATCCACTTTTCCTCTTATACCCTCCTTTTAAACGGTTCGTACCGTACACTGCGGGACACGGTTACTGGACACGTTCCAAAAGGTGTATGAGAAACGCGGTCGACGGTGCTTCAAGATAGTTCACGCGTGGCAGAGGAACGTGTTTGAAGGCTGGTCGCTCACGCTTATCAATCGGCTGTTGGAAATCACCAGTTCTCACAGAAAATATTTCTCAATTCATTGGCACGATGCAGAGCATATACAGGGTGGCCCAAAAAGGTAACCGAACTAGAACCTTTGTATTATATGTGTTCGGTTACCTTTTTTTGGGCCACCCGGTATAATGTAGCTATAGGGGTAGCTTATATAACCAGAAAACTAGGGGTAACTTGAAAGCACTTTGCATCCCTTTTCAGAGTGTGTGGACGTGGAATGATAAATGCATTAATAAACTCGCTCACCAGAATCTGGTAAGATAATATATATACAGGGTGACTGAAAAGTCACGCAACCGAGACTTTGAACGTACTTAACATTTGTACAAAGAACAATAGATACATTAATCCCACATTGAATCCTAAGGCTTGATTCACATCTACGCTCAAGCAACACTCAGTTCATTCTCCTCTAACGCTCCTCTCACGGTCAGGGGGTATCCACACTAACGGTCAAGCTTCGCTCCGGTGAAGATGCGATCAACGTGAGTCTTGTGTGTTGGTTTCTTCACAGAGTACACCGATTTTTCTGTATAAAAAGCCTGCCGATTGTGCTAACTACAATGTTTTAAGAGATTTTCAACGACGGACTTGGGCTGTTGCAGCACTGGCGTTAATTACAAGAAAATGACAAGGAAGAAAAATAATTGCGAAAGCGTGAATTCATTGACTTAGTTGATTTACTTCGCTTTTATGCCTGTTTTGACTAATCGTGAGGATGAAAATGAGTGGTAGTATGATTAAATTGATGAATGAACATCACAATGAACATCATGCCCAGGCCGGGATTCGAACCTGGTGTCGTAGCACTCTGTGCTAACCACTCGGGACAGGAGGTCGACTATTGTAAATATAATGTTGTTTACAGATGTTATACTTTTGGTTTGAAAGCGCAAACGTTTATTTGCAACTACAAAGTGCAAAACTGTAAATGTAAACAATGGTAACACTACTTTGTCGGTCTAGGATTGACATGAAAAATTTCGGGCTCATTGTTTCATATCGACGTTGTTGGCCATTTCTTTTATTAGAAAGTTTCCGATACAACACTGACAAATATACAGCTGGTTGTAAGCCTAGTTACGCACATCGTGCGAAACGTGTGGCCTCCCTCGACTTAAAAATAGGGAGTAATTTTGTATCGTTTTCCGTAAACTATGAACAAGTTCGTTGTTAATGTTGATTCGGAGCTAGATGTCAAGAATGATTTTTCAATTGGCGGAGGTCGACCACCACCTCATTTTCCTCTTTGCACACACAAAAATGATAATTTGGTTGTCCGGGAAAATATGATCGCCAATAGGTTAGCTTTTTTGATTTAAGGATTTTAATTGATTTTGTTACGGATTGGAAAATCGTCGTTACAGTTAGTGTTTACGGATCATATTTGTGGTTAGTCCCTATTTAATTTTTTTCATATGCTAACTGTAATTTGTCTCTTTAGGTCAGGTTTTTTTCTTCTTAAATTTATTTTGCATATTTTGACCGATGTTTTACAAACAGAATTTGAGAGGAAAATATTGTAGGGATTTTTTGCTCATGCCCATCAATCAATTTTATCATGACTCGCCTTTTTCTGTGTTTCAATAGGTCTTTGCCTTCTGACGATTCATCTTGTACTCACAAAACTGGGTTACGTATCCCCTGCAACGGAGCTGAAGACTGCTACTGAACCTTATCAGATGTTCACATCAACGACCGAGCTTCACAAAGTCAAGCTCCGCCCCCTCACGCTCCGGTCAAATATTATTTCCACCCGATCGTGACCGGACCCCGAGTTGAGCGCGATTGAACGAACTTTCATCCGAGCACCAGGTGTGAATGATTCTCTTAAAAAAACATTCAACGATATTTGACCGGATCGTGGGTGGAGGATGGAGTGTAGATGTGAATCAAGCTTAAGGGATTCCATTTTTTCCCAAAAGAGAGAATATTTTAAACGGCCATCATGAGCAGTGATTTATGCACACAACTCTACAAATTCCTCAACAACCTCAAAGGCCCAAATTATGGTCATTTTGGACGAACTTACATCTACAGCTGGAAAATTCTGGACAAACAACACTGATCGAGGTCCTGGATTCGAGTCTTGCCTGGTTATGGGTGTTTTTTTTTTGTGAGTGTCCCTTCATCAATTTCATTTCAACTCATCACTATCGTCGCGATTAGCCGAAAGGGGCAGAAAAGCGATGCTAAATAAAAAAAATCAGTCAGTCATGGAGGATGCAAGGTGTCGTTTCCTACGTTTTTTTGAGGGCGCCAAATTAGATAGAATCGCTTAAAATGTGATCCAAAACTTATTGAACTGAAAAGTGAGCGCTTACTCATGAAATTTCTCCGTTTATCAGCCATATGTTTATGTATGCGCGATTCCAACATACCTGCAGGATGTCATGGAAATTTTAATGTGCTGATAACTACCTCGTGGTTGCCCACGATAAACATCAGCTTGCAACGCTCCAGCTGGTTGTTATCTCTTGCTGACTGCGAAATGACATTGAGAAATTCAACTGAGATTCGCGTCAGCCCAGCGTCACCAGCGTGTTTTGGTATCACTAATGCTAGTGTCTTTTGCTTTTGTTTTCCTAAGCACCCAATTATGTGAATAATTATTAATATTTATTTCTTAGTCATGTTTAAATACTTCGAATGTTCCAGTTAGGAATGCTAGCGAAACGAGACAAGTATCGGTAAAAGCTATAGTCACTGTAGTAAGATCAATAGTCATAGGGCATACCTCATAAGTACATCGATTGAGGCTGACGTGCAATTAATACACGCACTCATGCATTGTTATAATTAACCCACTAATTACGTGATTTACGGTCTCCTACGGTCTCCTCGTTCAGCTAGAGTCAAGTACTAGGCTCGCGATTTCATCATTGAAGGTTTTGCATAGAGCCCCGTCTTTAGTTGATTTCATCTAACCATCCACTTAGTTTTGATTTGCCTAAAGGGATAAAACAAACCGGCGTTAAATAGTTAAACCGAAAAAAAAAGAAACTTACTTCGAGCATCAACTCAACAGGGACACCGTATGATTATCATAAATTACATGTTGGTGCTATAACCCCTGTTGACTTCCATCAGCATGAAGCAGATCCACGGCTGTATTCCTTACTTTATCACCTCTATTCGTATTCCATATGATGGACTTAGTTAGTTAATTTTTCGTTTTCCTCGTGGTACAGTGCGTTTAGTTGTTGATTTTGTGATGTTCCTGTAAGTAGCTTTCAGACACGGTTTCGCACCGAAGTGACAAGCGACAGTGCGACACGAGCGATTTCAGTCTATAAGCAAGCATTCACCGCGCATGCACTTCCAACAGACCAGGGGATGGCGCAGTGGTAGCTTCTTCGCCTTGTAATATACCCGGTGGAGGCACAAGTGGTTCGGATCCCACTTTAAACTGTAGGTCCAGTCCCGATTAGCCTTACTGTTCATAAAGTGGACTTAAAACAACAAATGATTTCAATTCCAACAGACCAAGGCGACACGATGCACGATATTAAGAAAACGGTCCAGTCCATGCGACATGTGTCTCTTGTCACTTCGGTCTGAAAGCTCCTATAGAGTCAGGATTACCACGTCACGGCAACTCGCCCAATCTTTTTCGGCGGTGGAATTTTGATTTAAAATTATGGCTGGCCTGAACCTTCTCTAGACACGATGTAAAATGACAACGTTGATAACTTATCTTGAACCGAAAAGATTATTGAAACCTTATTAACATTATCATAGACCACTGTACAGTGATCTCAGTATATCGATCTTTGTAAATTGTGTCTCTTCTTAACATTGCGTCTTGGCGTATCTCCCATTATTCTTTGAAGTTCCATCTGTTGCTTCCTGTATGCCGCGACGACAATGGGCCTTCTGGTAGGATCCATCCAAGAGGCTCCGTTCTTGGAGAAGCTTCCAGAATCCGGAAATGAGCTCGGCTTCCGCTTCAGATGCACTGGGTTCTCAGATAACTCCATTGTAGCCACGACAAACACTTTCTACCAGGATGAGTTGTTGGTTCTCATTCAGATTATTGTCCGAACCGCCGCTATTGTTGAGTATTGTCTTGTCAGTCCATCTTTGCAAAACTGAGAAGTTTTGTTTTTAAACCCGTTAGTAAAATATGTGGACAATATTTTCAAAATGAAATGAAATGAATAAACTGTAAATACAGTATCTATATTTCATGAGCGAACGATCCTATTTTCCTTATGCTGCAATTTAAAGATAAGAACTTCCCACTTTCGTGCATGGTAATTCATGTTACGCATCGTAGCTCCAGCAACGATAAATTCAATATTTAGAACAATAACAACAGGCAATAAAACGGAATTAAAGCAAGGCGTAGCAATTCCATATATGTTTGTATGGTCAGGGACGTTAGGGAGGGACACGTGGTTATAGGAAAGTTTACTTTGATAACAAATATTGCAAAGAGTTTTTCAGTAAATTTTGCATTCAGTTTGAAGCATTACGTTTTAATTTTCCGTTGTATGAACCCCAAAGCAAGACATTTCTTTCTACTCCTCATTTTCCTGTTCCGTGCCTTCCAAAATAGAAACAAATGCAAAGCTGGGAGCTGCTGTTAATGGTTTTATGGCCCGTCGCGTTTAGAGAAGTCGGAGGCCTTTTCAAAATGCACTTTTTTTCTCTATACACCAGTTTGGAAATTACGCCCGATTAACTGGTAAGTGGTAACAGCTGTCCATATTCTCTTGGGATTGCAATCACTCCTTCCGAAGCTCCTTGGAGACAGTTCCCATTCCTATCTCAGTTTATACGGATCACGGAGATTGTAAGGGCATGTGATAGAAGTTGCAAGATAGAATGTCGGGGAAAGGTACTGTCACTAACACGTGTGCTGAATGAAGAATGAGTCACCCCTGATTTAAGGAAGAAGACGATGTATTTAGTGTAGCATTTTTTTTAAAAAAAAAAAATATGTACATATCCCAGGAATATGAGGGTAAAGTTAAAGATCCTGGCACACATTGCACCGTGCCATGAACAAAGGCTACGTATGTGAGGATGTGGATGTAAGGCCCATCAGCACCACGCTCCGGCCGAACGTTACGTGCTTTGCACTACTGGTGTATCCGGGACTCTGAAGGCAGTTTCATTTCGACGCCAGAGAAACTATTCGCGATTAAAATTACCACCTGAGCGCTAGTGTCGCTTCCAATATGGCCGCTCTAAGTAGGATAAATCTTTGTTTACATTCAGCAGTAGTACAAAATAGCAGCGTGTTGTCATGACTGGTATGGTAGAAAACGTTTAAATTACGCATTATTTTTAAATATTGCGGATGCGGTGTGAATTCCAGGTACTCTAACAAACGTGAAGCTGTACTGAGAACGAAGCATTTAATTATGATAGGCAAAAATAACACGGAAAATGCAGACGAAACTATGTATACGCACTGGTTGTCCAAAGCAGTGCTGTATCATCTGCACGTCATGTTGTAACTGGGGTTCTCGGAAATTATTTGAAAATAAAGGAATTGAAATTGACCTGTACTTGAAAAGCTGGGACAGGAGAAAATTGCGAACATATCGTTGCAGTTCTTTCGCGAAAGAGAAAGGCTGGTTTAATAATAATAGAATTCACCATTTCATGACCAGGCTATACTCACTGAAAAAGGACATCATACTGAATGAAACAGTAACATTCGCATGTCCACTTTTTTTTCTGGTTACATTTGACATTAATTCATTCTCAAACTATTTTCATCTCTCTTAATCGACTTGCACCTGTTCCAAATTTCACACATACGTAATACCGGTAATACATGGACGCATTGGGTAAGACGCTTCATGATTTTTCGATGAATGAAGAATTTGAGCAAGCACTCAAAGAAATGAGGAATGGGAAAGCAGCGGGCACTGATGAAATTCCTGTTGAACTTATCAAATGCCTGGGAGATGGAAAAAGAGAAATACTGCACTTATGCAATGAAATCTATGAGAAAGGGGATTGGCCACAAGATTTCACGGAGACTGTTTTGGTACCTCTGCAGAAGAAAAGCAATGCCAGAAAATGTTCTGAGTACAGGACAATCAGTTTGATATCTCACTCGGCAAAAATTCTTCTAAGAATTCTGAACAGACGCCTATACTCGAAGGTCAGTGGCGAGTTAGAGGAAGAACAGTTTGGTTTCAGGAAAGGAAGAGGTACAAGGGATGCAATTGGTTTACTGAGGACCATTGAAGAAAGATATTTAGAGAATGGAAAGGAGGTGTTTGTAGTATTTGTAGACCTGGAGAAAGCCTTTGATAGAGTGAATTGGGTTAAACTTTTAGAAATTCTGAAGAAAATTGGTGTAGATTGGAAAGAGAGAAGACTTCTAAGCAACTTATACATGAATCAACGAGTTAAAGTGAGAACAGGAGACGAAATGACAGAAGGCTGTGAAATTGGAAGAGGAGTACGACAAGGATGCTGCCTATCGCCTACTTTGTTTAATATTTATTTAGAAGATATAGTGAAAACTTGTTTCCAGGGCACAGGAGGTGTCAAATTAGGAGGAAGAAGAATAAACTGCATAAGATTTGCTGATGACATGGCATTATTCGCTGAGGATGAAATAACCATAAATAGTATGTTAGAAGAGTTAAACAGCAGCTGTGAGCAGTATGGGATGAAGATTAATGTAAAGAAGACAAAGGCAATGGTTATAGGACGAAAACCAAGGAATATTAATGTGAGAGCAAACAGTGAAAGAATCCAGCAAGTGGATAGCTTCAAGTACCTCGGATGCACTATAAGCAGTGACATGAGCTGCAACCAAGAAGTGAAAATGAGAATCGCAATAGCAAAAGAAGCTTTCAATAGAAGAAAAAATGTTTTTTGTGGACCCATGGACATAGGTCTAAGGAAGAGATTAGTGAAATGTTTTGTGTGGAGTGTAGCACTATATGGTGCAGAAACCTGGACGTTGAGAAGAAATGAAGAGAAACGACTCGAAGCTTTTGAAATGTGGACATGGCGAAAAATGGAGCGTGTAAAATGGACGGACAAGGTAAGAAACGAAGCCGTACTGAAAAGAGTTGGTGAAAAAAGATCTATACTGGAGACCATCAAGAAAAGGAAAAGAAACTGGTTAGGACACTGTCTAAGAAGGAAATGCCTGCTAAGAGATGCCTTGGAGGGAATGGTTGAAGGAAGAAAAGTCCGTGGAAGAAAAAGATATCAGCTTATGGATGATATTAAATTAACTGGGTCGTATGCTATTACGAAGCGTAAGGCAGAGAACAGGGAAAGCTGGAGATTGCAGTGAAAAACCTGCCAATTAGGCAGAAAACAATGAATGAATCCCCCATACCAATCTTCTGTCAATTACGTTTTCCCTGATTTATTAACAAATTTCATTTTGTTGATTCCATGGGGTGGAAACACATGAAAACTTTTAATTTGTTCTGACCCATAAAACGATTTAGAGGAAAAAAACCTGAACAGTAGACCTTAGTCTCTCGCATTTTCCCCATGCTTTAAACGACTTCAACACAACGTATCCTACTTAGAGTACTTCCTGAAAATCCCACCAGATGGCATATCGGTTAATTTTAATCGCGAATTGCCCTGTTGTAAACACGAGGGCAGGAAGAGAGCCCAGCGGACCTTCAGGCCCTTGGTACCAACGGTCTGTCTTCGTTTCATCTTCTGCATTTGGTTACATCGTAAATCCAAGAACGTGAGGCGGCACACTCTCAAACTTGGTGTCCCTCAGCTTCAACTTCAATACAAAGAACCACATTACGGTTCCTGTCCTCTCTCCAGAAATAGTTTATGACAGGAAATCGGTAGAAAGTTGGGGTCACAAATAAAGCACATGTGCGGCTGTTCCTCCTTGTAGACAAATTTTGACTGCTGGAATGACATGTACTTGCCAAGAACGTGTAAACAACTGGGGAGAGCACTGGAGCCAGTACTCGCTCCAGTAGTCAGGACAGTCGAGTGGCGGTCCACGGAGGACAGCGACTTGACCGAGTTGCTTCCTCTCCCATCGATTTTTTCACTCGCGCGTAAACTCGACGAGACCACTCTGTCAATGTAAATACTTTCTGAGGACAGTATAGAGTCTGTGTTGTGTTGTATGAGTGTCCATGGGATTTGTGTCGATTATAGGAATAAACAAAATAAACTACGGGCGTATGAAGAGATTAGACTTGATGTATTTGGCGTAGGAGAATTAAAATTTAAAATAAGGAATTTAAAGAAATTAGTTTTCTTTCCAGGCATGTTCACGTGCATTATTGTATTAATTTTTCGTGAAAAATAGTATGTAAACAGTTTCAGAACTTTTTTTTTAAATCGCCAACGACTTCGATGGGTTCATTCTGTCAAAATAGCACCAAACAGCTGCAGCTACTATCCCACTTTGCTGGAGTCTAGTAGAAAGTGTGTAAACAACTACTCGCCATAGAATGGTAGAGTCAAGCAGACAGTAACTCTCCCGCTCACTCGACCAATGTAAACCAGCCTTAACCGAATCGGAAAAGCGAGATCCTTCGGTGACACGCGTCGCACAACCCTAACCAATGGCGTACGCAGGAGGGAAGCTGATGGAGCTACTTCCGAAATTTTGAGAAAATTAAAATATTGAAATGAAAACAGTAAAGAAGTCGGTCGGGGGGGGCAATGTAATAAGTGCAAACCCCCTCTTAAAATTGTAATTACGATATAGTTTATTGTGTACCGTGCCCTCGAGAACGCAGTTATGTAATATCCACTTTTTCAATTCCAACCCCTCCGAAATATAAATCCTGCGTACGCTAGTCCTCCTAAATGCGGCCGTAGACCCTCTTTCCTAAAAAAGAAAAAAAATCGAAATCACGAAAACAGTGTAGATCTATTACAGTACCTATTATTGATTGATTTATTTTACTTCGCTATTCCTCACAAACATACATAGACGGCAAAAGACGAGCTCCACGGAGGATTATGCTGGTCACGAGTCCAGACGCCAGAGCCTCGCGAGTCTGCCAAATGCAGTCCAGAATGTACGGACAACGAAGTTAGTAAGAAGGTGTGTTTTATACAGCAAAGATTGATACGCTTGTAGGTATAATCGTATCTTATGCAAATGTGCTGTATAAAGAGATAAACTACCGGAGTACTAGGTGAGGTGAGTGTACTACGCGGAAGGGAATTTCGCATTTGGGTGTCCTCAGAAAGGGTCACAACCCCTTAGACCTCAGTCCCTATTATTCTATATGATTACAGGGCGTAATTGAATCAGACCCTATGAAATTCTTGCGTATGTCCACAAAACTTCATATATCTACCTTCGTTGTTACTGTCGACTGTTGAATCCCATTGGCAGACAAAAGGGTCGAGCTGGAACTGGTACATCTTGCAGTGCATGAAACTATGTCTTTACATTGGCAATAGCTTGTGGACAATCGATAGGTCGGCTGTTGACACGTTCATTATTCCACCAGTCTTTCAGTTCACCAAATTTCATTAATTTCTCTCTTCTCCCATCGACAGATTAACGGACAATTGTGTACTACCTTAAAATAATATTTGCAAAGTATTAAAATCCATAGAATGTTATGTCTGTGTTATTAGTGTTCATTCAGGTGCCAGGGGTTTCGGGTTCGAATCCCGGCCTGGGCACGAGTTTTCTTTGTGAGTGTTCCTTCATTAGTTTCATACTCATCGTCCCATTCATGGGCGTTCGGAAGGGCGGGGGGCAAGGGGGGCCGTGACCCCCATCTGGAAAATGAAAGTCAATCAAAAATTATGTATTTCACACATATAATTTCATTTTAGCCACAATAATATGTGTTAATTATTGCATGAACATCATACATTCAAATTTAAGCAATTTTTTTTAAGGGAACAACACTATTTTTGGAGAGAATGTTGCGAGTGTAACATCAGCAATTGTGTTATGCTGTTTAGTTGTTAGTGAATTTTTGCGTTGAGGATAACTAATAAAAAAAACATAATGACATATAAATTAGTAAGCCTTGTGCCTCGTTTGCCCCCCTTCTGGAAAAAAATACCTTCCTGCCCCTCCCTGGAAAGAATCCTGCGGACGTCCATGGTCGCAATTAGCCGAAAGTGGCACAAAATCGACGCTACATAACAAAATCCAAGTAATAAATTGTTAGTAGTTCTCGACATAATGACCGGTTCATTGAGATTTTTGTTGTTTTTGTTGTTCCTGTCTTGTGACAAGAAACGTAGCTCTTACTTGAAACAAATGCACACGGGAGCGAGAAATGGTGGCCATGAACAACACATTTTTTAAAAAAATAAAATAAAGTACGTGAAATTGAAAGTATACAAAACATTCTGCTTGGCGAGGGGAAATGTGGTTTATACCGTTTGGAAGAACCATCAGGGTGCATATTGTAATATTTTATCTTCTGGGAACACAACTTTCTTGACTAGCAGCCAAATCGCGTACCTTGATAGAAGTTAATGTTTGAAGAGTGAAAATGCGTAATTAGTAACCATACGCGAGCATTTCGATTACATCGACACTTAACATGAGTTTCATTGAAAGGTGGCTCTAACAGACTGATATCGGGCTTGCCTGTTTTTATCTCTGGTTGGCCGACCACGTGAGAAATGTAATCTTCCAGTTGACTGCCGAGGTCACTGAGTCATTATGACTGATTCAGTTACTGTCTTCTTTCAACAAAGGATAATAAAATATCCTGTAGATCAACTAGGATATACGGACAGAAAATAGTTATTTTATCATTTCTACACCAAATAGGGCAAAGTCCTAACTGATATGGAGATTTTGTGCTTAAAGATCCTAATAGATTCGTCATACATTGTAAATAATTGCGGTTGTAAATTTGACAACACGGAACAATGTGCAGGTTGTATTCATTGTTTTTATGATAATAGAGTGCCAACCCCAGCTTGACATGGTCATCATTACATCTGCGTGACGCGACCAGTTGTCAGTGTCATAGGCTTACTAATTTATGTCATTATGTTGTTGTTTTTATTAGTTTTCCTCAACGCAAAAGTTCACTAACAAATAAACAGCATAAAACAATTGATGATGTTACACTCGCAACATTTTTATTATTTGTGTGTGTGTTCTGTCGTACTTTATAGGACTATTTTGTGGTGGATTGTCACAGAAGACTGCAGTTGCTCTTGGAGGATATAGGGGCATGTGCCCCTCCCAAAAGGAAGGACTAAAAATATTATAAAAGTATTAATAGCATTATATTACAAGGAGCAAAACATGTTCGAGCAATTGCCAAGTAACGTCTAATATTTCCAAAGTTTGTTACAGTTTCTGCTACTGTTTATGTTTCCAGTTTACACACGTGAATATATGGTTGTTTCTGAACATTATTAATATTTTATAAATGTCTCATGTCATTGGCTCTCTCCGAAAGAAAGTCTGGGATTGGTATCTGGGACTTATGGATGGAAACATACGTTTTATAACAGTAAATCTGTCCTATAGATTGTATGTAATGCCTAATGTATATGTAACTAAACCTTTTGTGTGTGTGAAACTAAAGTATTCATTCTCTATTTTTTAGGGGATAATCTGCATTGCACACCTTTAGAAAGGCCCTACAAACCTAAGGTTTTAGGTCACTATCCTGAAAATGTTCCATGGAACCCTTTTGATAAAAATGCTGTGGGCATGGTAAGTTTTTTTGTTTTGTTTTTAGTTTTTATGGCCAAAATTACTACCTAAAATGAAAAAAGAATAATACTTTCCATCTAATGAAAATTAGTTCCAGCATTTAGTAAATCACATTTATGTAGAAGATATGTACTAAGTTTTGCCAATATGTTCTTTCAGTGATGGACTGGCAATTCTGAGAAGTGTTAGAAGGGTTTATCCTTCCCAGATAAATTTTGGGGCAGTCTTGTAGAGATAAATGTGTTGTGTTCCATGTAAAAACATTTATCAGTTACGTGTAGGCTGCACAAAAAAAAAGGTTCAAGAATTGTATTAACTGTGAAAAGATTATTACACAATGTAAATGCATTGGCAGTTGACCATTGCAAGGCAATTGTTGGTTTATGGCAGGTTTTTATCAAGTTGGGTTGGGGCTGTAAAATGGCTAGAGAAAGCTTGGAACGTAAGCCTGTTTATTTAATAGTAGTCTGTGATTATCATGGTGAGTGGTAAAAATTTGGGGAACATGGCAATTTGAATACATAACTGGCATTATACCATATTGATTTTATTACTTTTGTCTATGTTTCTGCCAAATCTTAGGATACTATATTGGACGACAGAAACTGTGGCCAAGATAAACCACACAGGAAGCCCATAACTGATAATTACACATTTGATGGGGTAGGAGAGATAAAATGTAAACTCGACACAGAATGTGCTGTGTCTCCAAGTTAGTCATCTGTGGCTGCCTGGGGCCTCGCATTCAGTGGGATTGATATGAAAAATGTAGAAAGTGAGAAAAGTAGATGGAAAAGGCTAACTTTTGTGGACAATAAAATTGATTATTGATTGATTTGGCATTTTAAGTCCACTAATCGGGACTGTACCTACAGTTTAAAGTTGGATCCGAACCACTATGTGCCTACACCGGGCATTGAACCCAGGACCCCTTGATTACAAGGCAATGACGGACAATAAAATTAAAACATTCTGTTTTTATCTGGCTGTAAGTTCTATTTTAAGATTATAATTTGAATGAATACGTCGAATCAGAGTCGTAAGAAACAAGGGGGATGGGCCCTAAGCCTAAGGGGTCCCAAAAAATAGTAAATTTTTTTTGTTGTATTTCTCATATGAAACATTTATTCCAAAATTCTCGAGAATTGGATTTATCCATTTATTCTTTTCTTGAATAAAAATATTTTAACTTTGCCTTGTTTCTTCTTCTTTCTCTTCGCCTTGTACTCCACATTTTAAAATGTTAACATTGAAGCACCTCCAACTCCCACGAAGGGAGGCATTTCAATACTTGTTGTATTCAACTCAAGAAGGACATGGATAATGTTAGCAGTTCTTTCATCCTTCCTACAGCTTCAGATGCAGCGATTGCCCTCTGTAATGAGTACAGAGATGATTTATCCTCCAAATTTCCTGATCAAGTTCTAGGTTTCAAGAACGTGCTTAAATCTGAAATCACCTCAACAACATCCATAAGTACTTTCGCAAAGTTTCTTCTCCTTGATGTCTACACTAGCTTCCAGCATTCTCTGCACCCTAAGTCGCCTTTTGTTTGTTTCTTAGTCTTCCAGTAACAGTCGCAACAGAAGAACTATCTCAAAATTGAAACTTACGATGAAATCCTGGAAGCTAGTGTAGAGCAGCATGATTCAGACCAAATTTAGTGGACTCAGTATTCTCACTCCTGAACGTGAAATGGCAAGATCTAATGTTGTGAAGTAAAATAATTTGTCATTTCTTCTTTTAAATACACAAATGTCAAAGAAAGATAAGTTGTAATTGTATGAAAATTCACAGGATTTGTATAATTATTAATGTAAGGGTAGTCATTCAAGGTAATTACTAATTTTTTTTGGAAGAATCTGACTGTACGTGGGGACCCAAATTTGTGTCTTGTGGGCGTGTACCTGATGATTTTGTTATGCAACTGCATCAAATATTTAGTTCGACAAGAATACAACAAAAGGAGATTCACAATTATCATCCAAGTCCTGAAAATCAAAATTAACTGGTACAATTAATGTGCAATAAAGTCAAAATGACTGTATTTTTCAAATTAGCTGTACCAATTGATTGTACCAAAGATTCCACGCATATGAAGCAAATAACTATTGTTTAAAGATTTGTTGATATTGAAACTGATTGTGTAGAATAGTCAGTCCCGTAGATAGATATTTTGGTGCCCTAGGCAGGATTGTGGTTTAGCATCTCTCCCTTTCCCCCCACTCTACCAAGCACCAACATTTTATGTGCGTCCTTTGATGTTTTCTTCTTGTGCCATGGTTTGTGATATTTACATCCTTCAAAGTTTGAGATGAGGAAACAAAGGAAAACTCATAATAAATAATATAGGTTACATAGTTCGCATTTCTGATTTTAAAAGAAGGTTTAGCATATTGAAGGATATTTCAGTTATGTCTTAGTGCCTAAAGAACATCTCTAAACACATACTATTACTACTACTTTGGTTAAAGAAAATTTCAGCAGCATGTTACAAGAATATACCTTTGCCAAGTGTAAATTTCTCCATCGCATATTATTGAATATCATTTGCTTCAGTAATTTATTATTATTATTATTATTATTTAAATATGATAATCTGCTGACTTATCCCTGAAGATTTTGTATCGATTCACATTGATATTTCAAATTTAAAGAACATTCTAATCTCGCCCAGAGCCTTGTTATATGTTGCTACGCCACTGTTAGTGCCATACCAGTATAATCACTGTTCCCACACCAAGTGTGCTTAAAATGTTCCTTAAAACAAATTTGTAAATTTGCCTTAATTTTAAAGTACTGTACATTGCAATAGTTGAAAAAATAATATAGCTTTTTTTTTTTGTATTCAAGTTGTGTTTGCCACATGGGTTACAATTCCACACACAGAAGCACTCATTAGAATCATATTTTCACTCCTTCATCATAACCAAGGAAGATGGAACTCGGACATACGGCTTTAGTTTAACATTTTATGAAGAAGTTAAAAACCGAAAAATATGTAGTGCCATGCAGACTCTTCAGGTGAGTCAGAAATGTATATATATTTTGTTTCCAGGTAGAATGTTTAGATCTGAGGATGTACTCGTGTCATGTAAATTGTGATTTTCTTTCTTTAAGGTTACAGATTGTAATACAGTAATAGTTTATTTATGTCTTTACTTGCAAAAAGACTAGAAGCAAAATATTTTATTTATAAAGATTGCTTGCAATTGCTTGTACGAGGGCAATTCGGAAAAAAACCTCCGTTTGGTTATCAATGACAGACACTCGTAGATACAGAACTTTTATTATACACATTAGAAAAGTACAACATTACATTACTTTTCGACATAATCACCATTCAAATTGAGTCACTTGTCATAACGTTTTACAAGGTTTGAAATTCCTTCTGCAAAAAAATTTCCTGCCTGGGAATGAAGCCACCCTCTAACAGCATTGTGAAGCGCATTGTCTGTAATGCGCTTCACGCACTGTTTCATGTGCCTGAGGAGCAATTGTGTGACTCAGTTAGTAATGTGGACACGGGTGTCATTAGCTGGAACAATGTTGTATGTATTTGCTCGGTGCCAAATCTGGGCTATTGGGAGGATGATCAAAAACATCCCAACGGAACTGCTCCAAAGGTTCTTGTGTGTGTCCAGCGGTGTGCGGGCGAGCATTATCGTGAACCAACACCACACCGGAAGTCAGCATCCCCCGACGCTTGTCAATTTCATTGCTGACTACAGATGGGCGCCCACTTCTTGCCGCATCATGCACGTCAGTTCGTCAATCTTTAAACATACGACCATTCACGTATGACACCTTCACTCATCACGTTTGGTCCGTAAACATTGCACAGTTCGCGATGAATCGTAGCTGCCGAAAGTTTTTTTCGCACACAGAAATCGTATTACTGCACGAACTTCACATTTGGTGGGATTTTCTATTGTAGCGTTCATTTTCAATTGTTGTAGCGGACGAGTCAACTGCAACATAACCTTCTCCTTTCACTTCGCACTGCCTGCTGAACTACTGCGCACAGCGCGACAAGATTGACGTCGTTATCCCGGGATATTTCACGCACATGCGCAAACAAAGGTTTTTTTTCCGAATTGCCCTCGTACAACCATAGCAGCTTCATGTTAACACTTGAAATAAAGTATGTGCGTTGTCTGTTAGTAATACAATTTTACTGAGACGTTGAATAATTAATTTATTTTGATTGTGTGTGTGTGATGATTCAAACCATGAGTTCACTACATTTGTAGACATAGTAACAATAGTGATTCAAATATTTTTCTTCTTGCACTATACTGAGCAATTTTGTCCAGTTTTATACATTATATTTTGATAATCCATCAGGCTAAGGTGAAATTATCTTTTGCTTTGGTACACACAGGAGATGTACTATGTACACATTAATTAAATGTGCGCTCGACCACAACAAGAATCCAGGTACAACAGTGAAGTGAAAAATTGGGCAAAAACCAGGGTAATTGGCTTTGTACTCAGTTGGTAGAGAAGTTGTGCAGTGTGCCAAAGACACTGGTTTGAGTCCTGGTGAAACCTGCATTTTTTGCTTAAATTTCTACAAGGTAAAAAATGTGTTATTTGTATTTTAATTTATTGTTAGTTAATTTGTCACTACAAGTAAAGGATACATTTTTATGTTTGTCCAATTTATATCCATATGCATTTTGTATTATTACTTCATAAGAATATGCAGTGCTCAAATGAAGCAAAATGCAGAAGGGGGGAACTTCCATATTTATAGGTACTTTTAAGTATTATGACTAAGCGGACTTTTATAGTATTTTAAATTTTTCTTTTAACTTAAATTTTTCTAGTATATCTCCTGTGTGCAGCCAAGCAAGACATTTTTAAGAAAAGTTATTTCTGGGTTGGTTCAAGATCCAGAAGAACCTTGAGGTATAATTTATTTGTATTTCTTTCTTGCTCAGGCTATGCATATAACGGAACTTTCCAGCAGTCACACGCGCCACCAACTTATCCCAAAGGCAGATCATGGGACCAGATCTCTTCCACGACACTTCAAACTCTCCACTCACCATCCAGGGGCAGCTCAGAGTTACTATGATGTAGCCAAAGACACTTTGTATGTTACAAAGAGCATTGCTCTTATCTGTCAGCTTCCTTTTGTTTATGCAGCAAAGAAATTCCTTACAGGGTTATACAGGTATGTTGTGCTATGTAATTTTATTGATGTTTTTTTTAACATAAGAAGTAATTCATGTTATGGGACTTGAAACACAGTTTTTGTTATTGTAATATGCACACATGCCGACATATCCATGTACCTGTTTATTAATTCCTTGATTAATTAATATAAATAATTGTACTTCAGACTCCTGTAGACATTTTAGCCCCCCTTCCCCATCCATCCTTGCTACAGCATGATCTTAAAGTGCCCTGAATTATATATCTTATCATGTATTTATACTTTCCATCCAAAAATGTCATACTTTCCTGATGCAGTAGCATGCCCAAGATTTTCAAAAAGGGGTGGGTTAAGTATGTTTTTTTAGTAAACTGTCTTCATTTTGTCATCATCTCCTGCCTTTGGCATCCTTTTTTTTTAAAAAAAAGAAAAAAATAATTATGGGCCCAAGAGGTGAGGATATGCCTCCCCCCTTGGACATGCCACTGTCTTGATGGTTTTTTCAGCAAGATGCAAGAAGGCCTCATAAAGCAAAATAAACTTCTTCTTGCTAGATAAATGTTGGAATAAAAACCTTTGATATTTTGAGAAGTTGAACTATTTGCTACACAATGTAGACTTTTGACTTCTGACATTAGCTGTAAGTAGGTTGAAGTTATTGTGTGTAAATATAAATATTTCCTACTGGGAACCTGACCTAACCTATCCTGAAGAAGCCAGGGAAATCAAATTTGGAAGAGTGACTGAAAATTTATGAATTGTTGTACAAACGTTGAAAAGCTTTGAAAAGTCAGAGAAATAATTATTATTATTGTTGCTTGTCAGGATTGAATACTGAAACATATTCACTTTTCCTCTCAACTGGTTTATATTTTCGGAATATTTTTCATAAAAGAATTTTATTTTTCATAATTTATTTTCAACAATGTTGAATAAACTTAATTTGTTTAATTTCCATGCAAAAGTTGAGGATATAACACTTACGTATAAGTATCAAGTGGTCTGGAAAGTTATTTACCTGGAAAAACAAGGGAATTTGGTTTTGCAAAATGAGTGGAAACTCTGAATACATCTCTAACATTAAAACAATCTTTGAAAAACTATTCTCTCTTAAACTGAAATAACTGAATATTACATGTGTAGATTTTTACAAGCACAAATACTGAAAGTTATATATTTTTTGCAGGTGTATCACAACAGACCCACCGAGCCTAAGCCTAGAAAGCTACATATACAACCTTTTGTATCAAGTTCCTGTGCCTCAACCTGGAAGGAGTATGAAGTTCTGGTGTTTTGGGGAGTATTTAGTGGTGCAGCGTCCAAGTTCAATTGAAGAATTACCGGTGTTTGATTTTTCTCTAAAAGAGTTCTTCACTCTTCTAGGAGTTGACTGTGTTATACAATTGTTTACATGTGTACTTTTAGAAAATCAAGTGCTTCTTTACTCAAAAGGTAAATGGGAAGATGTGTGTTGTGAAGTGGTGTTGTTTGTAAAAAATATTACCAGTGTGGCTTTGTGTACAGCTTGTAATGTTGTCGAGAGAAGAAATATGAAGATCCTTAACCTAGATGGCTTGTTGGTAGTAGCGTAAGATTAGCAACGTAACTTTTACTGAAGAATGTTGACTGTCAAATATGTAGCATGAGACACCATCTGCTACAGACACACATATATATTTTTCTTGTATGTACGCATTGCTTGCATTGTAGAATTATTTTCCTGTAGTTTACGGTTATTACAAGCATAAGAAAACAGTTTTTCGTTGTGACGTTTCAGGAGAACGCACGCTCTCTTCATCAGACATTTATTTTCATTTTGACTAAAATATTTTGAAATAAAAATGAAACAGACTGCTTCTTTCCACAGTTAAGTTTCTATATTACAACAATGTAACATTGACAACATCCATTATATAACAGATTATTTTTGTTTAAAAAGTTGCTAACCATTGTTATAACTGTATATTTAGTCAAAATGAAAGTAAATGTCTGATGAAGAGAGCATGTGTTCTCCTGAAACGTCACAACGAAAAACTGTTTTCTTATGCTTGTAATAACCGTAAACTACAGGAAAATAATTCTACAATGCAAGCAATGCGTACATACAAGAAAAGTGACGATCTCATTAACTTCGCTAAACACGTTCAATATTTCCTTACTTTTAACTCCTTCATTTATATGTTTTCCTGATTAGGTTCAATTTTTGGACAGCAGTGTAAATGCATAGACACATAAGGTTTGACTGGAAAGATTAAAGAGAAATATTATTAAAGGGTTTTCATGCGTGGGAAGTACATATAATTTCTTGTCTTTAATGCATACCATTTTATTTGTTAACACGTTCGCTGCCACCTAAAAATTTGCATACTTATGTCAGGGGCTGATGAAGGTTCTTACGTAATTTTGCTTTTTTTTGTGGCATAAATGGATTGATTTATATAAAAAACATTGTAAATTTGCAATTTTCATGTAAATTTTACAATGACACACATCCACGTCACCGGCATATAGTATGAATTTTTGTTGCTGTGTGCTGTATGACACACAAATGCGTCATGTTTTATTGACATAGATAATTTTTATTTTCGCACAGTGTGCGATATTTTTACAATATTCTCTTTTTCTTTACTTTGCATGTTCCTCCTAATAAAACAAATTATTATATTACAATGTAATAGTGTTATTATTGTACACATGTATTACATGCATACATACATATTTATTATATAACACAGTAATATATACTAAAATGGCTATATTGATGCATAGTTGGTTCAAAAATTTGTTAGATTTTGATTTAGTTTATTTTACTTCGCTTTTCTGCCACTTTGGGCTAATCACGAAGGTGAGGATGAAATTGATGAAGGGACTCTCACAAACACCCATGCCCAGGCTGTGATTCCAACCACTCTGCCACAGAGGCTGGCAATACTTTGTTAGATTTTGATGTAACATGACAGAATCACTTGTAAAAACATTGTTACATAAGTCTGCTTGTGAAAGTCCAATGATAAATTTCGAAAGTTCTCTTGCATTTACTTTGCTTGTGGTAAAGAGCATGGTTCAATGCAAAGTCCTGGCTCTCCTCAACATTCCAAACAACAGAATGCAGTGTTTTTTCTCTATTGGTGCAGGAAATGAAAATGTTAATGTTTCAGACTAGCAATGTTACCAAAAATAAAAATAAAAAACAATTTCTTTGCTGTCAAAGGATGCCTTGATGCATGACAAGAGGAAATATAATGTCATTCGATGCAACAATGCTAGGAGAGACGCGCAAATGAGAAACCAAGCTAATGTTTATTTCAAACAATCCTTCAGCAATTTGCCATGAAAGATTTAAAGGCCTGCTGTTCAATGCCAATGCAGAGCAAGCATTCAAAGAAGGTAATACATATGACGCACATGTGCATCAAAGGCACACAACTACAACCCCACATGATGCATGTATGCATCACCGGCAGCGAAAGTGTTAAGTTATATTTGGTTTCTAGCGTTTGTATGTAATCCCTCACCCCCAAAAAAAGAAAATCTTTACATAATGTGTTTTTGCAGACTATCAGCGGTTAATGATTGCTGCTGAATCAATAACAACATTGTTGTTTCCATTTGTGTGGCAACATGTGTATGTCCCTATCCTGCCAATCTCTCTACTCCATTTTCTCGATGCTCCAGTACCATTTATAATGGGTCTTCATGGTTGTGAGGAAGAATCCCGAAATAATATAAAAGTAGCCAGTGAGGTAAGAGTAACATCATCTTTTTCACCTATTTCTGAAGTCACATAGCTAGAAGTAAATACATGTAAATGAAAATTAAGAGGAAATTAAAAATAATTAAATTATATATATTATTTTCTATGTTCAAAAGCTTTGATTAAATTACAGCAAATGGAATTCTTATTTGAATATGTTTTTGTTAACTGAAAACCCACAATCCTGGATCATAAATAAAAATTTGTTCTCTTTTTCAGGCTAATTTGTGTTACGTAGATATTGACAACCAAACAATTCAGTTACCTGAAGATCTTCCATCCTTTCCTCAACGACATGATTTTATATCAGAAATTGTTGATTTATTAAATAAATACGATGTGCCTGTAGGACAACTAGATAGGTAAGCCTATGCGATTAAACATAATTGTAGAGAATAAGCACATAATGGCAAACCCACTTAAGTTGGGTCCACACATTATACATTTTATTTATTTATTTATTGAGAAAATTTCAGATACAGCACGTAGCCATTTTACACTGAAATCAGTAACAATGAAAAGAACAAAAATAAAAATAAAAAAAATATTAATATAAATAAGTCAAGATAGCACAACTAAATATTATTTAGCAACATATGTTCTGATGGTTGACCGAAAGGCGTACTCTGTGGATAATACATCAGCACTTGATGGGAGGTCGTTATATTGAATGGGAAGTCTGTGGAAGAACGATCTTTTTTGAATTTCCAGTCTAGGCTTTTCTGTGTAAAATAGATTTGTGTTGGGTGTTGAGCACATAGGCACTCGAAAGTGGAATTCCTGGAGGAGCGTGTTGCAACAGATTTTGCCATTGATTGACAATTTTGTAAAGATACCTAAAATCATTCAGTAAACGGTGCTACTAGGGAGTCTGTAGGTTTAGAAAGGACAGGAGATGTGGTTTTGGAAAATTGCGTAATGAGGGAACCCTGTAACAAACTATAGCCAGGAAAAAGTTAAGAGCAGAATCGATTCTGGAGAGCTGAGTGGGACATGCCATGGACCGGACGGGAGAGCAGTATTCTATTATTGGGGAGATGAATGATTTGAAGTACAAGGTAAGGGCTGAGATGTCACTAATTTCGGTGAAACGATACAGTAAACCTAAGAGACGCATAGCCTTTTTTTATCGTGCCTGTAATATGTTCTTCAAATGTGAGTTTTTGGTCGAACACAATGCCTAGGTCTTTATGAGAGGATACTGCTTTGATGTTATTGCCAAAGATGGAGTAAGATGACTTTAACAGGTTCTTTTTGAGAGAGATGGTGAGAGTAGTACATTGTCAGGATTTAATGTAAGTTTCCATGTCAGGCACCATGAAAAAAACGTTGTTATGTCATTCTGGAGAAGATGAGTATCGTTGGAAGTGGATATTTCTCTGAAAATTTTACAGTCATCTGCGAAAAGAAGATAATTACTAGAGGTGGCTGTGAGATGGTCGGTAAGGTCATCGACGAATAATATGAACAAGAGGGGTCCTAGAACACTGCCCTGTGGTACTCCAGAAAGGACGGGAAGAAAGTTAGATAGAGTTCCTGGAAGGACTACACGTTGTTGGCGATTGCTAAGGTAATCTGTGAGCAAGTTAAGAAAGTTACCATGAATGTTGAATCTATTGCATAATTTGTGAATCAAAAGACGATGACTGACAGTATCGAAAGTTTGGCTAAATCAAAATATATAACGTCCAGTTGTGAATTGTTTGAAATACATTTCATAGCATGTGAGAGAAAAACAGACAGGTTCGTAAGACAGGAACTACCAGAAAGAAAACCATGTTCATTTGAGCTAAGGTACGGAGAAACAAATTTATATAGCCTGTCTTTGATGATTTTTTCACAAATGATGGACAGAGGAGAGAGTAACGAGATTGGCCTATAGGAAGAAGCAAGATTTCTGTTGCCATTTAACTTATTGCAGTCTCGTGGTTATGTACTATTTAAGGAAGAGGCGAATGGACCATCCAGGTTCTTTGAGGAACGTTTGTAATTTTATATCAGATTGGTAAGTCAAGGCATCATGCTTTGGACTGCAGCTACTGGACATGCACAGGTTTAAGTCTCCGGGGGGGAAAGCATAACAACTTTTCTCCTGAGATTTTGGCCTGTGTATGGGACCAGTGGCCACCCAAAATCGTGAGAAAATTGGGGAGCTACGAATGAGAAGCGTAACCCGGTCACGGAAACCTACAATAACGACGGGGTTTGTCGTGCTGACCACATGTTGCCCCATAACTGGTTGGATGATCTCCCACCTGCCAAGGCTGGAAGTCGGTAGGTAGGCACTGGCCCTCATGGGCTGTTATACCATGGGTTATTATCAGATTGGTAGAATATCTGTTTTGGTAATTTTATATTGCTACTTTTATCAGTAGTGACAGAATTCCATATTGGTCCATCCGATTATTTGGCATTATATGAAATTTAATTTGTAGATTATTTGGTTTGACACACGAAGGATGATAATGCTTATTTCATTAAAAATAAAATCTCCAGTTGATAGTGGTTAGTTCTTGTGAAACACATTCAGTAACGATATTTAAGATTTGGCAAACAGTTTTACTGTACTATGATTGTTACTTTTTTTTTTTAAGATTAAACTTTTATTTGTTCAGGTAGATGTGAAAAAAGCCATTATTATAAATAAATGTAAACAATTGGTGCTATCTTTAGTCCTGTGTTTAAATATTTGACAAATGGTATGTCATTATTTCATTTGAACTTGATTTGAAATAAAAAATTGAAATTAGATAAAATGTTGGTGATGGGTTTCAAGAGCAATTAAAATGCATTTGTTATTGTTTCAGAAATTTGAATGAATGTAATTCCAGTCACGGATACCAGTTGCGAAGAAAGCACTCGTGGTCGCATGATTCAGACTCAGGGATGTCCAGCACAGAAGGCTCAATGAACGGATCTCATTCTAGCATAAGCAGTGTTCATTCGAATGTGGTGCCGCAGTCGGAAGCTTTCCAAAAGATTGTTGCACTATGTAAAAGAACAGGTAATTTGTGAATTCACTTTTAGCAGCTTGAAGTTCTGATATGCTGTATTTGTAGATATTATTACTCACTTTATTTTTTGGTTGTTGTTCAGCCAACCAGTGGCGTACGCAAGGGGGGGGTTACCGGGTTTAAACCCCCCCCCTTGAGCTCTTGAAATATTATGGAAAATGCTGTAGAAAAAATTAAAAATGGCTAATTTATCACAGTCAAAGATCTGCGACAGTAATAATAATAATAATAATAATAATAATAATAATAATAATAATAATAATAATTTGGATTATTATTCCCATGCAGCATGAAGAAAAACACAACATTCCAAACACAATCTAAGCGGCCGCAAAGTTCAATTTTGCAATTTTCTTTTGCAAAAAGTCGCGCAGTGACTCTTGCGAGAATTGTGAAAATTCCTTGCTTCGTCCTTATTGCAAACGTTCTTCCCGGTACTGATTTCACATCCCCTTGTGAACTCTCAAGTGATGCTGAGTCTACATCCACATCATTAAATAATGTTGAAGAAGTCTTTTGTGAATCACCTAGAAGGGATAAATGTGTTGGAATGTCTATAAACTTACTTTACAACGAAAACGTAGACTCAGTGGAATTTAGCAACATGTATTCTCGCGCTTCATCATCACCCTGGGTGAGTTCCATAGGTAAAGGTAATGTAAATTCCCCCGTGTATATAGCACCGTGCCATGAAGTCTCACATAGTGGTGTGGTGGGCCCCAAAGATTCTTGATCTCGAACTATTTTGCAGGTGATGTGATCAGCACCATGCTCCGGCAGCCTTCATCCCCCAAGGTTGCTCTCAGATACCCATAGGCTGGGTGCGGAGACAAGGCTGGATAAATTCCAACCAATTCCGGAAATCGAACCCGGATATCCCACGAAGTTGTCAGACTAGACCAGCGCGGCTCCTTGAATGAGTTTCATATTTCGATTATTTCAATAAATTTAATATACCGTGCGTCCATTTCGATCTGCAGCCGAGAGATCGGGAGAAGCGTGGCGGGCGGCACTGACGGAGATGCCGACATTTGCGGCCTGAAATGCCCGCTTATTTTTATGGACATATGCAGACATTTATATAAATATTGCAAAACGAGCACTAACCTGTGTTATAAGAGTATGGTTTTAATTTTAGTAGCTTAGTGACTGTATGTGCCGATGATTTTGACACGCCCACCTCTTGTGAAACACGGCGTAGAGGTTTGTTTGGAGAACGTTCTAACGCTGCACCAATATCATCGAGTTTTGCTTCGGTTAGAATCCGTCGTTTCTGCTTAGGTGTTTTAAAATTTAACGATACAGTTTCTCGTAATTTAAGGACAAGATGTCTAACCGTATCTCTGTGTGGAGTTGAAACGCATGGGAATTTCTGTACAAATTACCTACACACGTCTCTACACGAGTTTGTTTTCACGTAGGTACGTGTCATACATAAAAAATCTTTGTTCTAACGTGAATCTTGCGGCTGGCATTCCAATCGTCTCACTGACACGTCACACATACACACTACAATAACACAAACAAGTAACTGCAAGTAACCAAGAATAACACTCTTGCGCACAGTACGAAATTAACACGCTCTTGGTTTACATTGCTCGCCACTATATTTACAACTCTGTCTTCATCTAGTCGCGAAGGAACAAAAAAAAACGAGCTCGGATATTTCGGATTGCGAGGAAGCTCACGAAAACCATTCACTTTTATCGGTTTCGTCTGCAGTGTAATCCTGATACAGTGTTGCACATTCGAAACCTCCAAACGATTCCCATCGCCACAAAACTCTTTCAAGGATATAAACTTAAGCAGGACGTTACTGATCAAAACCATGATTAAAATGCTTTTTTATCTGTGGCTCTTAACATCGTTTCTATAGCGTATTTATTTGTGTATATAAGAGCAGAACTTGGATGAATTACAGAAGAACTTTTGCGTGTTATAACACAGGTTAGTGATCGTTTTGCAATATTTATATAAATGTCTGCATATGTCTATAAAAATAAGCGGGCATTACAGGCCCCAAATGTCGGCTTCTCCGTCAGCGCCGCCCGCCACGCTTCTCCCGATCTCTCGGCTGCAGATCGAAATGGACGCACGGTATTTGCTTGTTTTTATGGATTTTCTTCACACTTAAAATGTCTCACTTATCATATACAAATAACCGTTGACTAGACAATTATTTTGAAACAAAAGAATTGTAATTTTGTTCTATTTCTTTCATAAATAGCAGCTGCATTAGTAGTAATTAAACTAATTAATTAATTATAAGAATTATTAATTAATTTATTATTATTAATTAATTAAAGTATAATAAAACAATGTTAATGTGAATTTGTAGAAAGTTTTCGAGATAACACCCCCCTTGATGAAATCCTGCGTACGCTACTGCAGCCAACCCATCAGATTAAAATTCAGCACTTGCACCTCACTGACAACTTAGTGATACATTTAATACGCTACCAAACCCATTTATTATAATACAAATATTTAATAATACAAAATCATGATTAACATCTGAAATATTTGTATTTGTCCAAATGTTCAGATACACACCCCAGTATGATTCCTCTGATTCTGTCATGTTGTTCATAAGAAGAGGGGGCTGGGGGGTTCAGGTGTTCTATGTGCCATTTCAGATTCTTCACAACTTTCCTCAAAACTTTCAACTCAATATTTTCTTTTGAAACTTCATTTAGGAAGATTTTCTCAGCATTGTCTCCAGATAATTATCCCTTTTGGTAAAAAAGGTAAAGTTCCCTGTGCATATAGCACCATGCCATGAAGGCACATTTAGAGGATTTCCCTACACATTATCGATCTTGGCCATTTTGGAGGTGATGTGATCAGCATCACACTCCAGCTGCCTTTACCACCCAGGTACCCATTGATTTGAAGCTGGGTGAGCCCCAGAGCTGCTTTATGCAGTGCCACCCACCCTGTGAATCAAACCCTGGTCTCCTGTATGGAAGTCAGGCATGCTACCAACTAGACCACCACGTCTCTCTCTCTTTGCCAAACTCGACATATTACACTATTAGTCATCAGCCATGTTTGAACTAGTAAAAAAACTAACACTTTCCAAATAAAAATTAAACTCTTTTACAATATAGCAGCATCAGTTCTATGAGTATCAAGCTTGAACAGCCACTGGTACCTGAAAAAAAGGGGAGGGAGGGAGGGAGGGGGAGAGAGAGAGAGAGATAGAATTAATTTTATTTGTGTATGTCACACATGTAATACTGGAATGCCACATTTACATTTCCCTTCTCTATGGCAAAATCCGTTGTGGTCGCCTTTTCACTTAGGTGAATGAACCATTCAAGGTTACATTAGATGTTAGAAGAAGGTAAATCAAGTGCATAAGCATAATACTCATTACTTTTATTCTTTCAGGTGTAAGCATGGATGATTTGGCAAGATCTCCGACGGCGAGGGAGATGGATGGAAATCTCAACTTCAGCAATCACGAACTAACCGAACAGGAACTGTATGCAGAGGAACTGAAATTTAACAATGCAATTAGGGAAATTTTCCTAAACCGTTTTGTACAAATATTTTCTGCATACGAACATTTTGTTATACAACCGAATCAGGTAATGTAATATCTAATGTGTAAATTTTGTATCCCTGTCCGTAAGCAGTATTAGATCTGTTAGAGAATTGATGTTTCCATGGTTATTTATATGATATGTGTGACATGTTCCTTGCATCAGGATGATTTTGTGAAGGTGTAACAGTGGAAACAAAGGGAACATGTTCTTTTGCTTTTATTAGGGCTGGGACAGATTAATCGATATTCGATTGGTAGGGACATTGAATTTTCACGATGCGTGAAATGTGAAAAAAAGATTCAATTTTGAACATTCTGCACGTAACTACACCCCTATTGATGAAATATGCATGAGTTTTATTCGCGAAGTAATCCGAAATGTGTGCTTTTCCACGAAATAAACGCTTTTTCGCGAAATAACCGTGAAATATCATCAAATTAAGTAGAAAACATGCAAAAACTGGCAATCGAGGTTGCGCGCGCAATCTGTCGATTTGTAACGAAACGTTTGCCTAAAGTTTCCTACCACTAGCAGCTGAACGTTTTATCTTCGATCACATCAGGAAGACGCTGCAAATTTGGGATTTCCCATGCACATAATCTCAGTTCGAAAACTTCGTTCCCTGTCAAGCTGCATTCCTTTCTTCCCCCGAATGTCTACTCAACTTCCAGTTTCATTGAACTTGCTAGCTGTAGCAGTGATAAGATTAGTCTGTTCCCTCACATCAAGGGAAACAATGGTGTCATTGGTGTTCAGTCATGAATGAATTTTGTTTATCATCATGTGATTTTTAACATGTGTTCGTGTATGTGCAGTAATGATTATTTTATTTGTTGGACAGCAAGGATATCCTTTAAATACATACAATGAATAAATCACTTGAGATATGCAATTTAGAAATGAAGTGATTTTGTGTTGATGTTTTCTTTTTCGTTGGACAGCTAAGTACTTGTGCATGTGTACAGTATATAAAAATGAAGTAGTTTATCAATTTATAGCTCTTTTGTATGTTGTTTCTTCATAATGAAAAAGTGTGTGCCAATTTTTTTTTCCACTGCTGGTATATACCGCTGATCTAACATTTTATTTACCGCTCTCCTCAGTTTTTATTTACCATAAATTTGTGTCCCTATCGATTGGTATCAGCTGATATAGGCATATTGGCCTATCTATAAATATCTTGTAATTTAGGTCAATATTCTGCCATTTTGTTATAAATTTTATGGATATAATCTTCATACCCTACTTTTCTTAAAAGTAAACCTGTAAATATGCAGTTTCATTTTCATTGCAGTCATCAGGCAACACACATTTATTAAGAAGGTCAATGAACCATTCACGTTCTTCAAGGTCCATTTGGAATTCTATATCTGGTATTGGTATTGGTAAATTTTATATCTGTACATTATTGCTATCGGCCCATCCCTAGTTTTCATTATTACATGTACAAGTAAATATGTATCAGCAAAAATCTCTTCTTGAAGATTAAATATTCCCTGTATAAGTTCTATCCCATAATATTGTGAGGGTAAAATCTACATTTTAAATTTGCTTGTGTTAATAATAGTACCAATGGATATATCATTTTGTCATTTCAGTATGTCATACTGAATATCATCTGTAGTTGCTCAAAACCAGCCATCCGGAATGCCATAATTTGGGCAGTTTCATTCAGAACCGGTCATCTGTTAAAGGTTAATTCCCCACCCTAGTACTATATTTACTGTTTCTTCACTTGTACACAAACACTTGTAAAATCTTGACTGACATTTCACAAACTTCATGTTAATTTCTTTTGTTACATTTCAGGATATGGAGCAGTGGTTGAGTAACCGAGAATCAATGCAAAACTTTGACAAAGCTACCTTCTTGTCGGACCAGCCAGAGCAACATTTGCCCTTCCTTTCCAGGTTCATTGAAAGTCAAATGTTCGCTAGTTTAATTGATAACAAAATCATGTCTAACTGGCAAGAGGTGGATCCTAATCTCAGGGTTTTTGATAAACGAATAAGGCTCTTGAGGTAAGTTTAATTACAAGTGTAGCAATAAATATATGGTATTATGTAGTTAGTATTTATTTTATCTTATGTCACTTCTCAGCCACATTTGGCTAACGGAAGAGAGATTGGCATTTGAGTTCCTTTCGAAAAGCTCACCCCTCATAATCCACGGGATTAGTAAAAGGGGGTTAGGTATATCTAAAAGTTTTGCTTATCCTAGAAACTATTTGTTTTTCCTACCACCATTTTCATCTTCTGTTACAGTTAATTAGTACTGAGCTTACAGTTAAAAGTGCAATCTGAACTATTGTGTGCCTCCACCAGGTATTGAATTTCTCCCTCTATGAACCTATATATAGGACTCCTTGATTACAAATCAATGACATTATCAAAATGTCTTCAGGGAGGTTACACAGAGCAGATTAATCAGTACTCTATCAGTAAAATTACAAATATTTTTATTGATCCAATATATTTATAAGTACTGTAAAAAATCAGCCATTTTATGAATATAAACATGTAATTTAAATGTCCTGATTTTATAATATAAATGTCTAAATATGTAGTTCCTTATCAAAGGCAAACCAATTGCAGTTAGATAGTTACATTAACTAAGGAACATTTGCAACTTGTAGTTATTATTATTTGCAATTTTTCTATCTTACTCTATACATATCAAAAATTGCATATCAGACCATCCCTGATAGAAATATGGAATTACTGAAATTATTGATAATTTTACTAATACACCAATAATATGTATAAAGGCCAATGCTGATTGAATATTGATAATCTATCACATTCCTAGAATATATACACTGCTTGTATTCTGAATAAAGAGGAAAGAATTGTTGACACCATAAAGATTTAGAATTGTTATTTAATGATTAATCCTGAAAAAAAATTAAATATTTTTTAAAATATTGCCATTACAGGAAACGCTACGGTGACAGCCTTGTACGCACCCCGTCCTATGAGTCATGCACCACTTTTCGAGAGACTGAGCTTTTATTGGACAAGAGGTTAGCCAGTGCTGATGTGGTGGCACCTGGTCCAACGGAGATTGAAGTTGACACCCAGTCGTATGCTACTGCGAATGGTGCATTTCCTCTTCTAAATTCTGTTAACCTCAACAAAGAGCCTATCCAAAAGTAAGTAGAATGATACTAATCCAGTGATTCTGATTTCAGTGAACATAACAAGGTGAACACAAATATTTGAAAATATAGAGACGGCACAAACATTCCTGTACTGCTTTTCGACATACAGTGGAACCTCGATTTTATGTTTTTCAGGAAACCAAAGTGAGAAAACTTAAAATTCAGGAAAGTGTGTGAGCATTAAAAAGTATTGTTACTGGCCGATATCGTTCCTGAGTCTTGGTATCTCGCATGGGTCATAAAAACTGTTGCCAGACAATATGGAAAATGTGTTATTTTTGTAATATTGCCACAATGTTTTAATGTTTTAATTATCTCTTCAAATCTTTTAAAGCAAAACTGTGGTAAGACGTATGTGGTATAATTACAATGGAATGATTATATATTAATATTTATAAATATTCTGAATATAACTTTTAATTGTTACATCTGCAACATCAGTATTGGTATTGGTGGGAATTGGTAAGAGTTTGTTTTGAGTTTATTTTTTTTTTAAGTCCACTCTATGCACAGAAGTCAGGACTGGACCTCCAGTTTAAAGTGGAATCCGAACCGCTATGTGATTCCACCTGCTTTTGAAACGAACCCTTTGATTACAGGGAATTACTAAGAGTATAAACATCTGAAAGGGTATTGGTTCAAAGTTCAGACATCGTCGTCGTCATCATCATTGTTGTTGTTTACTAGTTGTGATATTCTAATATCAGCTGATATTCATGCATCAGAAATTTAATTCAGCACATGTTTAAAATAATGCATATTTAACATTTTTTTTAAGGTCTAAAAAGAGGAGTAGTGTCCAGTGGCGTCGGAAAGAACGGCAACAGCAGCATCTGGAGCATAACTCCTTGTCACCAGATCAGAAGGAGAAGGTTGTGGGAGAAGCTCTACTAAAGTCCATAAGGCAACCTAAACTTAGTGACTTGAGTCCAGCCGTGATTGCTCAGTCAAATTGGACATTCGTGGAACAGTTGCTAAGGGTAAATACACTGTCAGAAGAAAGTGGTTTGAAATTTGTCCCTAATGCCAGTCAGCATGGTACTGGAGTCCAAAATCAAGAAAAACTGATGTTTTTTTGAAAGTAATAAAGTATAAATAAACCCAGTCAACAAGGTAATGTTACCACAACGTTGTGGCAACGTTAGCCCCTAACATACCTAACGTTGTTACAACGTTGAATGTATGTTGATACAACGTTGTGAAAACGTTTAAGGGTCATTTTTTTGCAACGTTGGTTGACAACGTTGTCACAACATATACTGAGCATTATGTAGCAATGTTAGGTATGTCAGGGGTTAACGTTGCCACAACGTTTTTGCAACATTACCTTGCTGCCTGTGTAATTTATGAATATAACAATGCATATTTAAAATATGGTTATTTCGCATGGTAAGCTATTAGCAATTCTTGCCAAGCCATTTTTGTATATAATACATATGCGTAACAGGAAAAACTCATGTTTGTAACGTCACAGTTTCTCTTCACATATTATAAAAACTTTTCCTGCTCCACCACAATAGGCGATTGTTAGTCTGGAGATTGTGATGAATTAACCAATCTCTAACTACACCTGGTAATCAGTTTGTTTTTGCAGTACTTAGCTCCTGATTATATAGTCTGGAATAAAAATATTTATCATGGGAGTTTCACTTGTATTCAACACATTTCATTTTCTGATCTTCCTTACAACTTCAATATTCACACATCTTTCGAAGGATAATAAAAGACATTTTTTCAGTAATTACAATCGAAAGTATCCTTATTTGTGTTACTAAAAGTTATGTTTGTTTTGCATTTGAGTCGCACTGCCATCTAGTGTACGCTGTAGGAAATATAAGGTTTGGTGGTCAGTGCACACACAAATTCAGATTAAACAAAGCACTCCGATGTGACGCTTGTGGCGCTCATGGTGGTGATCATTCAAACTAAAGCGTATTCAGTGGAATGTTTTTTGTAACGTTGATGCAACGTTATCACAACGTTGTTCCCCTACACACAACATTCATCATAAATACAACATTCATACAACGTTGTGGCAACATTAGTGTGTTGACTGGGAAATGATATTATATCTACTGAATTGTCATGTGAGAACCAAAGGGAGATAACTCCAATCAAATTTACTGAAGAGAGGAAATAATGTATTCTTAGGAATATGTCTGATTCTTAAAAAGAGACAGTAAATTGGAGACATGTCAGTCCACCTTACTGCTAAGGATTACAAGTTATGTCAATCTGACTAAATAGATCTCTTCAGAGCAGATTATTTAAACAAAACTGAAAACTGCATTTTTGGAGTTACGTTCCTCTGCTTCTCATAAGACGGTATAATACAAATATAAATATGTTTTATCAGTCACAGATCACAAGGGACCAGATGAAATGAATGGGCAAAAAAATGCTCATCAGGTGCTTTTTATTTTTTTCACCGATATTAAGGAATAAATTGACTGGTGAAAACAGCTGGAAAGGTTGGAATACAAGTTTCTCCTAAACAGCAACAATATTAACTTAATAAAAACAGCAACTGTATGACCAGTTTCTCACTGCTTTTATTCATTCCAAATGGAGTTAGTGGTCTAAAAGTGTTGAGTAATGAGCAAGTGCTCAGTTGTATTCATTAATAAGTTAGTTATTTGTTCATTAAATTTATAATGAAAATTGAATGAGCCAATCAGAGGCTAAAAACATACTGTCTCCAAATGGGATGGTTGGCAGTATGAACATTTCTCATTACAGAATGTAGTTCTACTTTCTGATTAGTTCGTATAGCTCTCGTGTCTGACTGTACAGGTGAGAAGATGGTGAAACATCACCATTCGTCTCATAAAATGTCCTGTTCATGATTACAAATAATAATCAGACTGTATTGTCGAGCATAAGGCAAAAACTTTGTCAAAAATTTTAACTATTTTGTTAGCTCTTTCAATTTATCCATTCTGCTAGTGAGTGAAAATTATTTTGAAGTTCTTTGCAGTTGTCTATATTACTCTCATAGACATCTTGTAAACAATCAAATTTAGATTAGATTATCTACTGTGATACGTACTTTTTAAATTTATTCTCTGTGACCTAATAGAGCTTTTCATGTGAAAATGGTGTTCAACTATTTTTAAAGTTCTCTTATTCGTTTGTGATCCCTCTTCGTACAGGAATGCAAAAATAAAACAAAGCGAATGCTGGTGGAGAAAATGGGGACAGAGGCAGTGGAACTGGGCCATGGTGAAGCTTCCATCGTGGGAGTGGAAGAAAACACTCTCATTGCTAGCCTGTGTGACTTGCTGGAAAGGATATGGTCCCATGGCCTTCAAAGTAAACAGGTAATCATGGTTTGTTAGAAGTAAGGTATTAATGTGGTCATTGGGAATTTAGAAACACAATTTGGAAGCCAATATTATGTAATTCACTCTAATAAGTTCATGGTCCACTTGTTCGTGCAATTTTTGATCGCAATCAATTTCGCCACCTATCTGGTAGCTTTGTCAGGCTTGTGCGCAAGTTTTTGTTTGTGCGGAAAAGTGAACCGTGAACATATTAGAGTGAATTACCTCTCTCCGTGTAATTTCTTTAGATACATTGTTAATATTATGGATGAACCAGTGTGAATTTTTTAGTTATATTGATAGAGTAGTAATAAAAATTTAGAAGTCCAGCCTTCAGAACTAAATGTTGTACTTTCCTTATTTCTCATCCAATCTGTATTGATTTACAAAGATTTTTAACTTTGTCATGGCACACTTTCTGGACTTAGTCACTCACATAACCATACATGTGGCTCTGTGGTGTTATGGTGCACAATGGTGAAATTGATCACAGATAAAATGATTTTGCACGTTTATCGCAAACGTTTATAAGATTGCACTGGTTAAAGTATGAGATGCCATTGAAATATGAAGTTCTGTACGTGCATCTGTATGTGTGTATGGTATGTAGATTATAAGAATTGCAGTATTTTAATTATTGTTGTGTGTTTGTTTCTTGTAGGGAAAATCAGCATTGTGGTCCCACCTTTTAAATTTTCAAGAACTAGAACAGTGCAATGATACATCAAAACCCATTGATCCTAACTTCTTAACTCCTGGTAAGATATTGATTCAGTATGAAGTAGTGTTTTTTGTAGAGATAATTTTCTTCTTTTTTATGTTACTTCGTAGTACATTTTAACAGTAATTCATAAGCAAAATAAATTAATAACAGTAACTTGTTCTTTGGTTGTAGTGTCATTTTAATATTATTCACAAAAATCTACATGTGATTGTGATAATTGATTTCATTTTTTTATACATATCGTCCATTGAGAATGCAAATGTTCTATCCAAATTGTAAACAAATAGAGATATTTTGGCTGTAGTCTAAATTGTTTTGTCTCTGCTATCGTCTGATGCCTACATACAACAAATATTGATGTATTGAGTGTCTTTTTGGTCCATGTGCGGAATTTGGAAGCAGCCACAAGAGTGCAAACTCAAACAGCCAATGAAACCTTATGACAATTTCCTCAACCAACCACAAGCACCATCCAAGTATGAGATAAACCACTTGCATTCTAACATCAGTCGCTTGTGATTGCTGCTTAGTGGTCTTCGGTTCTTACTTTTGTTAACAGACAAAATTTTTATATAATAGTGGAATCAGAGTAGTTGATTGATTTCTCAAAAATATGAATTATTTATTTTACTTTTCTACCGAATGACAAATTTATAATGAAATTGTTTCATCTCCATCTCATTTTCAGAATTCAGTGTTCTATCTGGTAGATCTCAAATCAAAGCTAGTGTTGCGAGCAATTGTTCTATCTGAAATTTCAATTGTTAATTACAGCATAAGCACCTAACGAAACAACTACTTCTTTTCAGGGAGGCTTCAACATATCAGCCTTTGCCATGATACAAACTTTCAGCGCAGTGGTGATAAAGGTTCAATAAATATATCATGTCAAACGTCAAAGGGCTCTTCCGAAAAAATTGGACATAGAACATTTACATTCTCAGTGGAGGATATAGCTATTAAAGTTACATCTTGAACCAAGATTTGAAGTAATTATTCAAAATTAGTGGAACTTTTCAATTGATTTTTCATTTCATGTCTTCTACTTGGAATTGAACAGTTGCACATTAATTGTTACAAAGTTGATGAAAGTGCCTTGCAGTATTTGTTTTGTGATTAGAAAATTGCAGCAGTCAAATCATCAATATTAAAGTGGCTAGGATACATCAGGGGGCTTCCATGTAGCGAAATGGCTAGCACTCTCATATTTAGTCTGAGTAAACCCTTGATTGGAGCTCCAAAATGTCTTGTGTTGACCCAACCGTGTGAGGACAGTTGGGGAGCATCTTGAAAAGAAGATGCAAGCTCTGGTCTGTAATGCCAGAAAACAGCAGCAATGGGATTTTGACGTGCTCACCATGTTGCACCCAATGAAAAATCCACTTGTTAGGCCTTAGCCCTGAAAGTGTTGTTACACCAGAGAGTTTAGTTTCGTGTGTAGGATGTGGGTCTTTTATTGAAGAAGATTCTGCATGAACAATCTGTATATATATAAAATTGGATGTATGTGTGTGGGTGTGTGTTTGTTTGTTTCATCATAACTCTCGAATGCCTGGAGCAATTTCAACCAAACATGATACACGTATCACTTGCAATCTGGAAAGAATACATGGGGGGTAAGACACCCCCTAGGGGTGGGGTGGGAAGGGGTGACATATAAAAATAATCGAATCGAATAACGATCGATATTAAATTTCGCACAAACGGACATCAGTGACTCTATGCACAACAATAGTGTTTCTCGGGTTGTCTAACATTCAGGCTGATATGATTTTGTGTTGCGAAAACGTGTGAAATCCATAGTTTTCGTGACACTCCCAATGCGGTTCAACCTCAAGTTCACCTATCGGCATGGGGGTTGAGAGGGGGTAAAAAATAAAATGCCACAAATGACCTAGATTAGTGTTGAATCCATAGTTTTCGGAGTCGCTAAGCTAATTGGTGACATTCATGATAACATTTAAAATTAGTTACATTTTACACTAGTTAGAATTGATTTTTCCTGTCTAATACAAGATTGGGATAAATAAACACCGGGGCAATGCCAGGTAATCAGCTAGTCATAAATAAATCTATATTTACTGCTTGTTCTCTAGAACCCTCAGGTCCACTTTCTGCAAAAAATGGTGACATTGAGATTAGCCCATACAACATTCCAATCAAGTCAGCCTCGGTAGTAGAGTGGTTAACATCATGTGCTATGAAACCAAAAGTCCCTGGTTAAGATCTGAATGTATCATTGTGTTTGTCCCTTCATCCATTCCATCAGTTCATCATTCATCCTCAACATCACAATTAACCCAAGAGTTAGAAATGTAACTAAAAATAACTATAAAAAAGGTAGAAATTTAAAAATTATTGTGTTATTCATATTGTTTTAATATTATATGAACTGGTATTGACAATTTTGGAGACCTATGTTCTAAGATTTTAAATTGCTGTTGTGGGCTTTTGTGATATGCTATACTGTTGGCAAAAAAGTAACAGGAAGAGATGTCCTTTCGAAAATGAAAAAAACCAAGCTGTGTCAGGTACAGGTACAGTATAGTAATAACTGCACAGTCAAGAGGAGAGAAAGTTTTCTCTTAGCAGCAAGGATTTGTATGTAATATTGATTTGGTGATTACTTGCTTTCTTATATCACACTGCAGAGATTGTTTTGTTTGAAATCACGTTACTTAATGATAACTGTTCTCTTAATTGTAGTGTGTTGGCTAAGTTTCAACTCTCCCCTTCTTTTTTTACACGAGCAATGGCATTTATTTGAATTATTACATGCAATCTTAACATGCTTGTTGTGATTTTTCTACAGAAGCATTAACTCCTCATTATTGTCTGTTCATTGATTGACTAGTAGTATCATCATTGCTCTGCAGGGTACTTTCACATTTCTTATAATATGGTGACTATTACTTTGAAATATTATATGTCGTATAAGTACATTTTTTTTTCAAGAAAATTGAGATGAGTGGAATGCAACAGAATTTTCCAAGAAATAACAAAATTGTTACAAAAGTGGTGTTGTTTCCTATATATATATATATATATAAAAAATCAAATAAGGTAAAAGGAAACACTCACCGGACAGTAGGAAAATTCAAAATTTTCGCTAATTTATAGCATCATCGGTGTGAGAAGAAACAGCCCTTTTGGCCCTCCTTGCTTTTATCCATTATTATATATATTATTATATATATATATATATAATAATGGATAAAAGCAAGGAGGGCCAAAAGGGCTAAGTAAAAATCAAATAAGGTAAAAGGAAACACTCACCGGACAGTAGGAAAATTCAAAATTTTCGCTAATTTATAGCATCATCGGTGTGAGAAGAATAGGGTTAGAAATGGTGCCAGAAGGGTGGATAAATACAAATAATGAAGGAGACAGTAAACACTTACCACACGAATAGAAATAATTCAATATTTCGCGATCTGAGTCCCATTTTCAAGAAGGTAGATAAAAGATCGACGACACTGTGAGTAGAGGCACAGAATACTGACCGTAGCGTCTCCGATTTCACAGTTGCCATCCACACCAACAGCCATAACACCACCTTCAATAACTGCTTCCGTGTTGCCATCATCCACCTTTTACCCCCCCCCCGCTCTGACACATCTTTCCGCAGGCGATGGGAAAGGGCCTATATAGCAGGCATGCACGCCACTATACCCCCCAGACTCAACCTAGCCAACCAGTAACTCTTTCCTCTCCTCCCCGAAACTACCCACCCACCTTACAGTAAACACTGGCTAAAGTATTTCGTGTTTCCTTTCAACTGTTTCTGGCAACACTACCGTAGAGACGCTACGGTCAGTATTCTGTGCCTCTACTCACAGTGTCGTCGATCTTTTATCTACCTTCTTGAAAATGCGACTCAGATCGCGAAATATTGAATTATTTCTATTCGTGTGGTAAGTGTTTACTGTCTCCTTCATTATTTGTGTGTATATATATATATATATATATATATATATATATATATATAAATCAAAAAAGGTAAAAGGAAACCCTCACCGGACAGTAGGAAAATTCAAAATTTTCGCTAATTTATAGCATCATCGGTGTGAGAAGAAACAGAAGACGGAACCGGAAGTTGGGGTCCTGCAGAGTTGCCAGGTCCCCATTGAAGAAGAAGCGGTGCGTAGAACGAAAAAACACTGTTTCGTCACCAGGCTCGTCGTAAACTGTGAGTGTGTAGGATGAGTTGGGAGGGTGGGAGGGTGGGTGAGGGTTGGGCATTACTGGGTGGCCTTGTTCAGGCCAGGTGGAGTGGTTGCACCCATGGCCGATATATAGGCCCTCTCCCATCTTTTGCGAACAGAGGTGTTGGCTGGTTGGGGTAGGAGATGGATGATCGCTACCCGGAAGCAGTCGTTGAAACTGATGTTGTGGTGGTTGGTGTGGACGGCGACAGTGAAGTCCAGGTTGTGGGTGGAGGAGCGGTGGTTATTGATGCGGAGGTTGAGGGCCGTTGATGTTTCCCCCAGGTAAAAATCACCACAGATGTTGCAGGTGAGGATGTAGATGAGGTTTGAGGCATGGCAGGTCCCTTTGGGATGGAGGGTAAATTTGCCAGTGGCCGTGTGCACCTGGAGGGTGTGAGAAGTGATGAGGATGGGGCAGGTCTTGCACCTGGGTCGGTTGCATTTATGGGCAGGGGTGTGTTGGATGTGTGGTGAAGGAGTGTTGTGGACCAGGATGTTTTGGAGGTTAGGGGGGCGTTTTAAAACCACCCTGTGTTTGTCGGGAAATATGTTTTTGGTTTCTGGATCACTGTGGAGGATTGGGAGAAGAGAGTGCAGTGTGTGCCTGATTTTGTTGAGGTGGGGATGATATTGGGTGATGAGTGCAGGTGGGTTGGTGGCAGCAGGTTTCTTGGTGGTAGTGGTATGTGAGGCAGCTCGTGATATTTGCTTGGTGACCAGGATGGAGGGATATCCACGGTTAACCAGGGCCTGGTGTAGGTGGAGGTTATAATTCTGGCGGGAGGTGGGTGAAGTGTTCAGGCGCTGTCCCCTGAGGGCCAGAGAGAATGGAATTGCTTTTTTGGTGTGGAACGGGTGGGAGCTGGAGAAGTGTAGGTATTGCATGTGGTTGGTGGGTTTTATGTGGATGGAGGTAGTCAGGTGTCCTCCCTCGATGTGCACGTCCACATCCAGGAAGGTGATCTGGTTGGGGGAGTGTGTCCAGGTGAATTTTAGGGAACGGAAGTGGTTAAGTTGGTCCAGGAAGGCTGACAAGGATGGTTCTCCATGTGTCCAGAGCATGAAGATGTCGTCGATGAAGCGGAGCCAGAGGAGGGGTTGGGTAGCCAAAAACTCTTGCTCAAGTTGGCCCATGAAGAGGTTTGCATAGGATGGGGCCATTCTGGTACCCATGGCTGTACCTCGGATCTGTAGGAAATTTTGGTTTTCAAAGGTGAAGTTGTTACAAGTGAGGACAAGGTGGGTCAGGAAGTTGGTGCTGGGGTTGCGAGGTTTGGGTCTGCTATTGAGATAGAATTCTATGGAGCGGAGGCCATGGGGGTGAGGTATGTTGGTGTAGAGGGAAGTGACATCAATGGTGGCAAGGATGGTATTTGAGGGCAATGGTGGGAGGGTGCTGATTTTCTGGAGGAAGTGGTTGGTGTCACGGAGGTAGGAGGGCAGAGCTTTCACAAGAGGCTGGAGATGGGAGTCAACAAAGGCTGAGATTCGTTCTGTAGGTGAGTTATAGCTGAACACAATGGGTCTGCCAGGGTTGACAGGTTTGTGGATTTTGGGCAATAGATAGAAGGTGGGGGTGCGGGGATTGTCGGGTATTAACATGGCGGTGGTACTAGCTGTTAGGCCTTCAGGTGGGCCGCGGGGTGTTGAAGTTTTGTGAACTTTAGTGTTTAAACAAGAATGCCATTAGATATGACTAAGATGCCAATATCCAAAAGAACTAAATTCTACCCAACTTCTCTGTTAAAAAGTTGAATGAAATTCATATTTTCTACCTTTAGGTTCAGCCCTCAACCTGATTGTCATTGTTCTGCCGTTTCTCGATTGTGTAAAAAATAAATGTCAATGTTTATAATGACCTCGTGTTTACCAGAGGTTAATGTTGTCACCTTGTAGTCAAAGGTTCTAAACGTGGCTACATGTTAGTGTTTTAGATCCTGCTTTAAATGGTTTGTTTTAGGTAGAGGAGTAAAATAAAATGTGTGCTTCGTGATGCTGTATATCTCCATTTGTGTTGTTGGCAGTGTACAGTTTGTACAATAGCCACCATTTTGGTTTTCAAATCTTTTCTTTCCCAGGTTATCAGAATTAATTTTCTTTGTGTTTATCCATGAAAAAATGGTACTATTATCGTATGGGTGAAACACCTACGAATCATATATTTCGGACTTCTTTACATTGCTAACGTGTTGCGGAACATTTCTTAAGGCGAAATAATGCATTTCTAACTAAGATAATGTTTATTTTCTCTATTTACGAGTACTTATTGTTACTTGTTGTTTCGAATCTGTAACACATTATGGCCGTGATAGCATACTGGTTTAGGGGGCGTTCTGAGAGTGTTTTGTCGATTTATGCAGTGGTGCAACCTCGTTCACCGGAAAATATCTACTTTCGTGCCCCTATTTGAAATTATGCTAATACGTCGCATTTACGTGTAGAACTTGTAAAATAACCTTGCGAATTACCACGTTCATTGTCCATACACAGCAATTCGGAACTATCTTTCTTTCGCAATTCGGAACCATCTTTCTTTCGCAATTCGTTAATGCTCTTCCTTTACGCACAACACTCTTGCAACCTTGAATATTGACGTCAGACGAGGAATGCCTACGTGGTTAGGTTAGGCCTGTTAGGTTAGGTTCCATTAGCATAAATACAAAGAAAAAATAATATTATCGCTAAGAGACGCGTTACCTTTGTATTGACTAACATGAAAAAGGTCTCTCCTGTGACGTCAGAACACAATGTTGCTAGAGTGTTGTGCGATAAGTGACACCCATTCGGGTCGGAACCATCTTTCTTTCGAAATTTGTTAATGCTCTTCCTTTACGCACAACCATCTTGCAACCTTGAATATTGACGTCAGACGAGGAATGCCTACGTGGTTAGGTTAGGCCTGTTGGGTTAGGTTCCATTAGCATAGATACAAAGAAAAATTATTATTTTCTTTCGAAATTTGTTAATGCTCTTCCTTTACGCACAACACTCTTGCAACCTTGAATATTGACGTCAGACGAGGAATGCCTACGTGGTTAGGTTAGACCTGTTGGGTTAGGTTCCATTAGCATAGATACAAAGAAAAATTATTATTTTCGCTAATAGACGCGTTAGCTTGTATTGCCTAACATGAAAAAGATCTTTCCTGTGATGTCAGAACACAATGCTGCTACAGTGTTGTGCGATAAGTGACACCCATTCAGGTCGGAACAATCTTTCTTTCGTAATTCGTTAATTCTCTTCCTTTTCGCACAACAATCTTGCAACCTTGAATATTGACGTGAGACGAGGAATGCCTACGTGGTTAGGTTAGGCCTGTTAGGTTAGGTTCCATTAGCATAAATACAAACAAAAATTGTAAAAACAGCTCTCTCCTGTGACGTCCGAACACAATGTTGCTACATTGTTGTGCGATAAGTGACACCCATTCGGGAAAAATGGCTTGTTCCGAACTCGACAGGTGGTTCTAGTGAAAACACGGCGAGGCTGAAACACTGGTTACGGGGTTGCATCGTCTTAATACACGGAACATTGCACTCTCATGCAAAAAGCAAATGGCGGGAGTAGAAACAGCATGTCGGACAGAGATTTTCGCAGAAAACAAAACGCATTCACATTAAAATGGATCAAATCTACATTCAGGAACTTCCAAAACGCTCAAGAAAATGATTTCCGTAAGTACTTTCTCCTGTAAATTTGAAGGAATCCGTTTTACCCATACGATAATGTTACCGAAAAAATATGTACTTATAAAACTTTCACATAAGATGAACAGACTCATTACCATCGTCAAGTATCCTTTCTTATGCTTCATTGTCCTCACCTCGCATTATTAAAATAATGTATTTTTTACCTGGTGTGATATGTATTTAATATGATAACAGATATGTTTGCAGTTTGAGCTTTGGAGTGGGTAATGCGTGTTGAGTTCGTTCTACCTATTAACCACTCTTTTTTTCCTTTCTTCACCGTATGCAGCATTGGCCTGGTGTGTTCTGAGGAAGAGGCTGGATTGTATGTGATATCAATTTTTAAAGTAGATTTCCGTAGTCCTGCATGTGCAAGAGTTGTTAGTAAAGTTTTGAGACGTGCATGTTGAATGAATAGAACCCTTAAATGCAACTATTATGAAGTTTGGCAATAATCACTGATGCTACATCATTTGGGTGCGCAACCCTTGTTCTCACAATCAATTCTTGCAGAAAGAAAGAAAAGAAATAAGAAATCAAAAAATTTGAAGCATGACTATATGAAATGAACAAGCAGCTAACTTGGCTACAGTGTCTTTGTTTAGAAAGGAGTAGTGTATAGCAACAGAATGTTTCTCAGTGACATGTCTGTAATGAGAGATGGCCCCCAGGTACTCATTTATTTAAGGCTGATTAAACCCCAGAGCCATTTTAATGTAGGGACAAGGCTGAAAAATTTCCAACATTAGATCACCCACCCCAGGACACAAACTTGGGTCTTTTGCGTGGCAGTCAGACTAGATTACTGCAGCTCCAAGAATAGATAATATAAATTGTTAATATACTTTTATTGCTGTTTCTGGCATATTAGTGAACACAGTTTTAATATGACATGCTGCTTATTGTGTAATATCATCATCATCCTTCGCCATTTTCTGCCTGTGGCTGGGTCAGCATAGAAGTGAAGCGCCTCCATTTTTTCCTGATCTTTCACCACTCCTCTCTTTCCATGGTGTTCCAATATTCTCCTATTCTCCACTATCTGCTATTTCCACTGACATCTTGGTCTACCCTTTTGACCTTACTCCCACTCCTTCTGCATTGTAAGCTCGTACTGGCAGCCTTTCTGCACCCATCCTCTTCATGTGTCCGAACCATCTCATCTGTGCCTGATCTATCCTGTCCTGAAAAACTTCACCACCCCCACTGTCTGTCAGATCTCCTCATTCCTTATTCTATCCCTTCTAGTCTTCCCCAATATACTCCGTAAAAATTTCATCTCCACTGCTTGCATCTTTCTTTTGTCTCTCTCTCATTATCCAAGTCTCTACTCCATACATAATTGTGTAATAAACTTTTCTCAACAGGAGAATTAATGAATTTGGAAGTGCATCTGTAATTTTTGTCTGAACCTTTCTCCATATTTACATATCTCAAAACTTCCATAGTCTCACTTACATTTATTTTGCATGTGCATGTATGCTTTGTGAACATTTAATTCCTTAATCCTTACAAAGCATATAAATGCAAAAAAACTTATATGATTCATGCACAAATAGTTTTTACTTCAAAATATGCCTGTTTCAGGAAAGTAAAAGTTCCCTTCAGTAAAATTAATCTGACGCAAATTAAAGTGGTACAGAACTTCCTGAAATGTAGTCATAGTTTGAATTTGAAATTATGAAAGCAGTTAGCTTTTTGAAAGCATGATGCATGGGACGATATAGAGAAAACCAATATATCTTCAATGTTTAGTGAGAAATAGATATAAAGGACTACATGAACAATAACTATTTAATTTAGTTAATAATTTACAGGTTAGTAATAAACAGTGTATAATTGAATTATGCATGTAGATTATGAATATTTTTATAGGAAAATTGAGAATGAAAAAATTGTATGTGCTAAGAAGCCTAATATACATTATGCAAAATGCATTTTAACATAGCATTTCCCCATGCTTTGATGATTTCTTAGCCACTTCTAGCCAGGCTGCCAGAATTAGTAGTGTAATTACCTGAAGTTTTAATTATGAGCAACTGTTTGGTGTTTCATCATTTTGTAAGGTAACTGAAATATGCTTTTTGCCAGCATGTGGAAACACAATTCTCAAAACTGAAGATATTGACTGTTTCCTTTCATACCATTCAAATATACTGTGAAGAAAATTAAATGGAGTTACACATTTTCTCCAACGACACCTTGTAAAACTTTCCTGGACTTGATGTGCAGATGTACAGCAGTATTGTTTTTGTGCCTGTTTGAAACAACCCCATACTTAACATTCATGAACCACAGTAATTTTTAAATGCATTATTTCAGGAAAGCATGTGGAGGTACTTTGTTTTCTGAAAATCTTCATTTCAAGATAGTGCATGAGTACTGAAGTCACTTTTGCATGCAGGCTTCACATCACCTAGTCAAGCTTTCAATAGAATATACTATTCATAAGGAAATTTGCACTCCTATGATTTGAAACCATGAATTTTTAACAGTGCAGCAATTATTTTCAACACAAATATTTGAATTTCTAAATATTTTAAAGCAAATCTGTGGCATAATTTCAACAGATTTATTCTCTTATAAAATTTATAATTATTGTGATCAATTTGGCGTAAGAAATGGTCTTCATTGTTCTGGAAAATACATTATTATTTATTAAATGTAAATTATAAACAGCATATTGATTATTTTTCTAAAAGGCAACATGTTACAAACTTCTCATTTGCATCATCAATCCAAATGGAGTTGAAAGAAGAAACCAGTATTTTGGACCACATCATGAAGAAACTAGTTTGTAGTCCATAGAAGTGTTTTCTTCTTCCATTTCTATTAGTTCTGATGATGCAAACGAAAAGTTTGTGAAACATCACCTGTTAGAAAAATAGTGTGCTGTTTATAATTTAGTGAATGTGATCAACTTCGAATTGCTACACTGTTCATGTACCTGGTACAATTCCTGGTGGGGATTCAAGGTACATGGGTGTTCTTTGTGAGTATCTCTTCATCAATTTCATCATATCATCAACCAGCTTCATCTTCACGATTAGCTAAAAGTGGCAGAAAAGCTAAGTAAAATAAACAAAATCAATCAATCAAGCCAATTAGTCTATCTGAGCATAAAATTGTCTTAATACATATTTTGAGACTGAACTGTGTAACGTGGTTGTTGCGTACGTAAGAAAAGGCAATGAAAGTTATTCAAGGAAACGTGCAAGAGGTACGGGATCAATTATCGTACGTCCGTAGAAACGAATAACAACTAACCAGTTACAAAAGTCGCTAAAGTGTTGAGGTTAATGGCAAGTGTTTATCACTGCCGCCTCAGTCTCAATTGAGAACCAATAAAAAAAAAAAAAGGAGGGGGGGGCGCGTTTAAATGTACGGGACCCTCCCAAAATAGTCAGCAAGACAAGAAATATAAATATAATAAATATGATCACAGAATATCGTGGAAAATTTTGCACTGTATCAACCCTTAACGTAAATATGTGTATATTCGTGCACAGGTGTGTACACGGAACATCACAAAAAATATATATATGCACAATTCTGACCAATCAATTCATCTCTTCATTTAACACTAGTAATCTTTCGTTCTTGTTATCAAGCAAGGTTCCAAAACAAAAAAGGTGAAAAGAGAGATAGTAAAGTTCATTTGCGACCTTAAGTCGAAATTTATTGCGTTAATCTCACAGCGGAGAATGATTAACGTCCCAACTTGAAAAACATGTACATCGAAACAATTATCAATGAGAACCCCGTCTTTTAAAACCACCCAAGATTACATCCAAAATAGATTCAACAATTATTTCTCCCTCCGTTTACTTCATAATTTCATACATTAGGTCGTTATAATTACGACAACGAATAAGAACAAATCCAATCAAACCGTTGAATCATGTAATGTCAAATACCTTTAACAAGTTAAATTCTCAACAACGTTATAGTAAAAAGCTCTTATTTCTCCTTGTAACAATTTGTCCTATTGTTTTACTTTGATGCTCTCTCTTATTATTTTATTTTAATTTTTTTGTGCCAGACAAGCATTATCTCTCATTGTATTCTGTCAACCCCCTTAGATCCAATAATAAATTACTCCAGCGTACGCCTTGCTCAAATTTATTACTAAGGAATTTAGAAATTTCTCCTTTGCCTTTTGCGTTCAACGAATAGTGGCGACGACGCGCATGCCCAAACAATTACGTGATTAATTCCATTTGCATAGTTTTAATAAATCGACGCTTATATCTTCTTCTTTTCCAATTATTCAAATTAGAGACTCAAAGTATATGAAACCGACGCACTTCACTTTATTCGATATGCCACAAAAAGAAGGATTTTTGACACAGTACATACCTCAATAGTTCACTCGAAACTGTCCCATCTGATCAATCGAACTCTGCAACTGGGGCATCAAATAGCATTTGGCTTCCTCCTCATGCGGTCGTCTTTTCCCTCACATCACCCTGACGTAACTCCGGTTTCCTCGCAATCATGGTTCCGTGGGAACACTTCATAGAGGTAGTGGTAACGTGAACCCTGGATACTACAGCGAACAGTCTGTGCACTCGTCAAACGGGACTCGGAACACGCATATTTGATTCCTCACAAGAAACGTAATCTTTCCACTACTTATCTTGAAATGCGAAATTGCAAAAGGAATCCACTTTCGAGCGATTGTGCGGAGTATTGAGAAATAGTCAAAACGAATGCGTGCAATTAAGATCCCAAAATAATACAAGTCTCGTCCAGCGAGACGACGTTCCACGCTAATCGCACGTCATCCTCCTTTTTGCTCGCTCGTGTTCCTGCGAGAACTGGCTGTTTCGTGATAGACGGTTGGATCGGAACTGGTTTAGCTTACACCTTCGTAAATGCAGCTCTGGGCAAAGATAGGTGGAGACACCTAGCGGCGACTGGCACAACCAACAAGGTAAACGAGACGCAAAGCGTACTACGCAGGAGGATATGTGAAGGCTTTCCTACGCGATATATGACGTAATACTTGTTTAGTATAAATCGCGCAGGAAAAACGTCACAAACTCCCCCGGCTAACAAATATAAAAGAACAATATATATATTAACAACAACCATAAATATTTAGCAAGAGAGGCACCATAACTAACCAGACATAAATATGTCATTTCGAGAGCACCAAATCCCTATAGAAGGAAAATCCCCTTAATCAAAGAAGTAATACCCAAATGTATGTGTTTTAAAGAACCATAAGAGCACCATATAAATAGAGAACACACATACCATGTGAGAATATATGCAAACAAGTACCTAAATATACATATGTATATATATATATATATATCCCACACAAATTGGTTAGATTGAGACTAGATTGAATAATAACAAAAAAATATATACAATGTTGGTAACCAATTTAGACCCAATAGATAATAAGATGAATAAATAGTTTATAAAAATGATTGTGAAAAAATGAGCATGAAAGTCGATTGCAATCATAATAATGAAATGAGCATACTGGATGAAAAGTTAACATTACAATTAAGGATACTCTTTACCAAATATATGAGTATATGTGCCATTAAAAGGGCATTACGTCAAATTACACTTGCAGGTTTCACAATACACTGAATATAAAGATACCTGTTAAACAACACCTGTAAGTAGAAAACGAAGGTCCAAATAAACACTATAATATGGAGAATTTCTCAAAAAAGGAGAAGACGTTTTACAATCAAATCAATACTCCTAGAGAATAATATGGTAGTTGTGTTTCCATTTTAATGCTTCAAATGAAGATTCCGAGATGGCACACTCGATATTTATGTTTCCTCAATAAACATGAAAAATAAACAGAAAAAAGGCGAATTAGAAGAGAATAATGAAAGAGAAGAGAAAAAAAAGGATAGGAAAGGGGAGAGGAAACCTAAACAGAGGGGAATACAATGAGAAATAGGAGCATCAATTACAATTTGTGATTAAAACAGTCATCCTACATATACATCCAAAATTGCAATATGTAATATGCAATAAGACATTATTTACCAATGAAATCATGATTGACATCTGACAAAAAGCATTAGTCAAAAAGGCAAAATATTACACATAAGCTAATTTACAACATAGAAAAAATATTAACATAGAAATCATGTATACACCAAAATTGGATAAAATATAATATATCTTCAATATTCTTAAGATTCTAAGTCAAATACCCGACCGAAATACAAAATCCAAAGTGTGGTAGTCCATGCATTTCTTAGATGCGAGGAACTGAGTCATGAGAAGAGTAACGGGTGGTGGGGGGACGACGTCGGCAATGAGAAGAAGAGTGACCAGTTCGGCGGCAAAAGTTACAGTAGAAAGGTTGAAATGGGCGGGAAGAACGATGGAAATTCTGATCTCGGTTGGGGTACAAAAGTGAAGCTATCTGGGAATCTGATAAGTCCACCTCCAATGAAGATTCCTCTCGCAGATAATACGGTTTAATATGGGATATGTGGACCTTCCGGAGGAAAACCTCAGTTTCCGGATCGACTAATAGAACAGTTACGGGACCCAAGACCTTGAAAACTTTAGCAGGTCCTGCCCAACGTTGTTGGAGCTTTGCAGTGACTTTCTGAAAGGCATTACTTTGTGGGAAGGTTTTGTAAAGAACTAAATCCCCAACTTTAAAGGAGGAAGGTTGCCTTTTAGGGTCGTATCTATTACGCCGCGTTAGCCATGCTTTTTGTAAATGATGGAAGGCTTGCGCCCAACATTTTGCACGATCAGCGGAAGGAGGTCCAGCTAATTCAGAATCGGATTTGAATTCCCAAAAAAAATTCATAGGTCCGTCAATATCCCGTCCAAACAAAATCTGTGCTGGAGTAGTTTGTATACTATCCTGTACCGCCGTATTGAATGCAAATGAAATTGCATTTAAATGGACATCCCATTTAGTATGGTCGTCAGAATGATAGGCGATCAGAGAGGCCTTGAGATTACGGATAAAGCGTTCTGCCAGTGAAGGATTAGGATAGTAGGAGCTAGTATATATATGCTTGACTCGAGACTCAAACAAGAAAGAATTGAAATAGCGAGATCGAAAATATGAAGCATTATCAGATACCAATTCACACGGCGCCCCAAACACCAGAAACAAAGACCGAAGTTTTTCCACTATCTGATTAGATGTGGGTCCCCGAAGAGGATAAAGAGAAACCCACTTGGAAAATGCATCAACCACTACCAAGATGTAGGAATTTCCTTTGGACGAACGTACCAAAGGCCCAACAAGGTCAATATACAGTCGTCGCCAAGGATGTTTGATGATCTCCGATGATAAAAAACCAGGGGGTTTACGTATAACTAATTTGGCCTTTTGGCAAATGTCGCAAGACTTAACATATGTCTTAATGTCTTGAATACATGATGGCCACCAAAATATACTCATTATTTTCTTGGTACACTTTTGAACACCCAAGTGTGAACCTCCGACGGGGGTATCGTGGTAGTAACGACAAATAAGATGTTGAAGAGATTGAGGAACGACAACTAATGAGAACTTAGAACGTGGAGGTTGCCAGACGAGTAAGTCATTATAAAGAGCATAATATTTATAGGATTGACCCGTTTGCAATTTCTGAATAATTGGAAGTAAAATAGAATCTTTGTGTTGAAGGTCAAGGATGTCTGATTTACTAAAGGGAATAATTTGGAATTTTGGAGCAGCACAAGCAAGAGAGGTAATGGGTTGAGGAGAAACCTGGAATTCATCCGGTGAATACATTCTAGATAAGCAATCAGCAACGGGATTTAGTCGAGAAGCAATATGTTCTACAGAATAAGAAAAACGTGACAAATAAAGCAACCAACGACCAAACTTGCCGTATTGCTCAGGATGGCGTAAAAGCCAGGAAAGTGCCTGATTGTCCGTCTGGAGAGTGAAGTGCTTCTCGGTTAGATATGTTTCAAACTTTTTAAATCCATAAACAATGGCACAACATTCGGCCTCGTATATGGATTGTCGACGTTCTATGTCAGTACGCTTACGAGAAGCAAAAGCAATAGGACGTAATGATCCATCTGGCATACGTTGGTTCAGGGTAGCTCCCAGAGCCAATCCCGAAGCATCGCATTGCAAAACAAATTCCCTTGAAAAATCGGGCAAAGCCAAAACGGTATGCTTAAGGAAAACCTGTTTAAGATGATCAAATTGTTGTTGATCGCTCTCGGACCACGTAAAGGGACGACCCTTTTTCTTTTTGTCTGTTAAGAAGGAGGTAATATCAGAGTACGATGGAATAAAGCGCGAGTAGTATCCCAATAATCCTAAAACGCGCTGAACAGCTTTGACGTTCCTAGGAGAGGGCATATCTTGAATTGCTGAGATACGATCTGGGTCTAAAACAAGTTGTCCCTCGCGTAAAATATATCCCAAATATTTAACCTCTGTTTGCATCCATTTGGATTTAACGGGATTTACAGTTAGACCGGCCTCACGAAATGCTTGCAACACCAATTTAAGATGAATCATATGAGTCTTTTCATCGGGACTGAAGATCAAGACATCATCAGCGTAGTTGACCAGGAATTTATATTTAAAAGGGCCCAATATTTTGTCCAAGGCACGAGTCAATAATTGGGTACCAAGATTAATACCAAACGGAACCCTCGTATAGCGGTATTGGCCAAAAGAGGTGACAAATGCCGTTAAGTCTTTACTAGGTTCATCTAGTCTTATTTGGTGAAAACTTTTACAAAGATCCAAGCAAGAGAATACTTTAGCAGCTTGTAAATGTTGAAAAATCAAATCTATACGGCTTTGTGGAAAGGCGTCATAAGCAATAAGCCGGTTAAGATGCTTATAACTACAAACAAGACGATGACCGCCGTCCTTCTTATCTACGAGGAAACAAGGGGATGCGTAAGGGGAGGCGCACTCCTCTATGATTTTCTGATCCAACAACTCCTGAATTTGCTGACGTAAAATGTTTGTTTGGGTGGGGTTTAACTGAAATGGTTTTGAGCGAAAAGGAACATTAGTAATTAGGGGAATAGAAACAGGTTCCAGCGTACACGTACCCACACGTTCTGTGACAACATCCTCATATTCCTGTAATAAATTGGTAATGCTGGGAGACAAGTTATTAGTTGGAGAGTGACTAACTTCCTCAATAAGTCGTACCTGATGTTTCTTTCTCTGAGGTACCGAAGAGGCGAAAGGAATGGGATCATTTGAATAGGGAAATGAAACAACTAGCTGGTCAAAGGAAATAGTACCCTTTGAATGTGAAAAAAAATCTGAGCCAAGAATAACTGGAAAAGGTAAAGTGTCCGAAATCCAAAAGGTCCATTTCCAAGACAATCCCCGTAACTTCAATGTCAAAATCACATGTGAGTCGAGGCATATAGATTGATTATTAACAGTTTGCAACGTACGACTAATGTCTTGAAAAATAGATGGTACAGGACGTAAGGTGGCTAAAAATCCCCTCGCAATTAAGGACACAGAGCTTCCGGAATCTACAAGAAGACGACTCGGTGTAGAATTCAAGGTGGCATGTATAATAGGCATGACTTTTTCAATAATCGTTAAAGGGTGTTCTATATGAGTTATAGGAGTAGTCTCTGATGGTGAAGAACGTTCCTTATCAACAGGAGAGGGCCCAATATTCGATAAGTCAGTATCATGCCGTGATAGGACATTAAAGGGTAGATCATCAGTTTTCTTTGAACCATCCAATGAAGGGGAAGGAGAAGGAAATACAGGTAAAGTTGGTAGAGGCTGTGAAAGATTAGGATCAATAGGGTGTAAAATACAGTTTTGCTCTTGTTGGTCCTGTCGACGTAATTCCATGGGCCATAACTCCCTAGACAAACAAATAAAATTAGTAATGGAAGTCGGTCGATCAAAACCCATTAAATGCATGCGGGTGGTATCGTGTAAATTCAATAACACGAATTCCAATAGACTAGATTCAGACCAGTCCACAGGTAATACGTGATAAACATCATAAATGTCATTCAAGTAAGTGGAAAGCATTTCCCCGGTTCGCTGAGGACGAAGAAGGTATTTATCAAGCAACATTTGCATTTTGGGATAAGGGACGAAGCGATACCACATAATGCGTCTAAACGTTGGCCATGGGAATTTCTCAGTAAGAGAATCATGCCAAGTTTCCCGGAGAGGTCCCCGTGTGGATGCAAATGCCATCAATAATAAGGATTCTAAATCAATAAGGTTTAATTTAAAAATTTTATGGAGATTGAACAAGAAATGGAACAACTGGTCGGGGTCCGAACCATCCGTCGGTGGTAATACCTGTAAAAGATCTACGGCTGTCGAATATCTTATGTAGTTTGTGATATTGGAATAATCGGGAGGCAACAAAAGTTCCCTAGGTGTGTGAAGGTTTGGGGTCTGCAAAAATGGTGAAGGTTGTATGTTAACGGGCGGGAAGGGAAAAAAAGCCGACCCAATCCCATGCAAATGGCCTTGAAGAGGAAGCGACATTATATTTATCACTTGGCGAGGATATCCAAAATGTCCACAAGGGAATAGCCCGAACAAAAGAAAAGCCAGTAATATCCAAGTTACAAGACAATTGCAAAAGTGCAACATCAAGATATTCAGGGAGTAATTAGAATCAGTAAACCCAAAAATTCCTAAGTAGCAACGCACTCCCAAAAAATTTACACGGAAGTAACGCAAAAAAAGGGGGGGGGTAAAAATTAGCAAAAGCAAAAAAAATTGTTATGCAAGGAAAACGGGTAGGAACCAGAGTTATCGTAGCACCAATACTACCAAGAATAGTAATGTAAGGAAGGGAAAAAATTTTTGCAATATTTCGGCAGTATAAGTTAAAAAAAATATAACCTGCTCTGGTACCAGGAACTTTGTAACGTGGTTGTTGCGTACGTAAGAAAAGGCAATGAAAGTTATTCAAGGAAACGTGCAAGAGGTACGGGATCAATTATCGTACGTCCGTAGAAACGAATAACAACTAACCAGTTACAAAAGTCGCTAAAGTGTTGAGGTTAATGGCAAGTGTTTATCACTGCCGCCTCAGTCTCAATTGAGAACCAATAAAAAAAAAAAAAGGAGGGGGGGGCGCGTTTAAATGTACGGGACCCTCCCAAAATAGTCAGCAAGACAAGAAATATAAATATAATAAATATGATCACAGAATATCGTGGAAAATTTTGCACTGTATCAACCCTTAACGTAAATATGTGTATATTCGTGCACAGGTGTGTACACGGAACATCACAAAAAATATATATATGCACAATTCTGACCAATCAATTCATCTCTTCATTTAACACTAGTAATCTTTCGTTCTTGTTATCAAGCAAGGTTCCAAAACAAAAAAGGTGAAAAGAGAGATAGTAAAGTTCATTTGCGACCTTAAGTCGAAATTTATTGCGTTAATCTCACAGCGGAGAATGATTAACGTCCCAACTTGAAAAACATGTACATCGAAACAATTATCAATGAGAACCCCGTCTTTTAAAACCACCCAAGATTACATCCAAAATAGATTCAACAATTATTTCTCCCTCCGTTTACTTCATAATTTCATACATTAGGTCGTTATAATTACGACAACGAATAAGAACAAATCCAATCAAACCGTTGAATCATGTAATGTCAAATACCTTTAACAAGTTAAATTCTCAACAACGTTATAGTAAAAAGCTCTTATTTCTCCTTGTAACAATTTGTCCTATTGTTTTACTTTGATGCTCTCTCTTATTATTTTATTTTAATTTTTTTGTGCCAGACAAGCATTATCTCTCATTGTATTCTGTCAACCCCCTTAGATCCAATAATAAATTACTCCAGCGTACGCCTTGCTCAAATTTATTACTAAGGAATTTAGAAATTTCTCCTTTGCCTTTTGCGTTCAACGAATAGTGGCGACGACGCGCATGCCCAAACAATTACGTGATTAATTCCATTTGCATAGTTTTAATAAATCGACGCTTATATCTTCTTCTTTTCCAATTATTCAAATTAGAGACTCAAAGTATATGAAACCGACGCACTTCACTTTATTCGATATGCCACAAAAAGAAGGATTTTTGACACAGTACATACCTCAATAGTTCACTCGAAACTGTCCCATCTGATCAATCGAACTCTGCAACTGGGGCATCAAATAGCATTTGGCTTCCTCCTCATGCGGTCGTCTTTTCCCTCACATCACCCTGACGTAACTCCGGTTTCCTCGCAATCATGGTTCCGTGGGAACACTTCATAGAGGTAGTGGTAACGTGAACCCTGGATACTACAGCGAACAGTCTGTGCACTCGTCAAACGGGACTCGGAACACGCATATTTGATTCCTCACAAGAAACGTAATCTTTCCACTACTTATCTTGAAATGCGAAATTGCAAAAGGAATCCACTTTCGAGCGATTGTGCGGAGTATTGAGAAATAGTCAAAACGAATGCGTGCAATTAAGATCCCAAAATAATACAAGTCTCGTCCAGCGAGACGACGTTCCACGCTAATCGCACGTCATCCTCCTTTTTGCTCGCTCGTGTTCCTGCGAGAACTGGCTGTTTCGTGATAGACGGTTGGATCGGAACTGGTTTAGCTTACACCTTCGTAAATGCAGCTCTGGGCAAAGATAGGTGGAGACACCTAGCGGCGACTGGCACAACCAACAAGGTAAACGAGACGCAAAGCGTACTACGCAGGAGGATATGTGAAGGCTTTCCTACGCGATATATGACGTAATACTTGTTTAGTATAAATCGCGCAGAAAAAACGTCACAACTGTATACATGTAAATTTTTGCTGTATGTAATATATATACAGGGTGTATCCGTGACCTTGATTCAAACTTGGAGGGTGGCTGGAGACTGACCCAAGTACCAATATGAGATGAGGAACTCCTGTGAGGAAACACGCCATTAAAAAGATATGAGCCAGAACTATTTGGGGCTGCCTACGACAGTGGAATAAGAAAACTGAAAGATGTGGCTTGTGGATTTAATACAGATCTTACTACAGTGTATCGTAGCGCTCTACGATGAAAATGTTTACCGTAATTGTTCAAAATGGTGGCCCCCAGTGTCAATGCAGGCATGACAACATCGTAAGAAGCTCTGTTGCATCTACTGTAACATCCGCAGAGTCATTCTGACAATATCACAGGCATCAAAGATTCTTACCGTGAGGGGATGCAAGGGGTGTCCCTCCACTCAGCATTCAGCACCCAATTGTCAACCATTTGAGTGAGGAGGACCTGTTGGCTAGAATCCTTGCTATATGGTCAGAACGACTCCAGGGCAGATACGACTGAGCATCTTGAGAAGCTGGGGCCACCATTTTGAACAATTACTGTAACTTTTTCGTCGTAGAGTGCTAGGATACACTGTAGTAATATCCATATTAAATCTACAAGCCACATCTTTCAGTTCTCTTATTCCAGTGACATAGGCAGTCCCAAATAGTTTTGGCTTATAACTTTTTAATGGTGCATTTCCGGACCAGGGTTCCATATCTCATATTGGTACTTGGGTCAGTCTCCATCCACCATGCAAGTTTGAATGAAGGTCACGGAAAAACCCTGTATATTACATGGTAGATATATTGGTGGAAGCCAATATAGAGCACATGGGCACATGTATTTTTTAAATGCAATGCTACTTGAAAGGTTTTATGGGAGAATGATATTGAGTTTGTCTTTTATATTGGTGTTTTGTTATTCTGTTTGCTTGTGGGTTGTTTTGTAATGTTATTTTTTTAAAATTATTTTTAATTGTTTGTAAGGTTTGTATCTTGCTTTTGTATATTGAGTTATTTTCGCATTATTGCTTTTCATTTGGGTTGGGATTTATTTTAAGTTGCCTTCTTGTTTCTGCTAGTTACATCATCACCCACAAAGTATGGGATACCAGAATTAATCCTATCCATAAAATCAAGAAACATAATGGAAATTGCCACATATCTCACAAATTTTGGTAAGTTCAGCTTAAAACCTGAAGGGCATTGCACCATAGCTTTTTTTTCTGTAGTGCATGCGTAGATAAGTATTTAGAGCTTAGAGTAGAAAATATGAACATAAGAGTTAGAAATTTAATAGAGTTTAGAAGCTTAGCATGTAGGAGGCAGAATGGATGTACAGGATAAGAGATTTGTAAATCAGAACTTGGCAATTTTCTAAATCTGTATATTTTGGAAGTCATAACTTGGACAAATTTGTGATTTATATTTTTCATGAAAATGTAGTGTAAATACATAGATACATGCAATGCACATTTTGTCAGATTTTTTAGACTTCCACTGGATTCAGCCTAAGATTGTGTTCATCATTTTCTCCATTGCCTGAATAGTCACTATCTACACCCAACAGATGTGGCACATGAACTGTTTGTTGCAAGACAGTTTCATATCTATTAGTAAGAGCATGGAGCAATGCGGATGACATCATTATGTCTTGCAGCCTGTCAAAATCACCAAAATTGTTTATGGTTTTGTTTGTCTGCAGACGCAACAAAGTGGCGATCCTGTGGAAATGTGTGAACTATCAAGAGAAAGTTATTATGTGATTAAATGTTATATCTCTGGTAACATTCTGTATATTAAGGTGAATGAATTGAATTGTTTAAATGCTTATGTGAAGTGCAAGAAAAGCATATGCCCTGTTTATCTAATCTGCTTTTAAACAATGCAGAGTATACCAGTAGCTATTTACAATATGTCCAATAGACTCTTGCATTAATGAATGATAAGTAAGTTTTCATGTTCCCATATCTAAATTTTTAAAAAATATATGTATTTTGTTGAAACACAGTTGTTTTTTCTTTCAGGAATAGTACGAGAATTTTCCATTCTTTCCATAGTTTTCATTTCACATAACATGTACAATGTAACTAGAACACTTCATGCATGTCCAACTTGCTTCACGGAGCACTTGTCTTGTTCCATCATTGGACAGTTAGCTTACCTCTGTGGCAGAGTGGTTGCATGGACATGGGTGATTTTTGTGAGAGTCTCTTCATCAATTTCATATTTCTCATCTCCATTATCACAATTAGCCAATAACAAAAGTCAAATCTAATCAAATCATCAGACAGTCAGACTGAAAATGTCTTAAGGCCATGCTGAACCTTGGCCTGTACCTAGGAAGTCATTTTCAAAATATCCTTCGTCTGAAAGATTGCAATGATATTCCAAATCCTTGAAAATTACATCTCTTTTGAATTCCTTCTAGTGGTTTGCTTTTGCTTTCCTCTAGTTATCTATGACTACTAAGATCGACTTGAATGCTCTAGGAGGAATTCTAAACAAATGTAATTTTTCAAAATTTGGAATATAATAGCAGTTTTTGTAAGGGGGAGGAATCTTCAACAAATGGCTTTAGACAAATCTTAAGAATAATCTGGCTTGTTGAAGTATTCGCTGCTGCTCAAATGTGAACTTGAATTGAATAAACTTGGTATTTTTTCTGTAAACACATTCTGTTTTTATCTTCCAGTCTTAGATGTTCTCATATTTCAGCATCCTTGATAGTGTGAATCACGGATGCCAAGGTGGGCAAGCAAGTTGAATAGTCACATCGTAATTTCTTGTCCCTTCCATCAGTTTAATCGAATCAATCTCAGGCTTGTGGTTAATCGAAAGAAATGAAAATAAAATAAGCCAAAGAACAACAAAATATAATAAATTGATATGTCTCACTTCAGAAAAATCGACATTGGTCAAGGTGATTACATGACAACTAAAATGCGACAATAGAAATACGAGATTACATTCACCTGATTCTTTTGTTTGCTTGTGTGCTTACTGTGAATATTAAGTATATTTCAAATAAGTTTGGTCCCAAGTTATCAGGTTAAAACAAATCCTTTGTGCTGGAGAAGTGTTCAAGTTAAATTGTGCTCATTTTTTTTCTTTGTCAATAAAATTCGAAATTTGGCAGTAATTCTAACCCAAAAATAAACACCTTATGCGTACCTCATAAAACTTACAGCAATTTTTTTTTTTTTTTTTTTAGATCTTTCTTCAATGGCATTGGAGACAGACATTTCACCTGCTTCGAATAGGAGTAGTCGAGAGAGAAAGAAATCTCCAGAGAGAAAAGAGAAGAAGGGGAGACCCGTGGAGCAACCAATGTTACGTCCATTACCAGTATCTTTAACTTTTGATATGAGGTAGATATTGTTCGTTTTGTGTGATAATAATTTTTATAATTGTGATGTGGACATTTTCTATAGTTTAATCACCAGACCATGAGAACATGTATATGTAGCTTGTTTATTTTTTCTTTGAAGTTGCTAAAATTCATATTTGTAACTGAAATAGTTTAGAAGATATTGTCACATGGAAATTATCAATTGTTGACTTTTATTTTACTGCTGTAGATAAGTGAACAGATCAATGAAAATAATTTACTCTGCTAAGTCTTCAATTTTTAGCCAACCTCTGCGATGGAGGTTGCACAGCACAGCGTGGGGATTCTGGGTTTGATTACCAACCTGGACATGGGTGTTCTTTGGGAGTTTCCCTTCATCAGTTTCATCATATCATCTCTCATCCTCGTCATCGCAACTAGCCAATAGTTTTTGAAAAGCAAAATAGAATAAACCAGATCAATCAAGAATTTAAGTTTCTAGCATGTTACATAAGATTGTTGTTTCTCACAGACAAACTGACCGATAGAGTTAATTTATGTTCCATAGAGCTGTTACTTCATAGGTTATCCATCCACCAAATTTAGTCTTTGTAGGTTCAATAACTTCAGAGAGACATATGCAGATAAATGGACAGTGCCATACATAGGCGTAGCTAGAACTTTATATTTGGGTGTGCACAAAGAAAAAAATGAGGTCTTGTACCTTTTTAATAGCATATTTTGCAACGCAATCACTTGGCACTGTTGTTTGTAAAGGAATATAAATTCACTAAATGACAGTGTTGAAATTGCCTGAATATATGTAGTAGAAAAAAATCAAATTGCATAGAAATTACACACATACAAAATGTTCATAAATATTACAAACAAATACATCAAAATACACGTCATCTATAACGAGAGACGTCTGTCAAAAGGTACAATGTTCTTAAACTCATCAATAACTTCATTTACATCAATAGACTAAGCTTTTTCCTGTTCCACAAATAGCAAGAGCAGGGCTTCCAATCTATCCTGCTTCTGAGTTGCTCTTCATTTAGTTTTAACTTGGGTAAGCTTGGAGAAAGCTCTCTCACACGTGCAGCTTGTGACAGGTATAGAAGAAAGGTGCTGCAGTACAGAGAAGAATGCAGTAAATATCTTCTTTCTCCAATGACATCAAAAAATCGAAAATCTATAGACACTCGTTTCATCAGCGATAATGCACACGTTTGTACCAAGTAATGACATTTTCAACTTCTTAGAAACTGCCGCTTATTTTCTCTCTTATTGAAATATCTGTCTTTAATTCTCTTTGATAAAGCAGCCCATTAGGGTGCACACCCGGTACACCCCGTAGCTACGTCTATGGTGCCATATAAGGGCACCTGTCTCAACTTGTGATGATTAGTAATGAAAAAATTATTGTATTTGATTTCTTTCTGCATATAGACCTTAATTTTTTCTAACCAATTGAGTTCTCATTTAGCCTAATTGTTTGTTCAATTCCTGGTCGGAGCTCCAAAATTTCAGTATTGAACCAGCATTGTGTTGAGAATTGGGAAACTTGCTTGAAAGCAATGACAACTCTATCTTGAAAGCCTGAAAACAGTAATGATGGAACACAATCATGGTTCTTAAATGTCCAGGAATTGTAAATAAATTCAATGCCAGCCTGGGAAAGAAAATCAGAAATTGTAAGTGGGTTCTAAACCGTAAAGAACCTTTTGATCATTAAAGTATTTCAATTCAGTCTCAGATCCTTTTTTCCAGATCAATTTAAATACGGTCCAAGTTCGGTATTGAAATGAAACAATACACAACTTGGACCAAATTTAAATTGTGCAAGGAAAAAGGTTCCAGTCCTCTTACTGAACCCAATAGAACCGTTAGAATGTATGGGTTCCTGGACATTCAACAACTCCAGGGTTATTCAAGGACCAGAAATTGTAAATAAATTCAGTTCTGGTCCGGCAGAGAAATTCAGCAAGCTTAAATGGGTTCTGCACCATTAAGAACCTTTTTTATCTATAAAGTTTAGCAATTCTGTCCCAGAATCTTTTTTTCTGGATCAGTTTAAACACAGTCCAAGTTCGATATTGAAATGAAACGGTACACAATGTGGACCAAATTTAAATTGTGCGAGAAGAATGGTTCCTGTCCTGTTACGGAACCCAATAGAACCATTAGAATTTATTGGTTTCTGTACCTTTAACTACCCTCAACACAACATGCTGACCACATGCCACCAAACGAAATGCTGCCTGACACTCAAAGAACCGTTTTGACGTACAATTTATTTAGTTTAGTTTAGTATTCCATTTCTTTCTGTGTCAACATTTGGTATTGGCAGTACAATATAATAAAGGTTAATTGTAGAGAATTATACCATGTCATATTTCGATTTCCTTACATATTTTTTTTCTTTGTAGGAATGTCCAAGCCATGACTGAGATAAAAACCCACATTGGCTATGCAAGAGCATGGGTGAGACTCTCTTTGGAGAAGAAATTGTTGTCTAGGAACCTGAGAAATTTGCTGGCTGACAGTGAACTTTTAAGGTGTGGAACGTGTGTTTAATGCTGTGTATTTAATCCAATATTAAATAAATATAGATAAGGCATAACTTACACAACATGCCATCATTTCACTAAGTAATGATTTTAGATATGTATCAGTAAGAAACTTTGTTAGGGACAGTGTACAGACCTAATGCAAATTGGAAAACTTGAATTATACGGTCACCTCCTTAATGAAAGTATATGATCTTGCTTTTATGTAATTACATATTTTTTTTTCATTTGTATGTAGCCAGACAAAAATGACATGCTGCGAATCACAATTTTACGAATGATATACATGTTACATATTTTTACATACTGTGAGGTGAGGTGTATTACATATTTTCCATGTAGAGTGCATATTTTTACATAAAATGTGGTATTTGTGTCATTTTCTAATTTTCAGTGAGTAATGTAGAAATATTTGTGGGACAAGCATTCAAAATATAATATGTATTTTGTCCTTCATTACTACCATATTTCACAAATAACCCCTGCAGATTCCGGGAATTGTGACTGCAGATCACCAATTCGTAGTGGTCCTGATGGAATTTCCGAGAAATTCACTCAAGCGTGAAAATAGTAAAGGAATATAGGAACTGACCAAATCCCACAAAAAATATTATTGAATATTTTCATGTACTTGCACTTTTTTTTTTTGCATATTTCAATGATTTATTCTACATATTTATGTACATATTTTGCACGTTGTTGCTACATAAAAATTGGGACCTAAGTGATCATGATTCTGATAAGTTTTGCCTTCTGTGTACTGCTGTAATATCATGATTAGCCAAAAGTGGTAGAAAAGCAATGTGAAATAACAGTAATATAACTACCATAATATATTACAATGTGAACACATTTGCAATTAATAATTGACTCATGATTATGCCACTGAAGATTGTTGATTTGAGTCTTGGTTGGAACATGTGTTCATTTTTTAATAGTCTAAAGGTAAAAGCATATGCCAAAGCTGAAATCATAGCAAAATAACAAAATTACAAAAGAAAACACAAGTACCTTTAACATAGTGACATTTCCGTCCGCCAATTGTTTCTTATATGTATTTTACTTCTATGTTGCAGGAGCTTATACAAAAGATATGCCTTCCTGAGATGTGATGACGAGAAGGAACAGTTCTTGTACCATTTGCTCACTTTAAATGCTGTTGATTACTTCTGTTTCACAAACACATACACCAGTGCAAGTGAGTATTTTGTTTTTGGTCATTCTTGCATGATGGATGTATTTGATTTTCAGTTGTCAATTTTAGCGCGGACACTAAAAGAGGCAACAACACTGTACAAAATATTTCATACAAAAAAATAATAGTTTTGGTTGCCTTTCCTGGTCACCCTGTAGTACAAAATCATAAAATGCAGCGCAGAAAGAGAAATTAGCAGTTGTGCATATTTTCAGCATCACCATCACATGACCGCATCTTGGCTGTCTGACATTGGATCTTGTCCTGTATATTTTCTATTGTCTTATCAAAGTCAACAAAGGTAGGCAAGCCAGCAAGAAACTCTACGAGAGCTGCCATCTTTCTCCTAGCATTGTCCAAAAATAACCTCCTTCCCAGTGTCTCATCTGAACCAGATTACAGTCACATACCACCTCGTCCACCTGCATGTGTGTGTCATGCTCCAATCACTAGCGCCACATGCAGATTCCATTGGAACTTACTTTCTGGACATGCCTCGTATTTACTGAACTAATTTAAAATGGCAGCAGTAAGAAAGTGTACATGTATTACATTTTATTGAGGCCATTATTGATTTGTGCATATTACAAATAGTGGCCATAAAATACCGTGACCACCTTTTTTCTTTCAGGGCTTCCATATCGAGTTGTCATTTTCCCATCCCGTAAGATGAGTGCATCTACAACATCAGCCAATTCGTGGGTGACAGTTTCTGGCACTTTAGGAGAGACTTCTCAGGTGTCAATTCCAAGAGGTTCATTGGAGTTTGTATTCCAAGTATGTTCGTACTTTACTGATACATAACATAATTACTATTGCAATATTGTGGTTACTCGAATTAGCAGAAGTTTTGAAAACTATCTTAGCCCCTGGTATTTTATCCATTAGTATGTCCTGCTTGCATTCACTAATTCATAATAATGTTCCTACAGCATGCCCAACTTACTTTGGAGTATTAGAAGTGTCTGATCATCATGTTCCAATGCTGCAATATAAAATTATTGGATAGCCAGTGATAATGTTATTAACCCATTCGACCCTTTTGACGTCTCTCGCACATGGGGTCTCAGTTGTCCTTCGCGACGTTTGACGTGTCTGGCACACCAAATCGTAGGTTATGCTGTATTTGCTTCCAGTTCTCAATTTCGCTCACACATTGCGCTAGTGGTGCATTTTTTGTGTTGTGTAGATGATAGTGGGCTTTGCGTTAGTCATTTTTCTCTGTTCGAGCATGTTTGAAGCTTTCTAGAGTTTGTTGAACTGCAACTTTGTTTACGATAAATGCTAAAAAAGTATTTTTTGTTGCTAAGTGACAATTCTTTTCTGAAAATGATGAGGGAGGTGGAAAGAATATTGATGAAGAAAGTTTGCATTCTGAACATGAAGGAAATACACGTGAAAGTGAAGACGTGACAGAAACAGTGTCTGCGAAATACAAGTGGATGTCAATATATGTAAGTGAATGGAATTGGGCCTCCTCAAATAATGTGCCCAAGATATTCTTTATAGCTTATCATGATTTGATTTGTTTTATTTTACTTCGCTTTTCAGTTGCTAATTGCAAAGATGGGGATGAGTGATGATATGATGAAATTTATGAATGGACACTCGCAAACATCCATGCCCAGCTGGGATTCAAACGTGGGACCCCTGGCATCGTAGTGCGATGTACTGACCACTTCGCCATGGGGGCTGGTGGTGTTTCTCACAAAATTTTGCAAAAATTTCAAGATAACTGCCTCGGTGAAATTTACATTATTGGAATTCATGGACCCTCGCTTCAAGGATTTTGTGAAAGAGAGAACAGTTATGCAAGCAAAAAATATAAGCAATGCAGCTACAAGGAAAGAGTGTGACAGAGTGGTTTGATGTGAATGAAGATGAAATATAAGCATATTTTGCTATTTTACTTCATATTTACAAAATTTCACTTCAACAGAAACAGTAGATTTATTTATTTATTTCAGTAAACAAATGTATTAAAAGGAGTTTAAAATGGCAAGCAGCGGCCATTTAAATTTGGTTCCAGGGGAAATTTCAATTTCGAAAATTTGTAGGCAAATGGTTTAATATTTACTTTTGGCGTGTACCTATTGTTGTTGTTTTTCTTGTATGTACGCATTGCTTGCATGATAGAATTATTTTCCTGTAGTTTACGGTTATTACAAGCATAAGAAAACAGTTTTTTCTTTGTGACGTTTCAGGAGAACACACGCTCCTTTCATCAGACATTTATTTTCATTTTGACTAAAGATACAGTTATAACAATGGTTAGTAATTTTTAAACAAAAAGAATCTGTTATATAATGGATGTTGTCAACTTTGGACTACCAAAAACTCACAAACCTGGAACTCCAATACGACCCATCATTGCAACTTTCACACATCCTGCATACAAACTATCCAAATATTTAGTTGAAAGACTTGCTATAATTAAACAACAAACACCATTCAGTGTTAAAAATGCATATGAAGTGAAACAGAAACTAAAAAATATTGTTTGGAATAGTGAGTATCGTATTGCAAGTTTTGATGTAGAAAATTTATATCCTAGTGTCCCAATAGAAGGTGCCACAGATGCATTACACAGATGGCTTATTGAGATGAAGGTTAACCCAGTAGAATCATGGGAAATGGTTTGATGGTTTACTGTATGTGCAAATTACAATTACTTTATATTTGATGGCAAAATCTATCAGCAAAATAATGGTCTATCAATGGGAAACCCAGTATCCGGAATCATCTCCAGCATTTTCCTTCATTACATAGAATCTCCAATTGTTAATGCGATAGGTGCGGATATCAAACTCTACATCAGATATGTAGATGATGTGCTAATTATTGCTAAAAATGAGAACACCATCATGGACGTATTTAAATCGTTAAATGAATCACATCGTCGCATAAAATTCACTTGCGAACCCATGAATAACAATGTAATTTCTTTCCTTGATCTGCAAATTAAGACAACTGACTCAATAATTCAAACATCAGTCCATAGAAAAAAATTAGCGGGGGAAAAATACATCCATGCCAAATCAGAACATTCGCGTATAACAATGGATAACATATTTTTAAATTTTTTCCTGAGAGCACAAAGACTATGTTCTAATAATGAGGATATCAAAAATGAAGAAGAAAGGCTCTTTAATATAGCAAAAGAAAATGGCTTTCACACTAACAGAATAAACCAAATCAAAAAACAAGTTGCAAGAAAACTAAAGAAAAAGAGAAATACAGACAAAGATGAAAAATCTGTTGAAAAGAAATTTGTGTGCATTCCATTCCACAAGGGATTCTCACATAAAATTGCAAAAATTTTTAGAAGTTTTAATTTCAAAATTGTTTTTAAATCACCAAGAAGTTTGGAATGTACATTTAATGAATTCAAAATGAGAAACTCGCTACCAGATGTGGAAACCACAGGAATATATAATATAAGTTGTTCATGTTCAAAAGATTATGTGGGACAAACAGCAAGGAAAATGGCAATAAGATGGCACGAACATGATTTGGACATTATAAATCTAAACCCAAGAACAGGTTTGTCAACTCATATCATCGAAGAGAAGCATTTGATTAAAAAGAGAAGGGTTTTAAAAAGATTAACGGGAAACACAGAGTTGAATGTCTGGGAAGCCTCGTTCATTGCAGAAGAACACTGGAATAAATTAAATAATGAAAATGGTAACATAGATCCAGTGTGGAGTTTTCTTTTTCACAAATGGAGTAAGCCACCACCTTTAAAATTTAATGTAACAGAAAACATCAAGAGACTTTGTGAAAACAATGATGAATTTGAATTACCTGATGATATTTGGGATTCATAATTTAAAAAAATAGACTGCTTTTTTCACAGTTAAGTTGCTATATTACAACAATGTAACATTGACAACATCCATTATATAACAGATTCTTTTTGTTTAAAAATTACTAACCATTGTTATAACTGTATCTTTAGTCAAAATGAAAATAAATGTCTGATGAAAGGAGCGTGTGTTCTCCTGAAACGTCACAAAGAAAAAACTGTTTTCTTATGCTTGTAATAACCGTAAACTACAGGAAAATAATCCTATTGTTGTTGTTATTGCTGTTGTCATTGTCATCGGCATTTGTAAAATTTGCTATAAAAATGGAGGTTTACATGAAGCTTCAGTGTATTTTAAAGAACTGATAATTAATATTATTTTGCAGCATAAAAATCTTGGCATTTTGACTACTTTGAGGATTGGCCATGACAACACTGGTATGTCTCCAAAGTGGATGGTTGAACATGTTGTCGTGAGAAATGAAGTCACAGGACATACATACAAGTAAGTGAATAGTAAACTTCTTAATAACTAACTAACCACTGGGTCCACCCTTTTGTGGAAACAGTAGAACACCTGGAATAGTCAGGGAAATTAACCAGCGACTGATAAAGTCAAACCATTAAATATGACTAGTAAGTCTTGAAGCTGTCCCGGCGTCAAATGATGAATAAATTCTATCGAGTTATCAACCAGGAAACTGTTCCAGAATTGACCTGGTCGATAGCCCAAGATAATTTATTCATATTAAATATGACTGTGAACATGGATTTTTCACAGTTTTGTAATATTAATTAGCTAAAAGTAAAGGTAAAGTTACCCAATGCTCTTTGCAATGTAATCATGGGTCCGATACGGAGTGGAGGCACATAATGGTTCAGATCCCACTTTAAACTGTAGGTCCATTCCCGAATAGCCTTGCTGTGCATAAAGTGAACTTAAAACACCAAATCAATCAAATCTTTGCAATGTGTCATGAAAAGACGCAGGGCGATGGGAGGGTGGAGGTAGGTCTCCACACATTCATGATCTCAGCCATTGTGGAGGTCATGTGATAAATATCATGCACCAGCATCATTTCACTCCAAGGTTGCCCTTCCAGGTACCCATTTATTAGTGCCTGGTATCAGTCTACAAAAATTTTGCGTACATATATTCATAAGTTCACATATGAGATGATCAGAATATTAAAATGTCTGTCATTTGATCATAAAATTAACTTGTGCCACAAGTTGGTATATATATATATATATATATATATATATATAAATTGCATAATTTGCAAGATATTTAGACCACAAAAATATCACACAGTGGATATCAAAAATATCAGTACAGTGGAACCCTGATTTTATGTTCCCGGATTTTACATTTTTGCACATTATACTTTTAATCTTGATGGTCCTATTATAGCAATTCAATCTTGATGGTCCCATTATAGCAAAATGTTATCAAATTTACCTCAATTTTACATTTTCCCCCATTTTAAGATTTTTCATCTTGGTCCCCCGAAAAATGTTAAAATCGAGGTTCCACTGTATTTACAAGAACTTTCAGGAACTGTATGTTGTCGCTGTATCCACTGCGAATATGGATTTGTAATACGTATACAGATACAGATTTCAAAGATGGGATGAAGAAGACAACTTTGTTAATTTCATTCCTTATAAATTTGTTTCTTTTGTTTTTTTTACTTGCAGAGTACAAATTGCACAAGTCTGGTTACCTGATTTTTTTTAGATATATATATATATATATAGTAATCAATGAATTATACAAGTTATGTTTAAACAAAATAAATATTCCTACAGATTTCCTTGTGGGAGGTGGCTGGGGCGTGGAATAGACGATGGTTCAACTGAAAGACTACTGGTAGGAGAACTGGTTCCACAACATGTAGACAGCGAGGAATTGGTGGAGAGTTGTAGAACACCTCCACGTTGCCGAAGTCCAAGTGTTCCTAGAAGAGCCTCAGAGACCCGACCATCAATCCCAGAAATCCAGCAAATGTTAGGTAAGTGTTCGTGTGAGCTATGAGTGCGAACTTTGTTTCTCTCGTTCTGGAAAATGTCATCATTATTGAATTGTGCCAATGGAAATATCCAGACATGTGTAATCTTAACATGATAAAAAAAATGCTTAATATTACTTAGTATTCATGAACTAGAAGGTTTTGGCTAATAAGCTATTGATGACATAATCGCAAAATGGAATCCTAAGTGCGAATTATGAACATAATTGTGAATTACCACAATTATTTCATTTCATAGCAAATTTTGTTTGCTGAAAGTAACAGACAAGCACCTACGAATGTCAGAAAAAAATATTGAAACGTGCTCAATACTGCAGTTTGGAGATGTAATTTAAAGGAAAATGCAGGGCTACATACATTCAATTAAAGTAACAAATGAAAATTAATTATTCTGCTATGTTGAATGATATGTATATTTATATTTTTCCATAGTATTAAAGTTTGGATCGTAATAATAATATTTACCACAATACTAGTAAGAAAAGAAATTTGTATTACCAACTTCAGTTGCAGTATGACCAAAAACACAAATGATATTGGCACAGAAAAAAAGTTATATTTCTCGTAGTGGTTCCCACACTGTCACCATAGTATAAAATGTTTTAAGTGGTGCAGCAATCATTATTTTCTTGAGCACAACAAACCCTTACTAATTAGATGTAAGCGAGTTACTAAATTTTTCCACAAAACTTACTTGTAGGGGTTCTATTAATTTCGATGGCCTCTGCCACCATACTCTTGGGAACTCATTGCTTCACTGGTGGGCTGGCTTCCAGTTCCTGTTGTTTCCCTGCATGCCACTAGGAACGCTAGTGTAGACAGTTAGTCTGCTGTGTGCACTGCGTTTGCATAGTTGTAACTCGCTTAAGTCTAATTATTATCAACTGTGACTTTTGTTCCCAAAACATGAATAATACTACAGGGAGGTTATTGCAGCATGCCACCGCAATAGCGTCGGCCGCTTGCCGGCCCAGTCATGCAACAGGTGCCGGCAAATTGCGTAACAGATAGCCCGTCACACAAACCGCTTGTTTTGTAATGTTTCCACTTTTCACAATTATAGTTACAATTACAACTTAAATAAGCACGTACCTTGTCGTAAGGATGCTGGAAAAGGTGTCCTCTAAAATACAAATATTTCTGGCACTTTATTTCTGCCCATATCGCTTCTGACAGCAATGACTCATCCAACATAAAGGATTCAATTTTTCATTCTTGTCTTGCCTTCGAATAAACAAAACCGTGACTCTTATTTTGCAGATAACACAAGATTAATCCTTTTGAACACTAGAGTCAGTGGCGTGCCCAAGATTTTCGAGGGGGGGGGTTACGTATACATTATTATGCAAAACGAAAGCGCAGATAAACGAATTATTTAACAGTGTCACTTAATTTTAACGTGTGAATATTTTTGAAGTAAAGTAGCGATCATACACTGTGTGCGTTTTTCTTTCTGAGAGCGCCATTTGAAATAAGCACTTTTCCCCTTTTGCTACTATGGGATAAACTGAATATAAAAGGCTATAACTGCTCAACAACTGCATCTTTTTAAGAAATTTAAATTCTAAATGTAAGAATGAACAAAAAGCAACATTTTATGTAAATTCCGACAATTGTGAGTCCAGGGGGAAACGGGGGCCAAATCCCAAAGTTCTATTTTCCCCGTAATTACGCAAAATTTCTGAACGTCGTAATTTCCATATTTTTTTTTTCAAAGTTGCGGCAGGAGCATTACATATCCTCATAGAGTAGTCTTTTGTTGTGCTTCCCTCAAAATTTGGTCCATCCAGTGTCTATAGAGCCGACGCTAGAAGCGAAATTCCTCAGATGTCGCAAGAGCGTCAGCGGCTTATCGGAGTAGTGGTAAGCCGCGAGAAGCCTCTCGATACTACGCGAATGCGACAGCTGTCGGCTACCAGTTGTTTAGACGTGTTCACTTCGGTTTGCGTTTATCAGTACTCGTGTTGTTTATACTGTGTTATTGGTGTGCTATTAAGTGCTAGTGCTTTATCGTGTGTTAATTGTTATTCATTCATTAGTTATGCCGCCAAACAAATATAGCCTTGAACAAAGAGTTTTTATGTACGATACTTACGTGAAAACGAACTCTTGCAGAAAAGTAGTCAGGCGATTCGCAAGAAAATTTCCTGGCAATCCTGTTCCGGACAGACATACTGTTTACAACCTCGTTAAAAGATTACGAGAGACAGGATCTCTTGAACCTAAGAAACGTGTTTCCAGACGACGTGTTCTTACGGAAGAAAAGCTAGACGAAATTGGTGAACGACTTGAACATACTCCAAAAAAATCCCTCCGTCGGCTTGCTCAGGAAACAGGCATTTCAAAATCCTCAGCACGAAATGCCACTAAATTACTTAGATTAAAACCCTACAAAATTACAGTGGTTCATGAATTGCAACCGCGCGATCACGCGACTAGAGTTCGATTCTGTAACTGGATGCTGGATAATATTGTTGCTGGCAGAGTAAATCCAGAATTAATCATATTTTCAGACGAAGCTTGGTTCGAATTGAATGGCCGAGTTATTTCACAAAACAATCGCTATTGGAGCGCAGAAAAACCTGACCTTGTGCATGAAGTTCCGCTCCATCCTGCAAAAATTGGTGTGTGGTGTGGTTTGAATGCGCACAGAATAATAGGGCCTATTTTTTATGAAGGTACTATCAATGGTGAAAGGTATCGAAGAGACATACTACAACCTTTTTTTGAACAATTAACGGACATTGAATGCCAGCAGTCATTTTTTCAGCAGGACTCTGCTACTGCTCACACTGCTTATGAATCACTTAATTTTATTGCCGAGATTTTTGAGGACAGAATTATCAGTACTGAGTTGTGGCCCTCTCGTAGCCCCGATCTTACTCCTTGTGATTATTATTTATGGGGAACATTAAAAAACAAAGTGTATCAGAATAACCCGCGTACAATAGAGGATTTAAAAGAAAATATAAGAAGAGAAATTGCCAGAATCACACCTGAGGAGCTTATGGATGTTCAGAGGAATTTCATACGCAGATGCCGGAAATGTATTGGTGTTGAAGGAGGTCATTTTCAACATCATTTATAACACAGAAGGTTAGTGATCATCATTATTATTAGTTTTAAATATAATTTTACACTTTCGGTTTGCTTTATGCGCCGCGATGCTGTCTTCCCTTTCTGTCAACCGAGGATAAAGTAGAGATGTCTAAGAAAGATTAGATGTCTGAAATAAGGTTGTAATTGTAACTGTAATTGTGAAAAGTGGAAACATTACAAAACAAGCGGTTTCTGTTACGGACTATCTGTTACGCAATTTGGCGGCACCTGATGCATGACAAGGCCGGTAAGCAGCCGACGCTCTCGCGGTGTCTAAGAAAGATTACATGTCAAAAATAAAGTGCCAGAAATATTTGTATTTTAGAGGACACCTTTTCCAGCATCCTTACGACAAGGTACGTGCTTATTTAAGTTGTAATTGTAACTATAATTGTGAAAAGTGGAAACATTACAAAACAAGCGGTTTGTGTGACGGGCTATCTGTTACGCAATTTGCCGGCACCTGTTGCATGACTGGGCCGGCAAGCGGCCGATGCTATTGCGGTGGCATGCTGCAATAACCTCCCTGTAGGTGTATTTAATCTTCAATATTAATTATTGTATTATTAAGTCATAATGTTTATAATATTATTATATACATCAATTGTAAAATAATTTTATTTTCACAAATTTCCATTAATCTCCTCCAGGAGTATAAAACCATCTCCAACAATTGCCATTGGCAGCCATATTGGAAAAGACAAGTAGTAAATTAATCCCCATAAATACATGCCTCTGAGACTGCTAAAACTGTCAGTGATAAATCATCGTGCTCTCAAACTTGCAAACTGCATACTACATTTCATGATTTTCACTTTTGTCATCAAGATTGCAATGAGATTCATTGTAGTGAAGATGCAACTGCACTGATTAAAAAAAAAACTGAAACTCCCAGCTTTGCTCGTTGTTATGACAGAATTAGATCTTCCTGTGGCTAATGTATTGATTAAGGCACAGCTTTCACACTATCCATACATAAATGGATCTGACGTTAAAATACTTCTTACGTCACATGCTGGCAACATTCTTGTTTAAAAAAACACACAACATATAATCAGCATGATACGAGACACTCTAAAAGTGTGTCAGAGCTTTCAATTCCATCTTGGAGTCTTCATCAGGGCATCAAGAGACAGCGAAGAAGATGGACCTCTTTATTCTGAGAGAGGAGATAAAGGAATATGTTTGCTCTTTCTCACATGTCTTTATGGTAGGTAAGACTTTTTGGCAGTTATTATTTTATTATTATTATTATTTATAATAACTTTTTTAGTAATTTACATGTAAATAATTTATTTATATATATATCTTTTTTAGGTGATGCTGTAAACAACATTGTTAAATACTACTACAAACCAAAGCATGAAAAGGATAGAAGCAGCCTGACACTATTGCTGTGTGGAGAAATGGGTTTGGTGTATTGTCTAGAACAGGCATTTCTCTATGGGTTCAAGTCATCTCGGTTGTTTGGGAAAAACCTCTACTTGTGGGATTACTTTGGTAAGTATTTTCGACTATACAGGCAAAACTCTACCAGATGAATGGAATTGGTTTTGCTTTAGAAAAAAATGCTTAAAAGTAGTTAGCAACATGATTAAGCCTTGTTTCCATGTTAGAAAAACACTGAAAAAGATGCTGACCAAGGTTCTTAGTCTGAGGTCGAAACATTATGTATGAAGGGTTTTATACATAAATAAAGATTGCCTTTGTCAACATCTTTAGTTGGTTGATTTGGTGTTTTAAGTCCACTTTATGCACAGTAAGGCTAATCGGGACTGGACCTACAGTTTAATTTTGGATCCAAACCACTATGTGCCTCCACTGGATATCCAATCTGGGACCCCTTGATTACAACGCTACTACTGAGCCATCGGGGAAGCTTTAGTGTTTTGCTTAGTTTAAGGTGATGAGAAATATTAGCCATGACAGTCACTTTTTTTTAGTCTGTCTTGATATTTATAAAACAGAATGCCAAAATGTCCCTTTTTGTGACAGACTTATCAGCATAGAATTACTGCAACAATACACACCTTTTCTACTATTACTATTTCACATTTCAGAGTCAACAATGTGCTATATATATATATTTTTTCTTAAATTGCTGGAGTTTCTTGACTCTTTATCTGGAATTAATGTCCCCACTGAACTAGTATTTTCGTACGTGATGGTTTGTAGACAAATGACTAAGAACACTCTTTCAGTACAAACTTGGAAAGCTATGTTGATTAACAAGGTGAACTCTAATAATCACACATGTGTAAACCTTTACAAAATGTTATTTGAAAAGAAGGATGTATTGAAAAAGTATAAGTATTCATGATGAACCAGTTTTTGTAGTGTACATTTTGCCATCCTGTTTTGTTCCCTTTTCCTTCAGGACGATATGAAAAATGTCCCCATTTGTCGTTTTAAAAATCTGTTCACCTTAGCTTAGTTAGGTTTTTATGAAACCAGGATACATGAATTATACCTTTACACATTCATTAGAAAATTCATGATGAGAGTTGTGCGAATTACTCACAATTATAATAATAAAAGTATATTAAAAACTTACGTTTTGCAAGTATCTATGTTGCTTCTGCTACGTTTCGGGACGCAACTGCTCTCTTCTTCAGGCTGTTCACTTTTAGGTTATACTCAATTCATAACCGCCTCGACCTTTTATTAGGTATAGGATATGGGATTGGTTAAGTGTGTGTGGTTAAAAACAGTAAAAAGCTAACACCCATAACAGGTGCATGTCATATTACCACGCTGTTAATCTTTAGTTTTAAAGTTTAAACGTTTCAAGGAGCCGTTTTTAATCAGGAAAACAGCGTGGTAATATGACATGCACCTGTTATGGGTGTTAGCTTTTTACTGTTTTTAACCACACACACTTAACCAATCCCATATCCTATACCTAATAAAAGGTCGAGGCAGTTATGAATTGAGTATAACCTAAAAGTGAACAGCCTGAAGAAGAGAGCAGTTGCGTCCCGAAACGTAGCAGAAGCAACATAGATACTTGCAAAACGTAAGTTTTTAATATACTTTTATTATCATTAGAAAAACAGCAAAATGGCGTAACTTTGCAGTAAATAACGATCTGTTTATTGAAATTGCACTGTACTTACCATATGGTTTTGTCTTAACGATGATTTTGATTTCCAGCAAAAGTCAAGGAGCATTTTGAGTATGTTCTGAGAGAGGAAGCAGAAAGAGAATCTCCGAGCGTAACAGGAAAGAATGGCCATGAGCACATTGTCGTCATGCGACTGTACTGCAGGCTAATTGACCAAATCAATGCCTCCAGCCACACACTTGGAAAGGATGGGAAGTTCCAGCTATTTGTATGCCTTAGTGCTAGGTAAGAATATTTTGCCATTTTAACCCATCCGCTTACCTAGTCGTCGAATCGACGGCCTGACTGGACGTTCGCTTCCCGTACCTAGTCGTCGAATCGACGGGTTCCCGATTTTCATCACGTAGTTCCTTTTTCATTCAATAGATGGCAGAGGTTGTATGATCTTTCAAATCTATGACGTGTATGTTTGTGCTGCTAAGTTTTTCATACCATTTCAAGCGTGTTTTGTTCAGTAATTTCTTATGTAAACAAACCTTCATTTGTTACGTCTTGCAAACATGTTGCATAAGAATGTTGTAGATGATTCTGCGATTGAAAAGTTGCTTTTCGATAGCGATGAAGAGGAAAATGTGGATTTTGGAAGGGGAGATGAACACGGGGGTTCATTTTATGTTAGTGAAATTGAAGAATGTAGTGAAAGTGAGGAAGAGGTGGCTGTGGCCGGAAAAATATAAAAGGTTGAGGAATGGAAATGGAATGCAAAGGTGTGTGTGATCAAATTTATTAGGTGAGTTTCTAATTATCTTTCTAGTAAACTGCATATGTGCATAAATATTACTATACTTCCACTTCAATACATAAAATTTTCACGTACATTCCTTAGATAGTTTTCACAATATTTGACATCTTGTCTTGCTGTGCAATCTTCACGGGAGATAGCCAAATTTAAATGGTATTTCATGGCAAAAAAATTGGCATTTAAATGGTAAGCGGATGGGTTAAATAGTGAAATTCGTAATAAGAAAATTTAATTTGTGCCAGATGATAATAATAGAGTTGCAGGCAACCAAAGGGCATGTATCTAAACTTTTTCTCTTCTGTAATTTCTATGCAACCAGTGAGCAGAGAGTGCGGTAAATTATGTACAGAGTTAGAAAGAGTTATTAAGGTAAAAAGGTAATGTTCCCCATGCGTAAAGCACTATGCCATGAAGGGACATTTAGGGGATGTAGGAGGTGATTTGATCAGCACCATGCTCTGGCTGCCTTTACATCACACACACACACACGTCATTTCTAAAAATGGCCAAGATCGAGAATGTGTGGGGCCCTACCCCCACATCCCGAAAATAGTGCTTTCATGGTATAGTACTTAACGCACGGGGAACTTTACCTTTTTACCACATCTTCGCGATTAGCCAAAATCATTAGAAAAGTAAAGTAAAATAAGCCAAAATCAATTAATCAAAAACTATTATTTATTTTTTACAAGTAGAAATAATATATAGTAAATATTTATATATTTTTATTACACATTCAAATAATAGCAAGTATTCCTTTAAAGGTAAAAAAGGTAAAGTGCTCCCCTGTGCATAGCACCACGCCATGAAAGCGTATAGGGGGTGTAGGGGTAACGCCCCACACTTTCTTGATCCGGTCATGAGTGGGGGTGATGTGATCACTACTTCTGTATAAGGAATTTTAGGCGTGCTCAGATCCTCCGATTATGGGCAGCAAGGGCCTTGATAAAAGTTTAGCTGATGAAATAAAGCCCTCATTCCATCTCACTGTTTTTATTACATTGATGGGCACAAAACAGGGTCGTGTGTGTCCCGACACACCTAAAATCACTTTATTAGATGAATTTCAACTTCAGTGGCACCATTGTTCTCTGCTGGCACTTTATTTTCCATCTCTGTCGTTCAAAGACTAATTTACGTATATACGTGGTTTAGTACCGCATACTCAAAACAACTACACATAATTTATTCATGTGCAATATATGGACAATTTATTCTGCAGATACATAAAGATAATACAACTAAAGAATAAAATATGTGGAGGTGTTAATAAGAAATTTGCTAATGGGAGAGTCCAATTACATAGGAAGTAATACACTACCCTTCCGTTACGTAGTTACTTGGAACTTTCGTCGGTTTGAAAATAGTATTTATTTTTATTTCTATAATAGCATAATGTTGTTTAAGAACGGTTATAAGATTCCTTCCTTTACATTTGCATACTATATATTGTCATTCCATACATAATTATTGCACAGTCTGTTGGTGGTGGCCTTTTCATTAAGCATTGTGTTAAGTTGTTTTTGTTGTAAATGTTCTGCTAAAAGTTTTTTTTTTGTCTCTTCTCTAGGGAACATTTGTTGCACCGTATGCTCCTGCATGTTGCATCAAGCCCAGTTACTAGTCAGATGTTTGAAGAAGAATCATTCCTACGTAATGCTAATTTAGTGACATTCCTAGTGCAAATATTAGAATCTCTGAATGAATTCGATATAGTTTTAGAAAACTCGCTGACCAAAGGTATCGTAACTCAGACTTGTGAAAGAAGTAATGTTCCAAAGTGAATCAAAGAAAGAACATCTATAATAGTGAACTCAGAACATGATTAGAACAGTGCTTAAAAAAACTGTGGACAAGAAAAAGTGTTTTTTTTATGAGTTGAATGGGGGGAAGGGAGTTTGGGGATCTACTGGCTGGGAAAGGATTGCAGGAAGTCTTACAGTGTGTAGGAGGAGTTCATTGGAATAATCATGTGCCATAAAACAATTATTTGAGGTGTTAAGTTGAATGCCCATTACTCCAGAGAGAATGTTCCGTGTTACCAACGTGTGATTCTTTTATCAGTAATTTAATGTACATATTGGTTTTCCAATATATAAAACCAAAAATATGTTTTTGTTTTTTGCTAGCAGCAGAAACAATTGCCTTTGGTTTTTGTTATTACCAAAGATTTGAATGTCTGTGATGGTAATTATTTCATGACCAACAAGTTTTTTGTTTTTGTATCAAGAACAAAATAGTAGTAAAAAATACTCAATTTTGTAAATATCATTGATGGGTGTATGTAAGTTTGATTGTAAATGGCAATAATCATGTACTTGTAGATATTTTTTTGGTGAACAATATGTCTGAGATATCTGACACAACACACATTTTTATTGTTAATATAAAGAAGAAATAGGATTGTTTGAGGTATTTTGAGTGCAAGCTGGTAACTGAAAGTAGAAAACTAGTGTGGGGATATATATTTGCAGTGGTACAACTATTTAATGAATGTCTGATCTGTTTTTGAAAGATTTATATTAATTAGCCTTCATAAAAGTCAAGGATTTTTTAGTAAAGTTGAAGATAGCTGTCCTGAAATTTCACATTATAACTGTATGATGGCTGGTAGAATCAAATAGTTGTAATTTTTAAAAATATTTGACAGGATATACCTACAAACAAATACATGTTTGTAATGATTTTTGTGCAACAGTTTTATGAAATGATTCTGTGGGAAAATTTACATTTAACAAATATATTAATAAACATAAATGTTATTGCCATTAATGAACAAATATTTTGTAAGCTAAGTTATTTAGATCTTTGAATTGCTTTCAGATTTTGGTCAGTATGTTTCAGTTCTCCATAAAAATTCATTATGAGTAATTTTTGACAATTGGTTGCAACAAAATTTATTTTACATCTACATATATTATGTAACATGCATATTTTCAACATTGAGTTTGATATCCAAAGGAGGTCATAAGTAATGGAAGTTATGCAGTTACATTGTGAGTTGCAAGGTATAAATTGTATTATTTTGTATTCTTAACAGATGGTTGGCATACATAATTGGATGTGAAATATGAAATGCACTGATAATTCTCCTGGGTTTAAATAACAGTTGTGGTATGCAGTAGTTATGTAACTGCTTCTGTCTTTGAATATCTTATACTTATACAATACCACAGACTAGAGAGATGCAGAAAGTAGGAAGTGGGCAAGTCGAACAATCTGTTTATGATATTGTTAGATTATTCTTTCTATCTTATTTAGTATTCAGTTAGAGAACTGGTCCTATGCATTAGTTTGCATTTGAAAAATATATGTTTGACATTCTTTGAGATCAGTAATAGACGAACACTCTCACTAAAATTTAGTTCAGCATTAAGCAGAGTCCAATCTGAAATCTTTTTTTTACATGTAATTGAGTACTTCAATTAGAAAACCCATATAAATGGAAATACTATCATTATAAAAATGCAGTACGATAACTACAGGCTTTTATTATGTTCATAAAGTCGTATGATCTATCTCTGTGTCATGTCATTTAGGAAAAGGCACAGCATTGAAACAATTAACTGAGATATAAAACTATTAACTGCATATATAAGGCAAGATACTAGACTTTTCCTGTGGAAGCTAATTAGCTATGCGGGTAGAAGATGCTACCAAAAGATAAATAACAATGGTATTTTAAAGTTATTAGTCTTTCAGTTGAAGTAATACCTTGATCAATACTTATTATATTCATCTTAAGAGACAGAAATAGTCATTGTAATGTTATTTGCGCATAGAATTTTGGTACTAGATGGGCAAACAAGCAAGAACTGATTGGACAGACAAAAATGTACTCTTGTCTAATATCTAGATGTAAAAGGAGAACATTTTCCTCACTTGTACCAACTATTGTACCTGATACATATTGTATATTTCATGTAAGCATTCAAACATTTACAATCTCTTGTGTAAAACAGGGATACTTAAAGTTGGTTTTAATTTAAATGAACAGAAAAATGCTTTTATAATTATTATTTTATTATTATTTTTAAGGTATGTTTCGGTTAATATTATTGCAGAATTTGTTTGTGACCTTTGTGAAAGATACTTCTTTGCCAAGGTAAAATGCATGTTCCGTAACTTAAAGCTTATGATTACTTTTCTCGAAGGATAAGTGCTTTCTATAAAAGTTATGCTAAAACATCTATACCTTGTAAATTATTATAGATTCTGCTCATACCTTGACACTAGTAGCATCCCCTACATGTGTATTCACGGTGCTTCTTCAGCATTGTTTTTTTTTAAAGTCAACAATATATGCATATGTATATAAATATGAAATTTGTTTACTTCCAAGAGAAAATAATAGAAAGCAATACACATACAGAACACACACACATCAATTAATGAATAAAAAAAACTTGTAGGGTTACGTAAATTGTAATTTTTACTTGTGATTTTTTAGAAGAATCTGTGTGAAAGGGGTGTTCAACATGTATAGTAAAAAAATGTCTCTAAAAATTAAATGAAGCATTCACTTTTTACAGAATCTCATTTCAGCAAATTTATTTGTATGCATCTAAGAAATTGCTATCAACTTGTGTAATTCTATGACTATGTGTATGTATGTATATGTAAACCTTCTTTTTTATGTATTTCAGTCATATCTCGTCATATTTTATTGTACTGTGTTCGAGATAATATGTTGCTTTATTTTGTGCGTTAAGAAAACTATTATGGTTACATATAATTAAACATGTATTGATTTTTTAAACTAATTTGAATTTTATTCCACATGACCTTCTTGGTTTCTTAAGCAATTGACTTATTTCCGAACATGCTTTCTCCATTCTACCACCATGTAGCTTACTGTTTGTAAATAGTTCACAAGAGTTCCTTAAATTTCGTAGTACAGAGATGAAAAATTAAATATAAATATTTTTCAAGAAACTTTTATACAATTTACTATAAGATCATTAATTTTTAAAAATATTTCACTAAAGATTTTTCTTTGAAAATCTTTGGTTGTTGACGAGATAAAATTTTCACCTGGGTGAGGTGAATTTTTGACACCCTTCTACTTTCCACCCTGGTCCTATTATCCACTCCCAATAAAAACCTTGATCACGTTACATATTACCATTAGCTTTAAAGTTATTGCAATTTCATCACCTAGATTTCTATTGCATTGCATTTCTTAGTTTTCATCGCCTAGATTTGGCAGCATCATCCATCTCAATAATCCAATGATGTTCATATGAATTCGAAAATAAAGAATTCCCGGATGATGATAATATTGTCATCTTCACCTTAGCCACAGTGCTATATATAAAAATACCTGGGGAGGAAAGAGGGGGTGGGTGATGCAGCCCATATATGAATATCACGTCATGGCAAAATGGACGCTCATGGCAAAGGTTGGTCTCTATGGGCCGGAGCCAGTGGTGGCATCATGGTGGGGCAGAGGTGACAGTTCACAGTCAAACAAATACACAAAAGAGCACAGTTGGCAACAGTGATCGGCAGCTTTACCAGCAAGAAAGACCTAGGGGAAATTGTCCCTCACATTAAGGTTCATCATAAGATGGGGTACGACATTTTCAACCTGACTGTCCAAGTCCCATGAATTTCCATCGCATACAGCCCGAGTGTATTCATAGCAAGGGCGGTGTAAAATTATTTCACTCGTACACCACGAAGAACATTTGTGAGAGGATTCAATACAGCCCTTATTGATTGATTTGATTTATTTTAATTTGCTTTTCTGCCACTTTTGGCAAATCGCGAAGATGGGGATGAGTGTTGATATGATGAAATTCATGAAGGGACACTTACAAACACCCATGCCCGGGCTGAGATTTGAATCCGGGACCCCTGACATCATAGCATGCTGTGCAATACAGCCCTGTTCTATTGTTGTGCAGTAATGTGTGTTCCGCGAGTGTTATTTAGTAATGACGCTCTCCAAACCTAGCGCCAGTAGTACAGGCACCAAGAGTAAAATATTACTACTAAATCGACGGTATGCACCATCAGGCCCAATTTAGTCTTAAGCCCTGGAGGCATTTAAGCTATAGACTACAAAACCATGAAAAATCAGAAAGTCAAATTCAATGCCTTAAAAAATGAACCAAATGTGAATTTAGACTGCAGAAAAACATAACTATTGATGAGCAACAGGGACTGTGAATTTCACAGGAAAAAGCAGCATTAGCGTGAGGTCTTAAAACGAATACTAGGCCTATATGTCATTAAGTATTTGGCAGAGCATGATCTTTCATTACGGGGCCTGGGGCATAAAATATTCGCGGGACGTACTATATATATTTAAATTTTTATTCTTTAGTCTGAAGTACAGGTGTCCTACAAAATCATAATGTAAACACTATTACATTTTCATTTAGTTTTCATTCTGATGTATGTCATTACCAGGTGGAGGCACATGACACAGTCGTTCGGATCCCACTTTAAACTATAGTTTCAGTACCGATTAGCCCCTCTGGGCATAAAGTGGACTTACAACAACAAATCAATCAATCTGACGTTCATTATATTTAATTGCAAGAACGGGAATGTTTAATATCATATTGTTACTGTAACTAAAAAGTAGCAATATTTCATCATATCCAATAACATAATTGTCTTCTTTACTTTTCATTGAATTTTGACACTGTAGTGAATTTGCATTGCTTCCATAAAATAATATTTTCATATATTTCATTCCATAAGTAAGCAAACAATCTCCTATATGTTAAGTATTTTTGATACAAATATTTGTAACACTATGTCGTGACCACTTTGTTTATGATTTCAGTAATTTTGGATATATATAAGTATGTCAAAATAATACACGCATGCAGGCTATATCAGATTAGTTACTTAATTAGAATCACCAGCATCCTATAAACTCGTTAAAAAAACGCACACAAGTTGCCACCCCTGTCATGACCCCCTTTCAGTATCTAGTGCATTTTCTGACAGAAAAAAATCATATCAACAACAAGGGTAAATTTACAGTACATACCTGCAAACACAAAGAATAAGAAAAAAAATTCTGGGCCTTGTATCGCTAAAATTAGGTCTCAATCAGCAAAAGTCATTAAGGAAAGCTGGTTGCCAAATTTTAAATTTTATTGGTGCTAAACGGCGATACTGCGAACGCACGCTCGTGTTTAACAATAGGTAATAATTGCACAATTCTAATAACCAGGTTGGTGTTGGAGAATAATTTTACAAGAAACTGATGTTATCGAAGTGGCCGCGGTGGCTCAGTCGGTAACGCGTCTGACTACCATGCTCAAGGTCCCGGGTTCGATCCCCGGCCGGTTCAAATCCAGGAACTTTTCTAACGGTGAAAGCGGCCCCGGCGCCCACCCAGCGTCGAATAACATGGGTACCTGGGGGAAACCCTGGGGGGTAAAGGCGGTCAGGGGCGTGATGCTGATCACATCACCCCCACTCACGACCGGATCAAGAAAGTGTGGGGCGTTACCCCCACACCCCCTATACGCCTTCATGGCGTGGTGCTATGCACAGGGGAACACTTTACCTTTACCTTTATAGTGGAACCACAAGGAAAGAAACCTGCGCAGACCCCATCGCGCTGGTGGGTGGGGGAAAAAGACAGGAGGAAGGAGCCTTCAGAGCAGCCATCATCAGTGTTGCCAGACCTATTGATTTCTCGGTAGGATTCCACAATAAACTATTGCTATGGCACCTCCGACGGCCCACTCAAAAACAAGTTTCCTGGTCACCTTGCTTGAATATGGAGGGGAGAGTGGAACTCCACTCAGCCATGAAAAGTGCTGTTTGAACTGTGAAATTATGCCAAACGATGTGCTAGGACATTATTATTATTTTATTACTACATTACCATGGGCGTCCGGAAGGGGGGGGGGGTGCCCCCCCTGGAAAATGAAAGTCAACCAAAAATTATATATTTTTCACATATAATTTCATTTCAGCTGCAATAATTTGTGTTAATTATTGCATGAATATGATACATTGAAATTTAAGCAATGTTTTTTTGAGGGAACAACACTATTATTGGAGAAAATGTGCCTTCTTTGCCCCCCCTGGAAAAAATACCTTCCTTGCCCCTGCCTGGAAAAAATCCTGCGGACGTCCATGTACATTACTATTTTTAGATGGTTGTATTTTATCCCACCCGAAAATCTATTTCTATTTTAGTTATTTTACGTCGCTTTTGTGCCTCTACGGGTAAGTACGACAATATGAATGAATGAAAAACTGATGAAATGAATGAAGTGACACAAACACAGTGAAACGTCCTTGCCTTACTAAGTAGAAATACTGACTTCGTAGCGTGGGAAAATTATTTTATATATGTGTGTGTGTGTGTGTCTATTATATATTAAATTCAGCAACATACAGGCAGCATTACTGACGAATAAAGCATGTGAGTGTTAATAACAAGAAATTTGCTACAGAACGAAGCGGCATAGTTCAATTACGAAGGAAATAATGCACCCCCTCCCCCGTAGTTGCTTGGAACTTTCATCGGCTTCAAAATACTTAATTTTCTATCCTTAATATACTATTCTATACTTAAATACTTAATTTTCTACAAAATTATAAAGCGGCATGGACGTTCAGAAGGAAGTGCAAGAATGGTCGCCACCCCCTCCCCTTCTGGAAAATGAATGTTGACATAAAATTACTTATTATTTCAGACGTATGAGTTGATTTCAGTTACAGTAATTTACATCCATTATTATAATAGGGATGTAGGAACGTGATAATTTCAAACTCAAGTGGTGTTTTCTGAGAGGGCAACATTATATGAGGGGTAATATGCCTCGTTTACCCGCCTGATAAAAATACATTGTTTCCCCCTCTCTGGAAAAAATCCACATACATCCTCTTGCCCCCCATTGCGCACGCCTATGCCGCCCCCGAGAAGGTCGATCATCGGATTTTGTAGCAGATCTTCTGGTTTCCCAAGGAACAATCTTCCGATTTTTCAAGTCTGACCTGGCAACACTGCTCCGAGCACCGATAACGGCAGGGAAAATGCGCGAACGCTTTTGAGGGAAGGTTTTTTTCCTTGTGGTCGAGCTATACCTGATGTTATCGATATTTTAACATTACATAATACAAGGGCCTTGCGGATATAGTTCGCACAGGGTCTCGCGTTCCCTAATGCAAGCCTGGGTGGAAGACCATTCAGGAAGTCCTGGATGAGCTTTCGGCAGATAAGGAGCAGAAGGCAGATACGAGAAACCAGAGCGAGGGATTTTCACATAGGATGAACGAACTTGAGACAGCAGTTATGGCGACTGGCTGGAACGATATCCTTGGCCATCTCAACAGTATGAGCATTAGCCTCCAAGATCCTACAGTCAGAATGAATATGGCAATTGGCTTGATGGCATCACTGGTCGACACGGTTCAGTTTGCATGGGATAGATTTGACGTGTACGAGCAGATGGCGACTGAAAAGGTTCAACACAGCGAATGTAAAGATGGGCAGCGTCGAGGCTGTAAGCGAAAGGGAATGCCTGATGAAGGAGCTGCAAACGAAGCAGATCTCAGCCAAAGGGGAAACATTCAAAACGCAGACATATCTGGTCAAGATCGACAGTCTGTTAGCTGAACTAGAAAAGCAGATGAAGTCATATGATGATATTTGTAAAAGATTCGGATTTCTCTCGGAGCTAACATCATTGAGCATTGAGCAGATCGAGGAAAAAGCAAAGAATCTCGTTTCCTCGTATCCAGATGACTTGGAAGACACACTGGCAGCTGAGCTGGTACAGTTTGCTACATTTATGCGCACTCAGCAACCGGTGACTGTGAACGAATCAGCAGAGCTTACCATGTGCAGGCTTCTGTCATCGTTGAATCTTTCTCAGACATTTCCAAACGTTGAGATTGCATTGTGCATTTATCTGTGCATGATGGTGTCCAATGCCTCCAGCAAACGGAGCTTCTCAAAGTTGGAAATAGTCAAAGGAGAGCTGCGGTCTTCAATGGGGCAGGAAAGGCTAAGCATGCTGGCGCTTATGAGCATGAGTGGCTGCGCAGCCTTGGCTTCACTGACACGATCGAAGAATTTGCGCTTGCTAAGGCTAGAAAAACATCAATATAAGTAAGCAGCACTAGTGCACCTCTCATAATCATTTCATGGTACATTATCATAATCACAATAATAATAATTAAAAAACATAAAAAACAAGAAAAACATTAAAATTAATTATATATATATATATATATATATATATATATATATATATATATATATATATATATATATACTGCGTGAGGCACCTAAAAGTACCACCTGAAATAGCGAAGAAACCAGAAACAGTAGCGATGTGAGGTTTGCGGGAAACAATAATATCAAATGGTGCTCGGAAATCGGAGGTATGGGGTGGGTCGAAAAATATCGACAAATGGGGCATCTGGAGCAAAGTCATATTTTTTTAATGGAACGATATACAATTACATGCATAATATAAAAGAGCACACACAGAGAAACACAATGCCGTTGGTCTCATGCATCTACTGCACATAGGAACGAAGATATGGCCATGTGAAAATATGGAACCGGAATCCGTCTTCTGTTTCTTCTCACACCGATGATGCTATAAATTAGCGAAAATTTTGAATTTTCCTACTGTCCGGTGAGTGTTTCCTTTTACCTTATTTGATTTTTACTTAGCCCTTTTGGCCCTCCTTGCTTTTATCCATATATATATATATATATATATAAAAATCAAATAAGGTAAAAGGAAACATTTATCCATTATATATATATATATATATATATATATATATGTATATATATATATATATTAATCACAGTATGTAAGTGCATCAGGCCAAATTTCGTTTTAGTCCGGCCCTGTGCCGCAGTGATTTGATATTATAATCCTGTGTAGAAATATTCACTACATTATTTATTTCACTGTATTCAAATATAATGTGCATGCATTATATATAAAAAAGTTGAATATTGGACACAGCGAATTAACTGTGTTTGCAGTTAGTTTGACAACAGCGGAAAGCAATCACTATGTATTGGCTGAGCCCGTGTTCCTTCTAAAAGCTTATGCCGTATAATTACTTCCTGCTAGTTTGACTTCGGCTCATAAATCAGATTAAGAATATTATATCTGTTCTTTGTATTTGGTGAATTTGACCTTTATCAAGTTTTGAGCAAAATAGTAACTGCTGTCTACATTCTCACTCGTCTCTGCAAACAAATTTTACAACATAGTTTTACCAAACTCTTGGCTCCTGCCTGGCTATGAAACTGACTCAATCAATATTTATCCTCGAACAATTTATTTATATTCATTCACCTTGTGCTGCCACTATGTTTCTTTTCTGATTTTTTTTGTCATGTGTTATTGTTTCCAATATGAAATATCTGGTTTGTAACAATAACGTTACGTTTTTAAAACAAGTAGCCAGGCTTACATAATGTAAATTAAAGTTTTGGCACTACTCAAGGAGGACACCCTAGTTCCCCCCCCCCCTTCAAGCTGGTGCCCTGGGTCACCTGCCCTTAAGCTGCCCTTGGTTGTTGAGGAAAACTGCAACAATAACATCAGCCACCAGTGAATTGGTGTGACATTGAATTGGTCATAAACATAAAGATATCACATGTATTTTGCTTTCATGTAGTCTGTCTTCTAACAAAGTGACAAAACCTAACACAAGAACATCATATTTTGCCCTGTTGGCATCCAATAAAGTGAGTGATGTTCATTGCTTATGCCATTGGAGTACACAGAGACCAAGTCCACCTTGTTCCTAGTGCCTATATCCCAGGGGCGGTCCGTGACTTTTACAGCAAGGGAAGCACATATCGTAAGAAATTTTAAAAAGCATTATTATTATTATTATTATTATTATTATTATTATTATTATTATTATTATTAATGCCTTCTTATGAATTCTTCTATCACTAGATTGTAGAATTCATCTTCTGCATTTTCATTTCAGTTTGAGCAGCTTCTCAATTACTGTCCTTGGGTATTTCTTAGAGATGTGCGGGATCCTGAAAAGTCAGGACCGGAATCTGGAAAAAAAAATTTCTGTCCCGATCCCGACTTTTCGGGATCTCGAGCAGTCGAGGAATACCAAATGGTCATTTTAAAAGTCGTTGATTCTCGATGTTTTCTGCATTGCAAGTTTCTGGAACTTATCAAATATTGTTAGTTTTTAGTCCATAAATGCAAAAACAATCACTTAAAATGAAAATGACATGTAGAATTCGAGATTTCCAGAGCTTCGGGAAATTGCAAATTTTTCCCGTCCCAACCCGAAAAATTCTGTCCCGCACACCCCTAGTATTTCTACATTAACTGTGAATTCGGTGAAATGATGAAAATATCGTTTAGCACTAGCACTACACACGGGAATTGTTTAAACCAACTTGAAGAATTCCAAAAAGATTTCCTTCAAGTAAAACAAAGGTTTTTGTTCTCCCATCGAGATACATTAATCTGAGAAATAAGCCACACTTAGTTCACTTCTGTGATGAGCCATGTCAAATGTTCACCATAACTCAATTTCAAAGAATAGAAAATGTCTTCAGGAAAACTTTTTTGCGTTCTTTTTATCAGCTAATTGTAAAAACTTTAATTTATTTCTTTATTGATTATCTCCAGTTGGGGCTGTTGATCCTTTTGCAAGTTTATTATCTGCAAATGTTGTCAGGAGCATTTCAGCATGGATTTGAGTTTGACAATGAGGCTGTGATGTTCAAGTAAATTGTTCATATCAAAACCTGAACACCCTTTTCATTTGAAAATAGATCCTCCCGAATGGTAGAGTGGTAACGTTGTCGCCTTAAAATTAAGGGATACCCGGTGGAGGCACATAGAGGTTCGGGTCCAACTTTAAACTGTAGGTCCAGCCCCGATTAGCCTGCATGAAGTGGGCTTGGGAGCAGAACTCATTTGAAAATTGGACTAAAAACAAACAGTAGAGTTTTAATGCTCTTCTGCAACCACCTATTATTCCACATTAGTCTGGATTAAAATGTCGAACACTTTCTCCCTCTATTACACCAGGTAGAGTCTAAATCGGACATTGATCTACCACCAGAAATAACCCCTCTCTTCTCTTCAAAACTTCTTGATCGCAAGCCCTGGACGAAGAGTGTTTCCAGCACCCACCTACTCTCTCCCCTGCACCATTAGCTAGCTGCCTCAAGACCGGGAATGAGTTCTGTGGATTCATTCCCTTCGAGTCAATTGAACCGCACTGATTTGGTCAACTGTTAAGTATGATTTTTAAACCTATGTTTTTCATACAAATTCCAGAAATAATGCACATGAAATTTACTGGGATAACTGACAACACAAAGTTTGCTGTAAATGAAGAAAAAAAAATTTAGGCGGATTTAGTTCGAAAAAAAAACTGTGAGACTGGAATGAGAGCCGAAGATCTATGAAGAATGCTGAATGCTCCCTTCCCTTTGCCGAGATTGAGAGACACGGACACTGATGGTCATCTGCTACAACGAGGACACACGCCTCGCGGTTTTTACAATAGCCCGTACAAGTAGATATACGACTACACAAGAATAGTTTGAATGGAACTAAAAATAAATTGACCACATAAACACAGTTAGTACTTCTACTTTGTAAGGGAATGACTTGTTCCCTGCATTCCATGGAATAACTGCCCATGCTATTTCCATTGGATTCTATGCGAAGGGAAGGTAGAAACCTGTTATCCAAGACGTCTGAAAATAACAATAATTTGTCAAGTATTCATTCTTCCAAAGTGTCTAATAATAGAAATATATGAGCTAAGAGACTCATCAGAGATTGTTGTTAATCTGGCTCGGCTTCACTCATTCTGTAGTACAATTCTTAATATTTTTAGATAATAAGCAGGTCAAGTTTTGCTGGCCTTAAGGCAGTGGTTCTTGATAATTTTCAGTCCAGAGCCCACCTTCATGGGACCCATAAGCTAAGATAGAATTACTTGTAGGGGTGTGCAGCAAGTTTATAATCATATTTTTGCTAACATCGAGTACTTTAAGAAACCATCTTTTATGCTTCCTTAAACAAATTACACATACTTCATTCTAGAAAAGTAAATATGTAATTTATAAGACTAATTTATCCTAGTCTAACAGACTAACATCTAACTAAACATACTGCTGAAATTGAAAACTTTTTTTGAGGCTGCCTTTTCCACATAAGCTGTGGTATGTTGGGTTCAATATTGATTAACTTAAGTTGTAAATCTGAGTGCGCATCAAGTCTATTTCTGTACTTCATTTTCACTTGAATCTGAGATGAAATTCCGTTTTCTCACAATTATGAGATGGAGAACTTTAATGCTTCATACGATAAGTACCTCTTAAGGATATCCAAAACTTTGTTAAGTCTGAATCTAAAAATTTAGTTTTAATGCCAGAATCACAACTGATACCACACAGTTGTTCTCTCATTATTACTGACAACATGTCTGACTTTAAATTGTTAAAACAATATATGTAGAGTAAAGATGCCTAATATGAGACACATTTTTTTATGTGACAATTACAGCCAACAATGATGTAACAATGTGAATGTGACAAATGGATACAATGGCCAGACATGTTGTTGTTGAAATTCAATAACTAAAATTGCCCTAGAATGTTCTTGAAAAACATAGTGATACAAAATACAAAAATATGCAAAAATTAGGTTTGACAAAATGTGGTCCTAATATGAGATACTACATTCACTTGCAAGTAAGTCATCACTGAAGTAAGCACTGGTTACTTCAATTCATACGATACATAACACACATGACAAACACATGAAGCACACTAGTCTTGGCACCTGATCACTTCACCTGCATGCACATGAAGTGCATGAAGTACAATGACAAAGAAGCAAAACTAATTCTGCACACATTGATTCATATTCACTCACTCGAAAATAGCCCGTGTGTCGCAAAAACTGCACACAAACCTGTTTGCACCAGTTTCACCACAATCCTCATGGGCCCAAGAGAAACATGTGAGACACTTAGCCCACTTCTCCCCATGAGTGTCCTCTGAAAACCGACCTGTGCAGAAGAGACACTGACCATCGTAATCACTAAGGTCTTCACTGTCAGAAGAGTCTTGCAACAGAAAATCTTCAACATATGACTCACTGCTGCTTGTTGAGACATCCTTCTGCCTCCTTTTCTTCGGATGTGACTTGACATGCACATGTTTTCCTGCAGTTGATGGTCTCTTTTGTTGTTTCTTTTTCTGGTTCACCAATGCGTGCTTGTAAGGTGAAGAAGTTATAACTTGAGGAGACCCAGTTCTCGATGATTGCTCTCCTGCATTGGTATTCATATTAATATATGGAACAGGGCTGATTGCTGACGGTGTTACAAACTGTCCCGAAGAGGAAGGAAGTGAGGCAGCATTTGATGTGGTAGGACTCTCAGGTAGTGCTACATGTGACTGAGCTGTAGGTTCTGTGGTAGTCAAAGGTTCAGTTCCTGAACAACAGTCTTCAACGCAGGGCTGTGTGTTTGGTGACTGATGAATAGCAAAGTTGTGTGTGCAGCTTTGATCTTCTCCATTTCAGGTTCCAAGATATCAAAGAATTTTCGCACATTTCCCTCATTGAAACCCCGTACATGGGCACTGGAGATAGCTTGTGGAGTTCTGAAAGATAATGAAGGGTGCCTCTTCATAAACTTGCAAAGCAATTTCTTGCCTGCAGCTTTCTTCTGTAGACTGAATGGATGCTGAAGTTGGTTTTTGAAAGCCAACTGAAAGCCCATCTCCTTCACATCACGTCTTCTTAATCCAAAATATCTTTTATCTATTTCTATGCAATATGACTCCAATGCTGGTGGAAGAACTGGTTTTCTGCCTAAGGTGAGTAACACTAGTTGTTCGGGTGGTCTTGGGTCCTTTACATATCGTTTGAGTGTTCCCTTTGGTACAGCATATTGCTTGGATGCCTTCAGGCAGAGGCATGTAGCCGCTGTTACCGCAGGTAACACCAAAATATAAAGAATTGAAGAACCTGTCTTAAAATATTATTACGTACATAAACTGGTAATATTGTCGTAAAGTAAACATTGCAGACTGACATTTTTTCTGACACCGGCAAAAGCGAAGAGGAGGACTGATCCGGTACCCTCCACAGGCAACATGAGGAAAGGGCCCTGAGCCCACGCAAGGAAGACTTCGCGTTGCGGCAAAGACTGACCGCGGGACGAGGAGGCGGGTTTTTGGCATGCCTGTTTAGCCGGCGCAGTTGCCGGTGATCCTTACCGGAAACATACCAGTGTTGCCATATTCAATTGACAGAAAAGAGCTAAGTCGCCTAATCGGGTCTATCTTACTCTGAAGGTGTCCAGTCACACTGGGGAACAATGGCGCAGTGGTAGCATCGCTGCCTTATAATCAAGGGATTCCGGGTTCGATACCTGGTGGATTAGCATTACTGTTCATGAAGTGGACTTAAATCGCCAAATCAAAATTTTAAAAAATCAAATCACACTGGGGCAAAAGCAAACTACCAAGTGATATTTTGTATTTACACTAAATATCAGCGATTATGAAAGTCCTCTTTGTCCTTCTTCGACATCATGGGCGAGAAGGAGAGGAGAGGGATGAGTATGGTCAAGGGGTCCGCTGTCCTTCTAAAAATGTCAACCTAAAATTCTATATTTCACACATATAATATTATTTCGGTTACAGGAATTTGTGATAATTGTTGATAATACTGATTGAGATTGACATACGTTGTCGCAGGAATGCAATAATTTCGGATTGAAGCAATGTTTTTGAGGTGGTAGAACTGTTTTTGGGTGAAAACAATACTTACAAGCATAATTTCCCGATTGTTTTCTTAGCACGCTCTGAAGTGTCAGGTGTCGCAGGTTCGAATCCTCAGCAAGAAATGGTTATTTCAATGTTCGTTGTTATTATTTTACTTACATAATTATAAAAATTAATAATTACATACACAAAGAAATAATAATTTTATTTCAATAATTCACCATGCATCCTCATCGTCAAGATTATCCTATAAAGCGAAAGCCTTAAAGGTAGCAAAGGACGTAAAATATACGAAATAATAATGGTGTCAGAAATGAGATTTCAGCAGTGGCGTAGCGTTATAGTACGCCCGTACGCCCGGCGTTCCCAGATTTAAAATTTCAAAAAAAGCTTAAATGCTGTGATTATAAAGTAAAACGTAGGGTTACCAGACGTCCGGATTTTCCCGGACATGTCCTACATTTTAGCCTTATGTCCGGCGTCCGGGAGGAATTTGAAAAATATCATAAATGTCCTACATTTTGAGCGTCACATAATATTAATTAGGAAAATACGTCACAGAAAAAAGTCATGCCAATTACAAGTCTATGGACTGCGCTTCCAAACTCAATAGTGAAATTTATGTTGATTCAGTCATTGCACAAAAAGAATAAAGTTTGTCCTGCTATTAAACAAACGGGAAAACGGAAGTAATTAATGAACAAAGTCTTGGGACCACTTTCTGATAACGTCACTGTGCAATGCCTGAGCAGAATTTCTTGCCTTAGGGTTTATACTGATGGAACAAGGTGTTGCCCATTCTTATTCAATATTCAATATAATTTGATTGTAAAGCAGGGGTATAGAGAACAAAGTTATTCAGGGTGTCTGCCAGTCAAGAAAGTCATGGAAGTCAAGAAAAAGTAAAAAAATCAACAAGTAGGTCAAGAGGTCACTAAAGAGGCAATACATTATTCTTGTGGTCAAGAATTTTTGCTATTGATTGGTTGATTTAGTTTATTTTACTTCACTTTTTTCTGTCCCGTTGGCTAATCGCGAAGATGAGGATGAATGATGGTAAGATAAGATGGATGAATGGATAGCCATGGATAGCATTAATCTACCCATTGTTCGACTATTGTGATAATGTTTACGGCCCGCAACTCTCGCAAAAGCTCAGTAAAAAAATACAAATGGTGCAAAATGCCTGCTTCCGATACATTTTTCAAGCAAAAAGATCCGATCATATTCTTCCATTCTTAAATAATAATCAGGTTCTTACCATGGCAAACAGAAGGAAGTTGCACTATCTCTGTTTCATACGCCGCATACTGACAGAAGGTAAACCGCAGTACCTGTTTGAGAAGATGCATTCCCGTAGGGAAATCCATCAGTATGTTACACGTAAGCGGAACAACTTCGATTTACCCCATCACTCTACCAAGGCCTACAAATCCTCTTTCTCCTTTTCGGCTCCCAAAGCATGGAATGCATTGCCTGCAAATATCGCTAGTGTAAAAAACCCATTATATTTTAAAGGTAAAATAAAAGATCTGCTGTTAATGGAACAATGGCAGAGTCGGGGCACATACTGAAGGTATCAAGTCACTCACTATAAGGAATTGTATTATTGTATTATTATTACTATTGTCTTTATTATTCCTAGTTACACTTTTTTTTTGCAACTAATTCCTATGTATTTTTTTCTTTCTTCATTTTTTATTATTTTTATTATTATTATTATTATTTTACGTTTAGCTTACTGCTCCATAAGTTTATAATCATCTCATATGTATTCTCATATTGACAAGGGTTAGGTGGCAGAGCAGCCCTTGGCTGAACCTCGCCCGCTGAATAAAGAAAATTTATTATTATTATTATTATTATTATAAGATTATACTGGCTGTGAGTCCAGACGCCAAAGCCTCGCTTGTCTGCCAAACACAGTTCAGGATGCATTAATACGAAATAGCAGATCTAATTCTCTTCTTAAATTCAGCTTCAGTTTTCATCTTAACTGTTCCTTTGGTAGGGATTTTCATTAAATAAATATTTATTTTCTTAATTACTAATTTCCAACTTTACCTAAGTAGAATGTAGAAAAGTCCAGAAAAAGTCAAGATTTCTGGATGTATTATTTTGGTAGACACCCTGTTATTGAACTAAAAACTACCCAAGATGAAACCATTTTAAATTACAGTAAGTGCTGAATATTTGTTTGCCATTACAGGTCATAATTAAAATGTTGAGACAGTACTTTCATTACCATCAGCACAACAGACTCACGAGAGAATTATTTTTCATAAACTCTGTAAAATGTTTGGTATTGGTCCCTATTATTTCAACGAGTTTGACTGCCCACTCTAAAATCAATATATAGTTTGACTAAACCTGAAATTTTGATAAAAATTGTCTCCTCTGAGAAGTATCACTTAAATCAAGTAGTAAGAGGTGCATTGATTAGTATGATTGCAAGTTTTGAAATTTTGTATTTAAACATTCGTTGGGAAATATTTTTTTAAAAAAAACTGAAAAGTGTCATTTTTCAACTACTTCCTAACGTGTTTTATAGAAATATGTATTATTTATTGAGAATGTTTTGTGTCCTACATTTTGACTTAATGTCCTACATTTTGGGACAGCATGTCCTACATTTCCCTTACAGCGATCTGGTAACCCTAGTAAAACGTGACTAATTTCATAAATGTTTGACCTTCATGGCATTATAATAGCTATTTTTCGCGATCCGCTTGCAACGCTCCATCTCTTTTCAATGCCTTTCCCAGCCGGACCAGTGTTGCCAATCTTCGAATACAGGATTTCCCTTTTACCAGTGTAAAATTTCCCTTTTTCGACCTAAATTTCCCTCGATTTTCAAAACACATCTGAAACTGTATCTTTGTATTACTCTGTTAATCAGGACCGTATATAAGGGGGTTTAGTGGGCTCAAACCCCCCCATTGAATAAAATACTAGAAACTGATCATAGTTTCATAATATAATTATCCTAAAATAAACATTTGAATTTTAAAATAAAACACTAATGTATTGAAAAAATCCCCAAACCAAAAAAAATTCTTCTGTGGTGCAATAATTGTCGGACTTTGAAACCCATACATTGTCAAAGCTTAGCTAGGGGCCTGCTGTTAATATTTTTCTTTTGACGCCTGTTTTGCCTGAGAACAAACTTTATTATTATTATTATTATTAAATATTTATGAAAATCATAAAGCTATGCACCTACACTTACGCTCGTTACCTTTAACTAGTGTAGCCAGCATTTGAACTGCGGGTCTGCCTGCCACTCAATACGAAATTTTTTCACATGTTTCCCAGATATCTTTTCATCCGCAGATAAATCCCCACGACGTTTTCTAGCCTTTATGGGAGTTGCAAGTAGCTTCCTATCAGTCACCTCTTCCATTCTCCTTGCAACGACACAGGACACACAAAGTCACACACACAGCCACTGAGACACGTTCTGAAATAATGGATGGAACAAGGAAAGAAGTTGAAAATCGCGTCCCAAATTCTTTCAGGTGCAGCGCGACTCTTGCCTTGAGGCCTTTCTAGGAAACGCGACAAATATAAGACTGACCGGTCAAAGTCATCTATAACAGGGAGAAAGAAAGCTTCCTGTAAAGTGTCACTGTTGTTAACTATTCATTTGGAAAAAGTACACGCTGAAAAAAGAATTTTCGAACTTTTTAAAAGAAAGAAAATGTAAGCTTAAATTTCCCTGTTTTTTAGCTATTTTTCATTAAATTTCCCTTTTCCCTTTTCACCCTCAAATTTCCCTGTGCCGTGGGAAATTTCCCTGCTTTTGGCATCACTGAGCCGAACGCCGAACAGGTTCGGCGTACAGGACTCCTATATTCCTTGCTGCCTTTATGGAGGGAAAGCTTCCATTTCTACAGCACGCGCGTAAATGGGCTCTCTTACGCCAGCGTACGAGAGGTCTACCGTGATTGGTTCATGTGACCCTTCCTGCGTTCTGAAGCAGACGACAGCGGCACAATTCCTACCCGGTTCTTCGCTCTTCGCGCTCATGCAACTGTGCTATGTGATGCTACAATACGCAATATTGACTGACGTAACTTTACCAATCTCAAATATACTGCCATTAGGCCACTGCATTGTATAATTTATCGCACGAACAGCGATGTGCATTAGAAACTAAAAGATCAACACAGTTTTTGTCAAATAAGTTGGTGAAGTCCTCGTGGTAGAAATTCAGCCTGTGGCTGCTCTACCACTTAACCTTAAAACTATTAATATTTTTATTGTTATTATTTTTTCGTTATTATCTAACTACTTAATATTGTGTCAAGGAAATGTTTAGCATTCATTTGAAAACTCTTAACATCAAATGGTCTCTGGACAAAATTATTTTAAAATGTTTATCAGCATTCTCAAGATGTAATAAACAGTGGTCTGAATTACTAATCGGCACTGTTACGTCAGTAGAGTGTACGATATTTAGATCATCCACTCTGCTTTGCACAGGGCGCCAAGACGGCAGAGGTCCCTGGTTCGAATCCCGGAGGGAGTACGGGTGTTCTTTGTCAGTGTCCCTTCATCAATATCATCACTCATATTCATTTTCGCAATTAACCAAAAGTGGTAGAAAAGCGAAATAAAATAAACCAAATCAATCAGTAGTTGGATCACCCACAACAATGACGTCTACTGTTGTGCAGAGGCGCTTGTGATGCAGGTAGGTTTTTAATTACTTGCGTCATGCAGAAAGGTATTAAAAAAGGTATAAAACACCAGAGTTCAAAACATTTGTGGCGGAGATCTTCAACCAGTATTGGAATAGTCGGGGGGTCAGCCCGACGTATCCCCAGCCGTTATAGTAGGTCTGAAAACCCAGCTGACTTCAGGCAAATAAACAATACCTGTGGCGACTAATACCATAAGTAAATTATTAAGCAAGAAAGGGCCGACCCTTCCTTCGGATTTGGCGTTCCCACCCGAAATGTCCATGCTACGCCACTGGATTTCAGTGGATTTAGCGAAACATGGGAGTGGGAGTAGTTAGGAAACAAATGAAGACTACATCTACTCTACATATGTCTAATTAGAAACGAAAAGTTTCGCGATTTGGGCAAATCTGGTTTCAAAAGAACTAAGATGGCAACATTAGTAGAACTGGACTTCTTGCAGGTTCCGAAGGAAATATTGGGGAAGGGCCGATGCTGAGAGGGGAGGGGGCAAGGAGGGTGCTTCACGTGTTACAAAAGTAAACAACGGTTTGTGGGAGGGACTGTGCAGTGGGAGTTTTGTGACTGGTGTCTTTCGTCTTTATGTTGTTTTCGGGCATTGTCAATTAATTAATGAAGCTTGCTCCGAGTTCCGAGGTGGCGGGTTCATCCTACCTGGACAGTGTGTGTAGTCGTGCGATAGAAAATATTTTGAAGCAATCTTTCGGTTCGTTATTTTGCAGAAAAAATCGAAATTGTGGCGAAAGGGAGGCCAAAGCCTATTTTGAACGATTTAAAAACCAAGTCGTCTGCTGGATATGACCGACATTTCAATGTTTCGTGGTATAACGACTATCCGTGGTTATGTGGATTTGTGCAGTTGTCGAAACTCTTTTGTTGGCCATGTACTCTATTTTCGGGTGAAAAAAAAAAACGTGTCGAATTCAGATGTGGATAATATGGACCATGACCATGACGCACCCAAAAATTCAAATTCGAATGAAAAACTTCTCTTTATGACAGCATCATAGAAGTTTTTTGATTTGATTTGATTGATTTTGCTTCGCTTGTGCCACTTTTGGCTAATTTGCGAAGATGGGGATGAGTGATGATATGATTAAATTGATGAATAGACATCACAAACGCCCATGCCCAAGCTAGGTTTCGAACCCGGGATCCCAGCATCATATAACTAACTATTTTCAAAGTCGGATTGATCTGCTCTATAAGTAGCCTTCGATGTTTCTGTAAGTATCAAATTACGTATTATTGTGTCAACAACGAATGTTTGCAATTTCACTTTAGTCCTTATGTCAACATTTTTTTCCTGATTAATAACTTTACCAAAATCTAGTATTGAATTGCACACGTACCAGATTAATATTATATGAACTACTTGGAAGACATTGGAGGGGGGGGGGGTGGCATGAGGTGGGGAGGCGCCCAAGTCTCCCTTAAATGTCCTACTGATAACCGGTAACACTTTTAAAAATCCACACCACGCCACTGCCTTCAGATAACCCATTTCCTTGTTCCTAACAGCATGCACTGCCATTATCATATTCTCCCTGGACCATGCTTTTCTTCGACGCCGTGCCATCTGTAACAATAGAAATAATTGTTAATAACATAAAAATACTTTTGCCTAAATCAGAACATTCACTTAATCTCGATGTGTTGAGACTTTATAAACAGAGCATCGTAGGTTAACCTAATCTACCCTAATATGAGACATATCTCGTATTGGGAACCACCCACTGTCTCATATTTGGAGCATTGGTACATGTTTTCATTTAAATTTGCCATCGCGAATCTTCAAAAACTGGCAGCACACTCCTTGGTTCATTACATTTAACGGTACATCAATGATTTTATCTCCCAATTAACTTACCTTTGAAACCCGCAATGTTTTCCACCTCTGCAAAATATTCTGCCTTGACAAAATGCTTCCAACACGTCCCACATCTACAGTATTTGTGCCCTATTAAATCAATATTTTTTTTCAGTTTGCAAAAAATTGGATCTAACAATAATTCAAACACCGTTTTCCAACTTAAACTGTGAAATGTGCCATGCTTTATAATGTGGTAAACGTGAAATATGGCTGGTAGCCCTCTAAGTAGTTCAAAGGGCGTGTAAAGAGGTCACTAGTGTGCACGTTCTTATGGGTTGATGTGCGGAACGATGCGATTTCCCAACACTTTCGCTTTTGGCACTTACAACGTTTCCCACTTTTAGTCCTCAATTGTTTGGAGGAAAATGAGCGTACACAGACAATTTATATAATTTTTGCTGTTGGTTTATTATGAGGTGGATGAATTGATTATTTAATATAGTATTTCATCACACTCGATGATTCTTTTTGTGTGTGAGTTTGGGTTTTCTTAGAATGTACATATACTAACAATTTACTAAATTACGTTATAATGTTGTTATAGAATCTAATGACCTAGATTAGGATGAATTCTAGAACCGCAAGATAATAGTTTACTTTAGTGACTGGTAACTTGCGCACGCCAAAAAATAAAAATAATAAAAAATGTAAAAACTCCGTCCCGGAAGGAAATCTCAAATACGCCACTGAGTGGGCATTCCCCCTAAAGCAAAAAGCTTAATTCGCCCAATGACTGCTACTACTACTACTACTAATAATAATAATAATAATAATAATAATAATGGTATTATTATTATTATTATTATTATTGGTACGTTTATCCTGATACTTGTCCCTCCCCAGACAAAACTTCGTGGTTGCGCCTCTCCTTGATTGATTTGCATTATTGTCGCTTTTTGTGCCACTTTTGGCTAATTTGCGAAGATGGGGATGAGCGATGATGTGTGATATTGATAAATGGACACTCATAAACATCCATTCCCAGGCCGGAATTCGAACCTGGGACCTCTTGCGTCGTAGCGCGAAATGCTAACCACTCCGCCGCGGAGGCCGGCAGGTTGTGCCTCTGCATCTATCACTTTGTTGATGAATAGTTCTTTACCTTTTTGTACTTTTTCATGATGCACAGATAACAGATTCATGATATCTCAGAGGGGGCAAATGCCTCTTCTGGCCCTCGTCTGCGAGCACCCTTGCCTCCTTTGGATTACGGCGTTCCGAAGGCGGCAGCCCCGCCACTGGCCCCCGCCCCCACTAACCTTCAAGCATGCCACTTGTTTCGTGAATGCGTAAATATTTTGCTATTTTATTAATGTTGGGTTATGTCCTTATATAACAACTTCCTTCCTCCTGAAAATTGAAGATAGACCAAAAATGCACGAAAAAAAAAGAACAAAGAAATTACTAGTTCATGCTTTTCATTTGTCTTAATTTCACCAACAGTCGCTAGAGAGCACTTTAATCGGAAGCCATATTGATTTTTTGAAATATGAGGGCGAAGGTGTGGTTGTGTTTAAAATTTAGATGATAGATCTTTAAAAATTAAAGCCTTTTTATTAGCTTCACATGTGATAACCAATGTTATAGCCTACGGCGTGTCAGTTGCGTGCATCAAATGGACAGTGGTGGTGAGTATCCGCTTGTTTTAGTCAAGATGCCGATCCAAAGTTTTGACAGTACTCTATTAGTTGTGTTTACAAAATATGTATCATATTTTTTATAGAAACGTTACACACTTGTGTTAAAGACAGTAATTTACTCCACGTTACTTGACATATTGCATTCTGTGGTTGGCATTAAATCTAACCCATTATGTGAATTGTATTAATATAGTACCTATGAACGGTAGATCGTAAACAGCTGCCACCATTTCAAAACTTTAGTGACTACTTGTCAAACACTTACATTTACAATGCGTGTACAAATGAATAGAAAGGAGATTACCAATTCCTATAGAAATGAAAGCGCAATACCTTATTCTAACTTTTGTCATAAAGAGAAAGGTAAGAGTCTAGTTTACGTCCTTTTCCTAAGGAATACGTGTCATATATCGTTGGAGAGGTTATTTTATAAGGAATTGAACAAAGTAAATCCCAAGGCGAGGAAAAGTTTCGTGGAGGCGAAAATCGAGAAAAACCGATGTTGTCCAGATGTGCTAATGGAACCTAACCTAACAGACCTAATCTAACCTCGTAGGCATACCTCGTTCCCGTAAATGGTTAGTGACTGAAAGTGTAAAAAGAAAAACTTACTTACTCTACGGATGCCAGAGCGCCGGCTGTCTGCTAGCACGGTTTTGTAAACGGGCAAGAAGGAGTGCGCAAGAAAGACATAAACGGGTAAGAAGGAGTGGGCAAGAAGGACGTAAACTAGACTCTAGTCAAGAGAAATAAATGTGTGTCTTTGTAACTTCTCTTTTTAAAAAATCATTATCACGCAGGGTATAATCTCCAGTTGTAAATAACCCTTGAAAGGTTGCGCGTAGAAATGTAATGAAAAAACGTAATCTTATATACACCCACCCACACATATATACGTATATACATATAAACATTCTAGAAAGTCAAAAATGAAACTAAGTGATGAGCTGAGTACACATTTTATAGTTGAAGTATTTCATGTTTAAGCCGCGCGTCAAGCTAACTTTGCAGCAGGTTTTATGTATCAATCCGTGCTAGAACTGAGTTCAGAATTTTCCGAGCCAGGCTTGCCTCAATCGCCGAGCTGTTTACATCGCAGTATTGTCAACCGCACAACACATCAAGCATGTCAAGCGGAATGCATTTTTTTGCATCTTTTTGTCTCCTGAACTATACACTTTTTAAAGTACTTTCTGCACATAGCTTATGTAATATATGTGTCATTACTTAATATAAATCGCAAAATATCTTCAAAACATGAGGGCATGTGTACATATTTTGAGCGCACACACAAAGAAAAAAAAACAGTACTTGTTTACTATCCTTCGGACACATTTATTATTTTTTACAGAAGAAACTACTTACTGTAATAAGTTCCTGTAGCATTGTCGAACATCGGGAAGGTGTTTTGTGTGATGTGGGAATGTTTCATAGCTGAAGTTCATGTTGTTCGTTGAAAATTAATTCTCCGACGGAGAATAGCGTTTGGCACGTACACCATCACGCGTCGTGATTGTGTTTTGTTCATGTTCATTGGGTATCCAGTGTTTCGAACTGTCTGTGTTTGCAACGAGAGTTAGAAGGATGACGTGTCCTGGATGCGTGGTAAAGTTTGTACCGGGTGTGGAGGATCCAGTGGATTTTAATTGCGAACCATTGGCACTAGCCCCACGAACCATTGGCGCGTGGTTAGCTTAGTTCGGTTAGGTTAGGAAACATAGTTAAAATTTGGTGTCATGTTAGTATCAGGATCTAGAAATTGGAAATAATTGCGAACCATTGGCACGTGGTTAGGTTAGGCAAACAGGGTTAAAATTTGGTGTCGTGGTAGTATCAGGAATATATATATTTGGTTGTGAAACAAAAAAATTCGCGAAAATCGACAGTTTCCATTCCGAAAACTAACACCTAATTTTCGCTTATTTTGCAATTTCTAGATGTTTACCACTTATTCCAGGACGGATAACTCCAAAAACGATTCATGGATAGCGCCACGAAAGATTACAATTTTCTTCGTAAAAATAATAATAATAATATAGATCTGATGAACTTTGTTCACGTGCATTTCTTGGGTTCCGAAGGTTGAAACACTGCACAACAATTGAAAATCGAGAAAAGACAAGGCCGACGCGTCATTATGTAGAAAGGTGTACGTGCCATATTGTGTGTGAGGCAAACGGAAAGGCTAGGAGAAAGAAGTACTGGTAATGTGAAAAATTGCTCCTACTTTCATCAAAACAACATCAATACACCTTCAGGAATGTTCCGCGAAGTAGATACGTAAGTACGAATGTCAAAAATTTGACAAAAGACAAGCACGACGCGCGATTATGTAGGAAGGTGTACTCGCCATATTGTGTCTCAGGCAAGCGAAAAGGCCTACCAGAAAGACGTACTGGTAATGTGAAAAATTGCAATTAATTTCATCAAAACAACGTTGATACACCTTCAGGAATGTTCCACGAAGCAGATACGTAAGTACGAATGTCAAAAATTGACGAAACAAAAAAATTAGAGGTGTCCGAAGGATAGTAAATTTTTACCGCTAGATCTACACTAAGAGACTGTTGTAATTAATAATAACAATAACACAAAATAAAAAGTTTGAAAAACACAGGGTTAATCAAAATGGTGTTCCCAATTTCAGAATTTTTTGAATTAAAATTTTTTGCAATATAGTTAGTACTGATGAAAAGGAAATCTCAAGTTTTTTTTTTGGCAAAATTGCAAGTTACGTCATTCATAGCAAACCTACAAGGTTACAAACTCTTATAATTTTTTTTATGATAAAGAGGCTAATATCATTACTGTTGAAGTAATTAATATAAGAATTAATGATATATGGGTCATTCCACAGAATTTCATCACAAAGTGGTTGCTCGACCATTTTTGATTTTCTTCATATTTGGTATGTTGAACCCCTTAGTAAAGAGAAGTCAAAAACAGCTTTTAATTTTTTTTTATCTATTGTGGTTTTTAAGTTACAGGGTGTCGAAAATGGCAAAATTGCGCAATTTCACGAAAAATCAGCTTTTGCAAAATATTTAATATCTTCATAACGAATGAAGATATTTTAAAAATTCCAAGTTTATTGGAATCTGCATACCTTGCAGTACTAAAAAAGTTACATAGTTAAGTTTTGTAATAAAAAGCAACCTATGATCAGTGTATCGGAAATATCAGAACAAATTGTGTAAAATCGCTGAGTTTTTTTTTTTTTATTATTATGAAAGGGGGACAGATAACATGTTAATTTTATTTTTATGTTGTAGTAGTATGTTAGTTAATTTACCCTAAAAATAAGCAAGTTGTTAACTGCTCCCCTTTCTGAGATACAAGAGCTTAAATATCGGAAAATTAGCAAAAACCAGCTTTTTGACCCCCTGTAACTCAAAAGGGGGAGCAGGTAGGATTACCAAATTTTGAAGATGCTTCATATGAGTGAGCATGTTAAAAATCTCAAAATTTGGTGTTGTTACATTTCAACGTCAATTCGTTACATTGCTAGAGAAATAAAACTCAAAAAAATTTGTTAAAGTACAAATATTTTTATTTTTTATTTTGCTCTGACACAAAGACAACATATAATACAGATTTAATTAATATTTTAGGTGTTTTTTTAATCAGCCAGTTCAATAAGCGCTCATACTTTACAACTTGGGGACTTATCTCAATTTAATAAAATAACCATTTTGTTAAACAAAAAAAGAAAATGTATAATAGTGTTTTTTTTATTGATGAGTAGGTAGGCTTAGTTGTGCAAATGTACAAAATTGTGATAAGCCATAACTAATGGTAAAAACAATGTATATTTCCTCATTAACAAAGTAGGGGGCTATTATTTCATGGTCTTGCATTTAAGCAACTCTCAATTGCTTCACTCAACTCTGGTTGGATGTTATGTACTCTTCCTGTAGGTGCTGCTACCTCTAATGGTGATAAATCCTTCAAAATGTTTTTTGATTTTACCCACACATAGTCATCCTTGAATAAACTTGTACTTGGACCACAAGGATGAAAAATGTGTACATGGAAGTCCTGTTCATGTTCACATATATCTTTGACGACTCCCAGCCACCACTTTCCATCATAAATACGCATGGCTGCCTATTTTAACAGACTCAAATAATACATTGCAACCACAGTCTTCCTCAATAGAAATTCTCATATCTTCGAAGTTTGCAGAAAATTATGTCTGACGGACTCTGATAGTGGTCTTATTAACAGGGACAAAACTGTGGAAACCTCGAGTATGCTTTATTGTAATAGATGAATGAAATCTTTCAGCTAGGAATTCAGCTGTTTCTTCAACCTTTTCTTTAGTAACATATGAATATTTTACCCCTGGTATATTATCTCTGCAGAAAGTAAACATTTCTTTTGGTGTTGCAGAAGCTTGCGTTTGTGATATTCGGCATCATTTTCCTTTTTAAAATACAGAACAAATGGATGAACTGTAGCCTGAGCATTTACCCAATGGTAAGATTGAATCTCATCCTTAAGGATGAAGGTGAAGTTCTCAGCGAAATCTCCCTGTACTATGCATTCATGTGGTTTAAGATTACTTTTTCTGTCTTTTATGTACTGTGACTGCCTCTTAGCAATATAATGATGCATTCTAAGTTTCATAATCTTGTTTATCCGACATAGACAGTAGCTCACAACGTTCAGTTGTGGTCCACTGTTTGTAGTTAACAGGTGAATCAAGCAGTTCATTGTCAACATCTATGGCTTCATGCAGGTACTGGTGAACAACTCAGTCCCTGGACAATTAGGACAACCACGAAGCATACAGTCTTCAATCTCTATACTGCATTATCTTGTTATTGCTGCTGTTAATGTGAGTCAATGTGTGATATTATTTCTTAAAAATCCATCCTCTAAGGTGTGAACATTATTTTTAGAATTTTTCCTGTTTCTTATACCAGGAGGCATATGACGAATTGACGTTGAAATGTAATAAAGGAAAATGCCTGTATCTCCATAAGTAGTTTGAATAACAACACCAAATTTTGAGATTTTTAACATGCTCACTCATATGAAGTAACCAAAATTTGGTAATCCTACCTGCTCCCCCTTTTGAGTTACAGGGCGGTCAAAAAGCTGGTTTTTGCTAATTTTCCGATATTTAAGCTCTTGTATCTCAGAAAGGGGAGCAGTTAACAACTTGCTTATTTTTAGGGTAAATTAACTAACATACTACTACAACATAAAAATAAAATTAACATGTTATCTGTCCCCCTTTCATAATAATAAAAACCAAAACTCAGCGATTTTACACAATTTGTTCTGATATTTCCGGTACACTGATCATAGGTTGCTTTTTGTTACAAAACTTAACCATGTAACTTTTTTAGTACTGCAAGATATGCAGATTCCAATAAACTTTGAATTTTTTAAAGACCTTCATTCGTTATGAAGATATTAAATATTTTGCAAAAGCTGATTTTTCGTGAAATTGCGCAATTTTGCGATTTTCGACACCCTGAAACTTAAAAACCATAACAGGTAAAAAAAAATTGAAACCTGTTTTTGACTTCTCTTTTCCAAGGGGTTCAACATACCAAATATGAAGAAAATCAAAAATGGTCGAGCAACAATTTTTATTTTTTTGTGATGAAATTCTGTGGAATGACCCATATTACATTAATAATTTATTTATTTATGTCCGAGTGTATTTCTGTGATAACACCATCACTTGCAAAGATGGTGATTGGCCTGGACCTACACATCACAGAAATTGACTGTGATATGCTACAAGGGGTTTGGGAGGAATGTGACCATTGTGTGTGCAGTATTGTGTGGTGAGCACACATTGAACTTTACTAATGTTTATAATTTTGCAAGTTTCTACGAATGCTGTAAATTTGTAATTTTGCTAAAAGAGTCTCGTCTATTTTTCCTTTTCATCTGTGCTAATTGGGTTTACCTGTAATGAATGAAATTTGAATAAAAAATTGAAATTAACAAGTTTTACTAACCCTGTATTGTAAATTGTATTGGAGTGTGAAGGATACAAAGGATAAACAAACTGAATACACGGGTCAATTCAGCTGATGGGGCATTCAAAGAGAAGTGGACCGACTCCATATGAAGAACAAAATGAATTAATCTTTAAATATTATTGTTTTTAATTGATTTAAGGTTTAGGTGTTTTTAAATGCATATAATTTGGACATTTCACCAACAAAAATTACTAGCATCTGCAGCTTATGTGCTTCAGAGACAAATTAAGTCAAACACATTCGTTAATGCTTTTGATGCATTCAGCCCATGTCATCACACTCAAATGTTTTGATTTGTTAGCAGACACCGCAAAGTACTTAATAATTCTATGAAATCAGTTCATTATGAATATTTTAACCCAATCTCACATCTAGAACCTTAAATGTTGTGTGAAATGTCACACTCACAATGCTGGCATGATCCTGATGTTTTTCAGTGTCTGATTAAGGACTCATTAAATTAAGCACTGAAATGAATGAGCATGAATTTAATTCATGGAGCGTGCCTTTTATTAATCCAATAGGAATGTATGGGAAATATGCTGCTACAAATAGGTATGTGACTGTTAACATGATTGCAACAGGAACTATTTGAAGTAAGTTATTGCATTTTAACAGTTTCCACTTACGTTTTGTTTCAGTACACACCACTGATGCCTTGTGAATTTCTATTCTTTCACAATAATGATGTGACAGTTTCTGGTATCAATTCCCAGTTCTTGCCATGTGATCAATGAGTCCAGGTTTGATCCCCAGTGCATGCTTGTTAACAGGTCGACTTTTGATCTTTCCACCAAAATTCCCAGGTTCGAGACCCAGCTCAGGCAGTCATCTAATCATCACTAATCCTATTCACATTCATTAGCCAGAGGCAGAACAGCGATGCTGAATAACAACAATACATTCATACAAAGTCAGGTGGCACCACATCACATAGCAAAATGGCATACTGTTAGAAATATTGCAATATGATATCACTCAGTACGATGAAATTGACTCGCATCAAGCTCATTACCATACAGCTAGCCAACGTTTGCTAAAACTAGACTGCAGTTTTGAAAGTTTATGCCAGTTGACATATTTTGTCAATATATCTAGATCTGTAGTTTGGGATTGACAAGCAGGTAAAGATGTAATAAGCAGATATTGTTGCATGTTTTTGTTAACCTTTACTCTGCCGATGGGGTCGTCGGAAAGTAACCCCAGTTCCGCCGAGGCCTATGGTGCAAATTTTAAATGTGTACACCTATTTGACAAAAAATGTTATAACTCGTAGGCTATCTGACCAATCTACTTCGGGAAACTTTTTTGTTTTGCAGCTAAAAATAATGCTAAAGTTTGCATCCCCTTCCCAAAATAGCAGGGGAAGAGGGGGCAATCCCTCTTATTGGCTTTGGTGTTTTGATTTCTGCACGGTTGCATGCCCTGATGTTTTAGCTGCAAAATAAAAATTACTCGAAGTAGATTGGTCAAATAGTCTACCAGTTATAACATTTTTGTCAAATAAGTGTACGAATTTAAAATTCGCGCCAACTTCCATGTGTGACGTGTCAAAGCTTCATTTAACCCACTGTAAGTATTTCCGACCGAACAGAAAGGTATCAAGATTATAAAAAAACAGGAATTTTGTAATCAGCTGCATGGTCGAAATATCGACCAAAATATTAGCACTTTCATTCTAGTGCGCATGTTGAAAATGATAACTAAAGGGAAAATTTCATTCCACAAAGCTGTTAAAAATGAACATTGTGTCTGCAGTTATGGTTCTTTGGTCATGTAGGCCTACTAACAGCAAGAGATGTGCAAACTAAAGTACGTAAGAAAATACTGGCATTAGTTAAACAATAATAATAATCATAAGAAAATAAGGTGACATAACTTTTCAACCCAGCGCATGTCCTTTTTTTTTGTTACTGATTTTCGGATAGGTGTACGGCCTTTCATTATCCTGCAGGAAAAACACTCAGTTGACAACATATCAGTTACTTATATTGGAACCTAACTGATGGAGCCTTTGCAAAACTGTAGGTGATCATGGATACATGGATAAAAGTTTTAACCATTCCAATACAAGGATTTTTATTCTGATATTCGCCTTTCCTCCAGCATTGTTAACAGGTTTGAAATCTTCATTTATAGTCGAACATAGTGACCCTGGGTTCATTGTCACCTCTCTTGAATAACAACCAATGCTGTCAGAAAGTTATCATGGACATATATCCTTGGAAATGCTATTTGATGTAAAGATACAAACAGCTGTCATTTACAGAAACAAATTTCAGCTTTGGCATGAGCATCCTACATACATACATACAACTTTTAAACATAGGTGATATAAGGTGCTGTACTATATTTTCACATTCAATTTAATCACCATAGCAAAGGCAGCACTATGGGAAAAAGTTCTTGCTCAGATCTTTTGTAGGTTTTAAACTGTAATGTTGTTGGCAAATGGTAGGCATCTGCGGATGTATGTGTTGTACATAAAGATAGGTGAGCCTATTATTTCATTATTCATTTTAGTTTAATTATAGTTCATACTTTTGAGCTTCCTTAATTGCATTTCCCTCCCCCCTCTTCCTTGAAACAAATACTAATTTTTTAAAGTATGAAATGCATTTTCTTGATGGGAAACTATTTTTGTATTATATTTCTTTACTTCTTTTATGATTATTATTTATCATTTTTCTGTCTTTTTTTTTTGTTTAGATTACATCTATCTACAAAGTATGAGGGAAGAAGTCCTTCACATGGAGGTCATCATATTAAAGACTTTTTAAATATTATTAAATTGTTTCTTTGTATTTCTATGACATTATTTCTGTATTTTGATTTCAAAGCTAAGCAATAAATTAATTTTTAATAGTTATACTAATTGCTTTTATGTTTTGTCCAAAACACTACTTATCATACTTTAAATTTTTAGTTATTTAATTTCTTTTAGCAAATTTATTGAATATACACAAAAGTGGTTAAAACCCTCTTCTTATAGGTTTATATTGCTTGCGCTACATAACTTCTTTGTATTGAACTATTTCTATGATCACACAAGCACCAATTGGGGAATATTTTGGGTAAATAGCTGGTTCATTTTAGCTTCGATTTGAATGTGACTAATGAAAGCAAATTGAATTAGATTTTCTAGTGTGCACTTTATGTTTAAATGCAACTGTGTATTGCCATGAATTGGCCGTGGTGTTGCAGTTATCATAACATTGTGAAATGTCAACAAATTCTGTGTAACATATTTTTGTTTACAACTCATAGCTAGCAACTAGCCATACAGCAAATTGATGTAAAATAACTGGAACACAGGAGTTTTACAAAAGAAGTAGTCAGCTTCATTGTTTTGTAAGTTAAAAACTATTTAAATTGATTCTCAGTAATCACGGCTTTGAAGGGAAACTGTTGAAATTTGTTACGACACTTTACAGACGTGTGAACCCGGAATCTCTGAGACTTATCTTCCAGCAATTATTGTTTTGTTACATACCTCTCCTTATAAGAAGTGGCAGGGTGTTAGATTTATAATTTTCCATCACACTATTTGTGGAGTTCCATAAAAGTGGAAGAAAAGTACACTCTTTTACAGGAGAAGTGATAAATTAACCTGCATGTGCTCAGTAATTTTCAGTCACTCACTTGTGAAAAATGTGTTTACATCCCCATGTGTACATCGTGATCCAGCAGGCAGTCACACATGCACACTGAAACCATCTTTCTCTTTCTGCTGCAATTGTTTACATCAACAAAGGACAATGTTTCATTTTGTTTTGGTCATTTAGACTTTGCAGTACCTGCTGTTGGTGGTAAATAATTTTCAGGCACTCATTTAAAAACTCCCAAATAGTCCGCTGTGAGATTTGTAACACCAGGTTTCTTTGGACATCAGATGCAAGCAGTCTCCCACCCAGAAACATTTACCTTTACAGCAACATCCCATTATTTGAACTTCCTTCTGAAAAATGTAAATTGCTTGTATAAGTTGCTGGTTATTTCCAAAAGTCCATTGCATAGGACTAAAAATTCACTTTGTTCATTTTTAATGCACAATAAAGGTCTTGTCTGTTTGTTGGCACCTTTCCCATGCCTTGTTACCATGGGTAATAGGAGTAACAATATCCAGAGTTTCTTTATTAATTAATTTATGAATTAATATGTTACACAGTTTTGGTATTACAAAATTTTGGCTATTTCTTTTGCAACAATCCTGTGTGTGTTCTAAACATGATGTCCAGCTCAGCACTTTAATGGAGAATGCTGTGGCTGAAGTTATGATGCTGAATAAAAAATATCAACATTAATGTGCAACAGCAAAAAAATCAGATTAAACCAGGACTCTTATCGGTTGTTGAGTTTGTACAACAATGGCGTGGCATACCAGAGACCCAGGTTCAAGTCCTGGTCGAGCCCTCATTTTTTGCTGATGCCATCCTTGCAAAAACATTGGGATATTGATTTAATGGTATCTTTCAGACATTTTATGATGTTTTTCAACTGGGAGTTCTAGATGGTATTGCTGTTATACAGTTAGATGATCTAATGTGTTCAAAACTTCAGATTCTTCGGCCTGTGAATTATTACACTTTTTGAATGGGATATTTTCATAAATGATGATTCATCTGCCATAAAGATTCCCCCCCCCCCCCAATAATATCCAAAGAATGTTTTACAAGGTACTAAGAATGTACGTAATGCAAAATAGATATAAAAAATATGCACAGCAGTGAAGTACCTATTTTGTTACCTGCTTGAAAATAATGCTTATTTGTTCTTGATTTTACATTTTTCTATTGGAAATACTGACACTATTTTGATAAGTTTGTTTTGAGTCTATGAGTGTATGTACATGAGGTTAATCGAGATTGGACCTTAGTTTACAAGAGTATCCAAACCAAGTACTCGGTGGCGTTGCGTGACTTTTTCAAAAGTGTTACCGGCTATCAGTATGACAATTATGCCTGCTAGGTGTTATCGCCCCCTCCCCCCCGGTAAAGAAAACATGTCTTCGAGCTAGATATTTGTTCATTTCGTTCTTGTTTTGCAATCAGCACAGTGATTTAGCCACAAACACTTGTAGAAAGAACTACCACTCATGACAGTTACCACGAAAATCCAATGAATAGTGGTAGATCCTTGTCAATTTTTCATCTGTCTCTGTTTCTTTGCAATGAGGTGCGAAGGGGAAGAAGAAGATCCACACTTTTCTTGGGTCAGTTTGGCATTTGTGTGGTGAGCACTGAACAGACGACAGAACTCTGCTCCTTTGTGGAAGGGAAGCTCCAAGCTGTGCGTACTACTGTTGCCAACTTAGTATTTTGGAGCAAGGTTTGTCCAAATCACGAATCACACCAAGGAACTATATTTTCGTCTATTACGTAACTGGTCTCAGTTGTAGTTCAATCCTGCCTTGGCTCTGCAGTCTACCTCTAGTTGCTTCACAGAAATGGTATTCCTATTTTTGGCGGGATTTAGCTCTGTTCTGCCAATCCAATGTGACAGCACTGGCTGATCCGGTAGGTCTGAACTGCAGGGTATGGCCTCTTAACAGGTATATGAATAACCCCATAGCACACTATGCCCCAAAGTCCTTCCCTGCTCTTTCCTTGCATTGGCTCCCTATTCTCCCTTGTTGCATCGTCAGGGTAGCGGGACAGCCTCCCTCTTCGCTTCTGTCGGCTGCAGAAAAAATGTCCTAGGCCTATTTAAAAATGTTGTCATTTTATTAAAACATTTTTTTTAATTCTTTACATTTTGCTGTTACCTCCGGTAACACCGGCTTCTGCTCCTTAGGAATTGAACTGAGAACCGCATGTGCCATGGCAGAGTGCAATACACAGTGGATAACTTTTCCTTTACACCTGTAATGTACTATAACTGGATCAACAATTTCATAATCGGAGGCTCTATGATAGCTACCATGTACGATGTGTATATGTGTGGTAAACTCTGATAATGTGAAGAGGAAGCAAAATTTGTGAATTGTGTGTTCATATTTAATCTTCAAATGATTAATAATTTGCTACTGTTATTAGTTATAATTTCCTAAGTATTATACTTCCTTCTGAAAATGATACAAATTCCACCAAGGTACATAGGAAATTCTAGAGGCCACTAGTTATAGTTATCGTACACTGAAAATTATAATCCATTGTATTAACCGATAGAGCAGATCAAAGAACAAAATTCAGTGAGGTGGTTATGCCCTATGTGAATTTAAAGGGCTATAAGATTTTCTAACAAATTCAGTCAACATATAATAAAATATTATAAAGAGCATTCAAATATACAGGGACCGGCAGAGGAGTTAGACGGTTTTGAAATGTGAATAACATGCCTAATTTTTAAAGGTACAAAAATGTATTACTACAGAAATACAGGTTATTGTATGCCAATTGCCATGGCAATTCTTTATGGCTTAAAAATGATGTCCTTCAAGTGACTTCCATTTACGTGTACACACATTCGAAGCCTCTCCCAGAAGTTGCGGATGGCACGTTGCAACATTTCACCATCTATGTTTGCAATTCATCCAAGCTTCAGGTCGCCTAATATGCTAGGTTTATTCACATGCATTTTGGATTTGAGGAATCCCCACAGAAAAAATCACAGATTGTAAGGTCTGGTGACCGAGGAGGCCAGGGTGTCACCAAACCGGGAAATGACATGTCCTGGAAAAAGTTGACAAACAACAGCCATAGAGGATCTAGATGTGTGAGCCGCTGCTCCATCTTGTTGGAACCATATGTCTTGCTGATTTATCCTACGCCTACGCCTACGCCGTAGCCGATGAAGTTCTGGTAAAACAAAAGTATTCATCATTGAGATATAGCGTTTGGAGTTCACCATCACACAATCCCCATCTTCATCTTCGAAGAAATATGGGCCGATGACACCAAATGCAGCTACACCACACCATACCGTCACATGTGAACTGTGAAGCGGCCGTTCATGAAGCTCCTTCAGGTTTTCGTTTGACCAATATCTAGTAAAGTTTTGCTTGTTTACAGATCCATTTAAATGGAAATGTGCCTCGTCACTCATAAGAATAATCGTTTCCTCAGACATTTGGAGCATCCGTTCAGCAAATCTTTTACGATTGACAAAGTCATCATCGTGCAGCTCCTGCACAAGCATAATCTTGTAAGGGTGAAATTTTAGATCCAGGTGTAACATTCGTCGTACAGAGCCAGCATGTTGGCTGGCAGACCGTCTTGGGCTCCTAACGATAGCTTCCCTTACTTGTCCTATGTTTTCTGGTGTCCATGGCGTGCCACATGAAAATGACATCGAAAAAGATGCTGCGTTTTCAATACAGATTCTCAAGTCTTGAAGAATCCCTCCACAACAAACGCTCGATGTTGCACATTCCAGGGCTCCATGCTTACTGGGCTGACAAACAGTTAAGCAGGCCACCAACTTCTCACTGGATCGCCGATTGTTGATTTGAATTTATTTCAATTGTTCAAATGAACTAAGTGCTGACTCAAGATCTTACGTAGGTCATTTAAAACGAAAGGAAAAAGGCCTTTGAATGTGTATAGAAGTAAATGAAGGCATCATTTTTTTTTACACGAACTGTCATGGTAAATAAAAATGGCATACAATTACCTGTACTTCTGTAGTAATACATTTCTGTACCTTTGAAAATTATGTGTGTTATTCACATTTCAAAACCGTATAACTCCTCTGCTGGACACTGTATAAGAGAATGCAGGAAATAGATTGAAAGTACATGCTATGTCATGCTAACACATGTTCCAGAGTGTGATTCGTGCTAGTTCGATCCTGCCCACATGCATCAGTCGTAATTGGAGCTTTCTAGCATTACATGTGTGACATTCACACACAAAATATAAAGTTCTATACATGTGATTAGATTAAAATATTCATAATGAACTGATTTCATAGAGTTATGAAGTATCAATTTGAAAGTATGAAAAACATTAACATAAATGTGTTAGGAGTGTGAAACTTTAATAAGAATGTAGCAAAGTTCGACTTGATTTGTCTGTGAAGCATGTAGGCTACAGATGCTAATTTTTATTGCTGAAATATGCAAATTATATGCACTCACAAACATTTAAACCTTAAATCAATTAAAACAACAGTAATTCCCAAGTTGATTTATTTTATTATTGACATAGAGTTGGGCCACTTTCCGTGAAATGTCCCAATTCAGATGTGATGTTGCACTTCACATAATCATCATTTTTTTCTTTTTTTTTGTTATGGAACATGTTTGTTTTCCACACAGCCTTGCGTATCTCAAAATTATTTCATCCAACTAATGTCGACAAGCCAGAACATGTCTTCTGACAGAGCATGTATCTTTCCATCAATTGTTTCCTGTTTTCCTTGTCATCAACAAGAATCTCCTTCAATTTTCAAAGCCTCTCATTTTTGTTTTTGACACTTTAGTCTTATTTAAGATAATTAGTGCCACTATTTCACTTTGTATGCCATTTTGTTTTAGCTGATGTGCTAGTTAATGTTTAATCTCCCCATTTGCAAATACTATTTACCAAGAAATGAAGCTCCCTACATTGATGCATAGAGAAAAATTATCTGGAAGTATCAATTTTTTTAATTTTTTTTTTTACCTTATTCTGTTTAATTACATTCCACTTCATGAAAATTTAAGGTCAGTACCAGAATATAAACCATTAGAATGTGTGTTGAACAGTAATACAGAATATATAAGATCATAGTGCAACTAAACTTGACAAGTTTTATCAGCTGACTTTTGACAATCATTATTCCTTACATGACAGTCTGAATTTTCCTTGGACTAAGCATACACTTAATTTACCATGTTGGTAAATACAAGTACAATTATGTGAAATGTAAAGAGTGGCCTTTTCAGAAGGCACTCAAGTGTCAACGTCACTTCCACATAGTACACCCTGGACTTCACTGTTGCAAAATAATGAGGCTTGGCATCTGGACTTGTGTCCTGTCCAAGGGTGTTTGTCCTTTCATCAATTTCTTCTTAACATAATTCATCCTCATCAGTGCATGGCAGGAAAACGACAACCAAATCAATCAAAGTGCAATTAAATGAGAAATTTGCATTTTCTTCAGAAAAGTTGTGAGAATATATAAATATACGAATGATGCTCTCTTGCCATTTAAAAAAGGATTTGATCTGAATTTTTGGTTCATCTTGGTTTAAGATTTTGAAATATTCAGAAGCTTGTTAAAAATTAATAATGCACTTGTATGTCTCACGGCAGACATCAAGCCTTTTTTCCAACTCGTGCCTCATAGGCTGCAGGATATTCACAGCTAGAGAAAAAGGGACAGAGTCTCACGTATTTGACGTTGCGACTTCGCATTCCCACTGCCAGCAAGTCCATCCCGGTGGATGTACTGCAGCTTATGGGTGAGTGAGATAATCACCTTGATGGCTGCTACGGGGTTTGAATGAATGAATTAAAATTTTGGGGTGCGTCGACACATGTGGACATTTTGCACCCTTCAATGTATACGGAGGGAAAAAACCCTTGAAAGAGGTTGTAAAGGGACTTGCGCAGAACAAACAACACATAAAAAAAGGTAATGATACTCTGAAAAGTTCCTCACAGGCAGTGGAGGAGACCCGCTCTTACTAAAAAGCTAAAAACGTTATTTAAAACACTGTCGTTTATCTCCCAACAGGGGTGTTAACAGTTGGGAAGGCTAGAAGTCTGTATGAGGAAAGTAAAATCATAACATCCAATAAGAATATGCCGAACACGTAAAATGAGATTACAGACACGGGAGCAAATGACTATGGGTGAGACGTCTGTGTCCAATCCGCAGTCGGGTTAGACAGACTTCTTCTCGACGGGAGGAACGGAAGTAGGAAAGCTATGCACAAATAACGCGAAGCTTGTTCCTCTTTCTCTCTCTTCCTGCCAAGTGTCAAGAAGGAGAGCTTGTGTGAGATAAGCAAGAAATGTTTCAGTTACTTTCTCTGGAGACGCCGATTTCACAGGTATACAACCACCGACAACGACGCCACGCTTGTTTACGATAATCATGGAGAGACAGAGACAACCACAGCCGGCGTCCGCAGAAGGGCGGTCAGCGTAGCTCGCAACGAAGTCCCAAATTCGAATCCTGAGTAACAGATTGGTGTATCATTCTATTTGTCCCGTCATTATTCATCCTCATCATCGCGATTAACTAGAGGTTGGAAAGCGACAAAATAACCAAGATGGGCGTACGACCATTGAAAATGACACCGCGTCTGTTAATCACGGAGGTTATCTGTGGGCACCCTGTATCCTCAAGGAGGGTCCAGGGTGTCCGGCGGACCTCCTCGAAAGACTTAATAAGTCTAAAATTAAATAAGCAAAATACTTGTTTACTGTTGTATAATATGAAGTTTATTTATTTGCTCAGAACTTATATGAAATTGAGGATTAGATTGTGAGTACACTGATTTGCGTTGACAGTGCCTGCGAAAATTTATGCCTATTAATACGCATGAAAATAATAATGATCAGGGACTTTACTTTTCGTCAACTGAACTTAACAACTTCTTTTGTTATTCAATAAACAATCCATTTTATACTGCTGGACAATGAAAACCGGACACTTTAATATTTGACATCTGAATTGCAATAACAGCTCGCAGGTATATTACAGAATGTTCGGCAGATCATGTAGTACCATATGCACCATTCATAGGCTCGGACTTTGTTTATGCATTCGTACTTAATTCAGTTTCTGCAACATTTAGTTAGCCCTTGTACCAGAGCTTTTATCGACCCATTGCGTTATCACAAAAAATGCAAGTGTCCGGTTTTTTTTGTCCAGCAGTATAGAAAAAAATAATTTGTGTGGTAGGACAGCTGTTTTTATACAATTTTTTGATGATCTTAAACTAGATATAAGTTAGATACTGAATAAATGTGGTTTTATTATTATACCATCTTCTTATCTGTTCATAATATCGTCGAAACAGCACAGTGCACTACGACGCCAGGCGCCCCGAGTTCGAATCCCCGCCCGGTCATGGGTGTTCTTTGTGAGTGTCCCTTCAATTTCACGGAGCCGCAGTGGTTTAGTCGGTAGGTGAAGTAAGGTCGGAATTTTTCTTCTCTGCGGCTCACCCAGCCTCAAATGAATGTATACCCGCGGGCAACCCTGTGGAATAAAGGCTTCCGGAGCGTGGTGCTGATCACAGCACATCCAAATATAGCCGATATCGAGAATGTGTGGGGCCCTACCCCCGCATCCCCTATAATAAATGTGCCTTCATGGCACACTGCTATATCCACGGGGAACTTTACCTTACCCTTCAATTTTATCATATCTTCGCGGTGGCAAAAAAGCAAAGTAAAATAAATCAATCAATAATATCAAAAATAATAATAATTATTACTCTTATTAACCTATTCATTATAAACATTATAATCACATGAGACACTTTGTTCCGATCCCACCAGAAATATATAACTAAATTCTTGTCTGTGTATGTGTGTGTATCTATTTGCGAAATACGAAAAGGAACTCGAGCATACTTGCACGAAACGCATGCGAGTGGATGGGGGCGTTTCTCCATATCCGTGTACCTGAGCATTGTAAGGTGGAACGCAGGAACTTCGTGTGCCATGCGAAACGTGCATGCCTTTAGTAATGGCAGCAGACACAGCAATCATCAAGTAGGCTGGACACGCAGAGTTGCGCTACCATGTTTGGTTGTGTGTTGTTTGACCTAGAAACAATGAAACTGCCTGGTACAGTTGATAAGGGCTTCATGCCGAGTTAAGTGCCGCGTGTGTAGCATATTCCCCTCATCGTCCTGGCATTTGCTGGAATTCTTGAGCATTATGGGAAGGTGTGACGTTTCAGTAGTCGTCAGCTGTGCGCGAGAGTAACGAAACCAGTCCAGTCTCCTCGAGGGGATTGTAAAAAAAATGGTGCGATTTTTTAAAGTCGTGGGATCTTACAGTACAGAACAGGTGAGTTGTGTTTCGCTTTTTCTTTCGTCGCGACTCTGTGTAGGTATTCAAAGGTGTGCTCGCAAATAGCTTGTTGTGGCTGTGGCGAATAATTTATAGCTTTCTGCCGATAGCACTTCGGAAGGCCATACCAATCAAGTGAGTGACTTGCTGCAACCACATGCTTGCAACAGCAAAAGTTGTTCTGATGTTTTGACGTGGATTGACTGCAGTGCTGGTAGGTGCTACATTATAAACTTTTAAAGAAGTATTAGAGGTTTGCAACTTATAACTTGTGTATGTGTGGAAGAGGCGTATTGTGTTATTAAGTGCAGTATACTAATAGAAATATGAACGTAAACCGATGATTCAGAAGAGAACTCTGTACTTCGAATCCCAACCCATTAGACCAATTTCGATTGTACGTACATTTGAAAGGCTCTCCTACAGTGTTTGTTGATCGCATCTAATTAAAGGACTCTCTTCGATTCTCGGTGGGGAACATTTCAATTGTTTGGGTCTCCAGTTGAAATTGTAGGTCCAATATCGATTATTTTGCGTTCAAATGACGCAAACCAAGGAGTACATTTGTGCTTTATTTGTGCCAGTTCATGTATATATCGCTTGAATACTGTCCTCTAATCCATGAATTAGCTCAGGTCCGATTTCGTGACTGTGTGTTCATTATTGTTCTTTGCTCAAATTGATAGGTAAGAGTCTAGTTTACGTCCTTTTCATAAGGAATACGTGTCATACGAGTATATCGTTGGAAAGGTTATTGTATAAGGAATTCAACAAACTAAATCCCAAGGCGAGGAAAAATTTCCTGGAGGAGAAAATCGAGAAAAACCGATGTTGTCCGGATATGCGTGATTGATTGAACTTACTGAGAACATTTTTCGATGATGAAGCACATATTTAGGGGTGAAATGAGTGCTAATGGAACCTAACCTAACCTCGTAGGCATACCTCGTTCGCGTGAATGGTTAGTGACAAAGTGAAAAGAAAAACTAACGTACTACGAGATGCCGGAGCGACGGCTGTCTGCTAGCACGGTTTTGTAAATGGGTAAGAAGGAATGCGCAAAAAGGACGTAAACGGCCAAGGAGGACGTAAACTAGACTCTAGCCATTTAATATTCAAGCATTATTACAACAATTGTGATTCATCATGGAGTGTTCATATTCAAAATAAAAATAACCGACAAAACTAATATTAGAGGCCACTGTTGCCTTACAATGAAGGGGGCCTCCCCCATGGCGCAGTGGTAGCGCCTTTGTCTTGTAATCAAGGGGTCCCGGGTTCGATACCCGGTAGAGGCACAAGTGGTTCGGATCCCACTTTAACCTGTAGGTCCAGTCCCGATTAGCCTTACTGTGCATAAAGTGGACTTTAAACAGCAACTCAAACCAAACCTTACAATGAAGGGGTCCCGGGTTCGATTCCTGCTGGAGGCACAATGGTTCGGATTCCTCTTTAAACTGTAGGTCCAGCCCCGATAGTCTATCGGAGCATAAAGCGGACTTCATTTTTGTGAGTGTTTGTGTATTCACTAGAACAGAAGACCATTTTTTGTCAATTTGTGTAGGAAAGCGGTGTCAGAGTTGGAAATTTCTTAGTTCTCTGTGGCGTGTGCTTAGCTTCCTCATAATAACTAATTCAACCGACAGATTAGGATAATATGATAAACTGCAAAGCTGATTCTACAGTTTATATCATTTGTGAATTTACGGGGTTCACACTGCAACTTCGTCGAATGGCGTTGTGTAATCTCAGTAGAGGTGCACTGAGATCGTTGGAAGAATATGGCCGTGCTAAGAGGAGCTAATTGAAGAAATAACAAATGTGAAAATAGCTCCATGTCTGCCTAGTAAACTAATCCTCGAAAAATAAATTGCATTTATACTTGTCTAAAATCCTAAATATTTTGCCCTACCATCATAATCACCGTTCCAGAATATTTTAAGGGAGAGGCAAGTCGGATATTTTTTTCCAAAACTGTGCTGAATTGGAAACAGGCGTTTCTACTTGTACTAGGAACCTAAACTTATCACCCCCCTTCAATAATTAATTCTACGGATTTTCATTGAAATTAAATTACAAGTATAAAGTAATTTTCGCATGACGTTTATTTAACACATGGCGTTATTGTTCCCCTTCCGGACGCTCATAACCACCATCGTTATTAAGAGTGGGAAGACTAAAAATTAAAATGTGGTGTATTTGAGGGGTTGATGTAAGTCTGTTACCTCCACCCCCAATTGTTGGCTCGCATCAAAAATGATTGTACTGCGGTTATACTCACCAGATCTTGGTGAACCAGCCCTTTTTCCAATATCCAGCTAACCAATTTCGCTGTGCGTGTCGAACCAGTGGCGTATATAAGGGGTCTGCTGTGGGACTTGAGCCCATACCCTGACCCTCTGTACCCCCTCGAGAAAGTGAAGTATTTTGCATGGTTTATTAAGATTATATGTGAACGTTTTCAGCTCTAGGAAATGTTATTGTGAAGTAAAGTACGTATGTTACCTAAGCGTGATACCTTACCGTGAAGCAGAACAGCCCGAAATCTTCGTGCAAGTGAATATAGCACCCAGCACGACATTCCAAAACAGCAGCAATAATTTTACGTCGTTAGGTTAGTTTTGTTAGGTTTTGGGACTGCTAGTTATTTTGGACGTGTTCTTTATGTATTCGAGTGTGCATGCAAACAGTTACTAATAAAAAGCGGCGAAAGTACTCCGAAATGGCAGTTTTTTACTTACGCGGACATACTTTGGGATCAAATATCTGTTATTTCTATCTTGTTATTTGTGTTTTCCGGCTGCTGAAAACATTTTTATATTACGTAAAACATCGAAATCTGTCGATTAAAAAAAATCAACATAATTCTTGAGGGAGTACAGTGGGTCAACGGCCCCCTTAAACCCCCGGAAATGTGCTGGAACAATAACTATGAAACTGTGATTGTGTCCCCCCCCAAAAAAAAATAAGGGTGGGAGAAACTTTGGCCTCTTCCGAAGTAAAACTGCAAATTCAGCGTTTTGTCGTTCCATCTTCTCTGGCAAAGTTGAATGCGAATTGACGCTTTGTTTAGAAATTAGGCAACGCCCTTCGTAGCCCAAGCGGAGTGGATGTAAACTCAGCAAAAAAAACATATTTCGTGTTAGCCTTTCACTTTTCGTGACGTTGACTCACCGCTGCTCATTCCTGCCGGGAAGAGTAACCACAGAATAGCGGACCGTTTGCTGAAGAATAAGGACAGTGTGAATGGCCAGGAGAAAAAGAGAAAATATTCGGGTTTGTGAAACCTAATCTTTTGTTAGCTACTTACTATTTTTGCATTCAGAAACGTGCGTTTTGTTTACTGTTCGCATATAAATTAGCGCAAACTGTTAGGTGCAAACTTTTGACCATTTGGTGTGGAAAAGTTGCAAGAATAACTCAATTTAATAACACATTTTTAGGTGCAAGGCTGGGATTTTGATGCACTTGCATTTTTTAAATTTATTTATTCGGAATGCTGAACTAGGTGTTCATGGGTTTCATAACAAAAGGACCCAAACAATGCATATTTGATATTTCTTTGGTCGATTGTACAGGATATTGCATTTTTAGGGGGTTTCATGGCAGCCTGGCGACTGTGATCTCTTGCTGTAATATTGCCGTTTTTTAAGTTTGCATGTACGAAATGGTTCGCAATTATTTTGCAATTTCTAGACGTTTCCGACAATTTTTAACTTCATATTCGTGATTAGTAGGCCTCAATTAGTAAGTATGTCAAATATCAAGAAAATCGGAGAGGGGTCAGGTCATCTTAAGTCATACCATATTTTGTGATTACGTAATATCTATTTTAATATTCTGAAGCAAATTTCTCTGTAAATTGATGCATATAATTGGAAAATAATATTTACACCAATATTTATCAATATTTTGAACAAATTTTAATTACAATTCTCAAGTATTGGTATCGGTGGGAATCGGTAAGAGTATCGGCATTGGTATCTAATCAAAGTGGTATCGGCTCAGCCCTACTAATTATCATACATACATACAGGGTGGGCGAAAAGTCCCTTTACATGTTGATAGCATAGTACAGTTAGACATGTAGATAAACATTGTTATGAATACAAAACAGTATATATTTTTTAAATTTCAACATTTATTTTGAATAAACAATGTCTGGTTAACATTAACACTTATCGTGAATAACATATTAATATTGTTACAAAGGTTCAAGGTTCATTGATCAACAACGTCAGTGTGCACTCCTCCATGTTCGATGCAAATGTTGATGCGTCGCCATGTTCTTGTGAGCATCCGCTGCAGCATATCAGGGGTAGAGTACAACACACATATCGTTGCCGTTGCGTAGATACCAATTTTCGTTTCGTCTCCCTCTCTCTTAGCATCACGTGTTTACCCTGCTCGCTAACCTTCGCTATTGTTGCCATATTGTCATTCCATTCCTGGACACACTCGCGCAAACATCATTGAAAACAATTGAATATCGCTCCAGCTCGCGGTTCACACCGTTCGGCAGGGACGGTAATGTGGCAATATAGCACGGCGTAGTGGTTGCTTCTTTTATGCAGTGCATGTTCGTTGGCTAGCTAGTAACTAGTGTTGCCAACTGTAATAATGAGGCACTATTTCTGTCACGGAAGGGGAAAGGCAGGTAAAGTGACGGTGAGTTTTGTTGTATTGGAAGCACCATATTTTTATTTTATGCTAAGTATTTGACCGGTTTGACGTTGTGTGCGAGTGCTTCTGAACTGTAGACAATTTACGGAACCCATAGCTGTGTTCAATGTTATCTACTGGTTATAATGAGGGCTAGGATTTATAGGTAAATACATACTTTTAGTTTGACGAAATATCGCTGAAATTTTGTGATATCTTTGCGAATAGTAATGTTTGTAGTGATTTAAGGTACATTTTATTGTCAATATTTTTCCATATTTCTAACTTTAATAAATATATACTTTTACATATTTAAGGAAAATATACTTAATTTTACATATTTCAACAGATTTAATTCACAAATTAATCATATTTCATAATATTGGAATTGTTCAAAATAAATAAATTATGTGGCTCCAACAACATTTCAACTCTTGGCTCCGGCACGTGTTCTTGTAGAAATGGCATAGAGGAGGCTGTCATTTTTGCTGCTTAATGCGATGCATATTGTTTTCTGTGTTAAAGTTGCCATACTTCGATGGGTGACCAAGTTCATAGCAGGCCCGGCGGAATGGGAGGGCGAACCGTGCCACCCCGCCCCCCCTCCCCCGAGCGGCAAATTTTCAGGGCGGCGAAATTTGAAGAGAAGAAAAAAATAAGCCTATTGAAAACTATGGTCAAGCGAGATATTCTTTTGCGCTTAATAGTATTGAAATAGCATAAGAAGTCTCATTATTTATTTTATCTCCGGCCCTGGTTCATAGCAAAATAAAAAGCCGCGCAGTATATGTTGTTATTGTTTTGGAAGCCGGCATAGTTTGTAAATGTACAACAAAGGCAACCGACTGTCGCCGATCACAGAGAGAAAATAATAATACTGCTTGAAGCGGAGTGTTCGGGTCCAATTGTCGCGGTTTAACACGTTGGCATGTTATTATCTGCCGTTGCAGTTCCGTACCAGTGTATAAGGGTTTTGGGAGTAAACAGTTAGAACGCCACCAGTGCAATAATGCAATGGAAAAAAAAATTGAAGTCACTCAAATAAGGAATCCTATGAAGAAGTCTTGTTTGCAGCATTTTTGGTAATTTTACGTATGTGTTAGTTCATATTTTGCGAATTTTTAGTCCATATGTACGTAGCTACATACAAAGCCACTTGTTAGTACATATTAATCCTAGTCCTGGTATAATGCATGACGTTTAAAACTCAACGTTAGATAGACCTGAATTCTCTAATTTTATTGTTGTACGTAACAGCTATGTATCGGCAGCGATTTTTCTATCTGCTCCATTAGCAACACTGCTTCTTGAGTTGTGTAGCGCATCGCACGGCAGAAATATCTGTGCTGGACTAATTTTTCAAATGCCATGCGAACTCCGTCTTTCAGTTGATCGTCGTTCACGTATCGTCGTTTACGAACGTCTTCTTTTATTATGCCCCATAGTTAGGGGCATGCATATTTCGTTTTTGACAAAAAAACGAAATTTGAAGAAACACATTATAGTGTTAATTTTTCATGTTTTTGAAAGGTGTGAGATGCATTTTGTGACCATGTTTTGTCACGAAATAATGCGAAATGAACTGCAAAAAGCGAAATTAACTCTTAAACACGATATTTAGGGTTTATTCACCGACGCGGCACCTTCTGAGGTCTGAATTATCCTGAGAGTTATGCAATTCCCGGAAAATTGATTAATTCTGCTGTTAATATTGGAGAAACAAAAATTGACTCCTTTACACCGAAATAAACTTAATACTCTGATAACTACATAAATGGGCTATTAGAAGTGAAATGTTAATTCTGTGGAATAAGTGTAGTTTTTAAATCAAATTTAGGATTATATTCACAATTTTAAAACCAAAATGTATTTTTATATACCACTTTTGATCCAATTTTTCACCACTATAACACCGATATTTTATTTTATTTACCGCTTTTGAACCCGAAATTGACTCAGTTTTTATACCGAAATTTTGCTTTTTTATTTACCAAAAATATGTGCCTCTACCCATAGTGCATTGTCCGGTGTGGTGTGGTGAGGTCTGGGCTTCGTGGAGGCCGTGGCAACGGTGCTGGAAGGTCTCGTGATCCACGTCCAATCCAGCGGTTTGGAAACAGTTCATTTAGCCGTTTGCGGACATTCGCAGCAAAATGTGGTGCAGCGCCGTCTTGTTGAAGTGTAACGATGTCAGCTATTCCTCTTGCCGTTAATTCTGGAAGCAACCACGTGTTAATCATGTGAAGATAGCTGTGCTGGTTCACAGGACCATCAATGAACTATGGGCCAAGCAGATGGTCTGCCGTTATCCCTGCCCAAATCAAATGTTTATCTACATGTCTAACTGTACTATGCTATTAACATGTAAAGGGACTTCTCGCCATCCTGTATATCCCCGGAAGGGCGTATTTAGGGAGTCCGGACCCTCCCGAATGACAACCAAATACTAATATTAAATAATAAAAATATACTTCTTACATTTGTTGTATAATAATTACTTTCGCCGAATTTATTAGAAGGCAAGGATTATATGCCTTTGAATGACAGTACCAAAGTCCACTTTATGCACAGTAAGGCTAATCGGGACTGGACCTACAGTTTAAAGTGGGATCCAAACCACTATTTGCCTCCACCTGGAATCGAACCCGGGACTCCTTAATTACTAGGCTACGACGCTACCACTGCGTTTTGGAGAGGCCCTCGGTACCAAATATGATTTTTACACACTACTTATGATAATATGAATAAAATATTAATCAGGAACTTTACTTTCCGTCAACTGGATCTAACTTCCTTCTTTTGTTCGTATTCAATAAATATTCATTTCTTTATCCTTGCCAGGGTAGTTTTTACACAAATTTGGCGATCTTAAGTACACTTAAGCTAGATAGTGAATACGTGCTGTTATCTATTTTTATACCGTCTTTTTACCTATTCATGTAATAATAATAAATATAGAAATCTTAACCCATAGCGTAACATCGACTGCTGGACTCGCTCCCATCTGCCGAGGTGGAAGATCATCCAAACAGTTACAGGGTCTTGTACGATTCCGTGACCGGGTTCCGCTACTCATTCGTAGCTTCCTAATTTCTTCACGATAGTGGGTGGCCACCGGTCCCATACACAGGCCTAAATCCCAGGAGAAAAGTTAAGCGTCTCCTAGGACACTCGAACCTGCTCGCGTCCCGTGGCCGGAGCCAAAGCATGACGCACGGCCACGGTGCGGGACAATGAATAAAATATTGATTTACATATTTTGAGATTAAAATATTAATAAATAAAATATTGATTTACATATTTTGAGATTAAAATATTAATAAATAAAATATTATTTGTATTAATATTTCAATTTAATGTAAATATGTTGATTATGAATATTATTTGACACTTGTTTCGCCCCCCCCCGAAATATATAGATACGTGCCTAATCCACCCCCACCCCTCAGTTCCCAAAGAAATTGACCTGTTGGACTTTTTCGGGGACTCGATTGCTTCGAATTCATTCCCGAAATGATGTCTCATAACTACATAAAGAACAGCTGAGAACGAGAGTGAAGGTTACACATTTGAAGAATCCATAATGTAGCAGTTGTCCATTAAGTTAACAGCCTGCTCGCAGATCTTTCCTTTTGACTGAGAGCCAAAAGGAGGAAAAAAAAGACAATCACTCGCGCACTACTTGTTATTCATCCAGCGCCGAAGCTGGCGGTCAGGAAGTAATTGCAGTCTACAGCGTCTTAATTACTGTCCTAGAATGCTGAAACTTGGCTTAGTCATACCATGTTGAGTATGTGTCTCGCGGCACGGCACATGTGTATGTTTAGATCGATACATTTGAGGGAGCTTCTCTTGAAGGAGGTCAACGATTTTTTATTCAGCTGCTAGTGTGTGCCATACTGCATATTAACAACTGTATCACGTTCTGGATGAACGACGAACGGTCATGTTGGTGATTCTACGGTGAGAGAAGCTTCGAAAAATCTTTGTGTACTTTTAAACACTGGATATCATTCGACAAGTCTTGAGCAAATCCAAGAAAATTGGGAATATTTGGAAAATAATTTCTTAAACCAGATTTCTTTAGTTTAACACCTTTAAAAATATCAAATGATATGGATCTAACGAGTTTGTTACACTTTTGCTTTTAGCATGTCTGTCTGGTATTGAACTTGCGTGTGTAGATCATTTGTAACACCTGTAAGAAAATAAATGTATCACCTGCGACACAGGATTTCTTGTTTTTTAATATTAACTTCAAAAACATTTTCAAAAATAAAAAAACTGAGGATTTACTTTGTTCTTTATACATAACACAGAGGCGCAACCACAAATTTTTGTATCGGGTGGGGCAAGTACCAGGAGGATAAACGTGCCAATAATAATAATAGAAATAATAATAATAATGATGATGATGGCATTATTATTATTGGCATTTTTTCTGATATTTTTTCAACACGTTCAATATCACATTAGCTAATACCTGAAAAGAAACACACAAACTGTATTTTTAAGACAAAAATGACTAATATAATTCTTTGTGTGTATATGACATGTGCAACTTTCATGTATATAGAACATTGTTTTACACATATGCAACATGGAGCGACGTAAAATAAGAAAATACATATGGAACATGTTAACACAAAATTGTGCACGTATTCAATGTTTTTTTGAAATTATTTATATATATTATTTAAATACATTACATAATCAATTCATTCACCTCATAACAAACAGCAAAAATGATATAAATTGTCGTTCACATATGAGTGCTCCTTTTTCTCGAAACGATTGTTCATACATTTAAAACAAAACTGTTTAGCAATAACAGGCTGAAGTACACATTTGGTCTTACTTCTCTCTCTAGTAATTTACAATGCATTCTAGAAAAAATCAAATTGCGAGCGAAGGGAACAAGAAAAATTTCAGATCCAGTTTTTGCAAACTTAAAACAATATAGATTTAATAGGGCGCCATGGCATTCTCTCTTTTACAACTTTCTTCATTTTGATCGTTCGGAGCCCGTCCAACCCCTTCCGCTCCCTAGCTATGGCTCTGAAGTAGATGAGACTAAGAAAAGCAGAAAATGCGAGCGAAGCGAGCAAGAAAATTTTACGGATCTTATTTTTTATTTACATAAAATTTGAAATCGAGGGGCCAATTGCTTCTCTGTGCCCCTTGCAGGTGCTCTTGACCATCTGGAAGAAAAATGCAAGAAATATATGAAAACTAATTCCATCTTGAGTATCATTTTGTCCTGCTACTCTAAGATTCTGCTAGCCTTGCTGTTCTTCATTTCAATGTCCCCCCCCCTAGAATTGGCTTCCACCGAGGTAGGGGGTCAATACCCACTGTCCCCCTGTGGTTGCGCCACTGGCCGCAGTTAATTTCACGGGGCGCCATGGCATTCTCTCTTTTACAACTTTTTTGCATCGTTCAGCACCCCCTTGCTACGGCTCGGAACTTGATAAGAGTAAGAAAAGGAGGCAGTGCGAGCGAGCAAGAAAATTTTACAAAACGTTTTTTTATTTGCATAAAATTTGAATTCGAGGGTGGTAATATTCCCTCTGTACCCCCCTGAAGGTGCCCTTAGCCATCAATGTTTGTCCAATGTTGGAGGGGGGGCAATAGTCCCTCCTGAGGTTGCGCCACTGAACACAATGTACATTTCAATGCATATGGTTCATTCTGGGACCAGTTATTTTATTCCAAGCTTTCCACCTACAAAGACAGTTCACACATTGGTTCCACCCGTGCCAGCATATTTCCTTGAGTTTTAATAACGATGTTTTATTTTTAGTTTATGAGAGTTTGGGTGCAGGAAATTCTTGATGTACTACTTCTGTTACAATCGGGAAAGTAAAGTAAGTCACACTACACTAACTTTACAGTTCAACAGTGAAGCAAGAATGTAACACCCGAAAAAAATGGATTGGCTCGCTTATGTATACTTGTAAATACTGCATGATGATATATGAACTTAGATGTGTACTTTTCTCGCGGGTTTTGCTTTTTTACTAGAAAGTTTCGACACGCTTCTGATTTAAACTTAATAAAATACGCGGCCAATTAAGAAATCAGCTGTTTACCAAATAAATCAATGTTCAAGTAATTGAGAAACATAAGAATCATAGAGAGATCATTAGTTTCAGCTGATGAAAGTTGAATTCCCTGATTTTTATTTTACAATATCATTCGTGCTTTCACATTGTCGACACCTTAATGGTTTTTAATTTTTATTAATCATAAATTGTGCTTAACTTTCTTAGACAACTGCCAATACGAAACCGATTCAAAATAAATAGTAAACTAATATTTATTTTGTATTTAAATTTACATCATGGTAACTCTTGCGGAAGTCCGAACGTGAAAGCATTATTTCTCATTTATCGAGCACCATTTCTCGCGTGTGTGTCTACTTGAATCCGACGAAATCGAATCAGCAATTTCTTACCGGGAAAAGTTTTCAGCACACGTCCTAAATAAGCTTTTATATTTGTTAATGGTTGTTACTGAAAGTTGTACCGATTGCAAAATAACCTCAAAAGGAAGAGGCAGGTCGTGTGAAATAGCACAGTGATTATTTCAATGTTCACACTGGATTAAACTGTAATGAAAACACACACACTTCGGTAGAACAATAACCACAAGCAAGTATCGTACAAGCAATACGAGATTCGTTTCCAGTACTGTGCGCAAAGTGGCGTTTCCGAGGGAATTAAAGGTTATAATCCCCTTTGGCCCAGCTTTACAAAAAAAGAATGAAAGATTGAAAAATGAACATTTGTTCTGGGAGGAAAATATATATAATAATAATACCGTCTGCTTAAAAAGGTAAACACTAAAAACCCTCCGTTACGGTCGTAACTAATTTTCTGAAACCCTGGATACGTCACTGTGCATAAATGATAAATGGACGATTCATACTAAGCAAGTTATTGTGATACGTATGTATATGTGCGTGTTGTTTTTGTTATTTAGCGTCGCTTGCTTTTCTGCCACTTTTGTCTAATCGCGACGATGAGGTTGCGTGATATGATGAAGTTGATGACTCACAAAGAACACCCATGCCCAGGCAGGGATTCGAACCCGGTACCCCTCGCGTTGTGATAACCATTCCACAAGATTTTGGATACCTCGATACTGCTGCATATACCAGAAGTTTGTTTTTATTATCAAGCGTAGATTTTCGCCCCCTTCAGGCGAATCGCGAGGATAATGGTGATTGGTTAGACGAGAATTAGATGAGGGAACACGCAGGCCGGCTCGAGCTCGGAACCTCCGGGAATTTGCAGTTTGAAATATCGAAGCGAGTTTGTTTCTAAGTCCACTTTATACATACACAGGAAGGCTAATCGGGACTGGATATGCGGTTTTAGGTGAGATCCGAACCACTGTGTGGTTCCACAGAGTATCGAACTCGGCCCCCGTGTTCACAAGGAGACGACGTTAGCACTATGCCATCTGGAAGGCAGATGCAGAGCCTAGAGGAAGCAGACTTTAGAATTAACGATATGCGATTATACCCGGTCTCATATCAGTAGAAGAATTCGCTATATTAGTAGAAAATTAGCCAATTTTCTAAGGATTTTACCTATGTGCTTTTTAAGACCAGTTTCTTTTTATGAAACAAATGTGTATCTGAGGAATGCAGCTCCATTGTGGCTGTACATACTAAAGTGAAACAACAATATTAGACTGTCGGCAGTGTACTTCTACAGCGATGCAAAAAAGAACAGTTTCCGCAGCGTGGAATGTGTCCATTCTCGTAGTTCAGCACTTGGCCGTTAAATGTACTTTGACTCAGGTCTGAAGGAATGAATAAAATCCGATTTTATAAGTCTTCGTCATCAGTAAAAAATATCTGCAAAGTTTAGTTTTTTTTTTATTCTGTGCATGATGATTTCTTGGAATTACAACTCTCAGTGCATTATAGTGATACCAGAATTTCATGCATTTGTTTTACTTTCATTCGTTTTTCTACCTCTTCTGTTAATGCCTAAGGCGATACGATTTTCTTATTTGATGAAAAGAATACGTAGGTGAATTTGATGAAGGAACACCTGTACCAGAATTCGAACGGAACCTTCGAATGCGTAGCCGTGAACGAGGTGTTCAAAATAGTTTCGTATAATTTTTGTCTGGTCCTAATTATTTGAGACCAACAGCCACCCTCCGTGGTCATCATTATTTGTCCCAACATAGATTTCATCGGTTCATTATCCATCATGAGGGCCACTCTGATGGCGTAGTGATAATGTAGTCTCCTTGTAATCAAGGGCTCACGTGGACAGTACCCGGTGGAGGCACGTAGTAGTTCGAATTCCACTTTAAATTGTAGGTCACATCACCATGTTTGTGCATTTTATTTGACCCCAGAAGAGCTTCAAAAATTAGAAGAAAACACAAAACAAGCTGTTGACAACTTCTGCACCAGCATACATAAAAATCCACTGCTTAAAAGCACATAGTATGTAAGGGAAAAATCAATGAAAATAGTCATGGACAATTTACCGAGCGATACTAGTGGACCCCACTGTACCAGTGTTACTTTTATTTTTCAGTCACCTACAGTAATTAGTGCAATGCATTGTCGCTCTAGAGAAATTACAAATATGAAGTATATAATTTTCGACAACGTCCACTTTCATGGGTGGGGGTGTGGTCCTCCTCTGCGAACGCCCAAATTTTGACTTTGAAACTTCCTCCGAAAGTGAAAGTTATTTGTTTTGTTTTCGTGCAAAACAAGGATGGGCGAAGAAATACAAACTCATTTTAATTCCAAATTAGTTTTTGAACATGCAATTATACCTGTTGATTAATTAGGATCCGGCAATAATCCAGAATCAAGAATTGCCTGGTTATTACTATATGTATCTCGATGTTGATCACAACATGACATCTATGATGAAAATAATTCTATACCTATGAGAGAGAGTTAAAAGTGAACCATGTGTTAGTAGTAATTTATTTTCCAGTTTGAGATTAATGATAGTGCACGTGCATATTGCCAGATGACCTGATCGATTCGGGTAACATCTTCAGTGCTTCAAGGCTACGGATGACTGGCAATGGATTATTTCTTCGCGGCGACAAGAGAAAAAGCATGAAGAGTTTTTTGCAGCGAGGAAACAGGATTTAGGGCATTCGCAGGAGGAAGCTTTCGCGTACTTCACTTTAATAAGTTTGCCTAAAACCGTAACGTGGTTTAACTGCAGTTTCGTGAATGTGCTTTATGCGTAACTGCTGTGTCATATGTGCTGTAGTTGGACTTGAACCAAGCATAACGGAGTATGACACGGTCTTTGAATGCTTTATTAGGCATAAAGCGATTCTCAGTGTGTACCAGAGACACTACTGAAGAATTTCCGTGTGTTCTTGAGCGTTTGAGACTAGAAAAAAAAAGGAAGAGCATGCCTTCGTAAAATTGACTGTCAGTGAAGATCTGTTGAAGAGTTCTGGTGATTCCAAACTGCTTGCAAGTAACATTAGTGTTGCCTATTCAGTGCGTTTGAAACACAGACCTGTATGGATGATTGGAATAGTCGAACTTGAACGTTGCTCTTGCCGGTGACTCAACAGGTGCGCAGGGTAGTGTTTAAAAATATGCTTATTGTGCCTTTCTCCAGTTGTTACTTGACAAATAGTTGATGTAGTACGACACGTAACAGTGTGGTCACCACCTGTTGATAAGATACTAGTCTGCTTCTGTAATTACGCGATTGTTTGTGGAGGCGACACCCCCACGTGCGCGGAATTCCTTCAGTTGCCTTTGTTTCAGTGAGGTGTGATGGTAATTGTGAAGGTGCACGCGATAGGAACTAGTTCCTCATGGGTCAAAGTTACGGCATGTATGCTGTAGGTGGCAACCAGCTGGAATGGGTACGTGCAATCATGTTTTGGTTCACATGTTCTTAATGTTGCGTGGTTTTTGTATTTGAAGGACGGGAATTACATTTGAATGCCTATCTGTGTAGTTAGAGCCGGCCTAATAGTGGGTACTTCGGTACTTGTCCATTGTCCCGCGCCATAGTTGAATACTGGAAATGGATTACGATTGCATGGAGCATCGGTGCTTCAGAAGTTAAGGATTCTGCGTTTCCAGAACTTGTGCATTTATGTCCCGCATAAATCTATGGTCAATTTTGGGAAGTAGTTTCCGTGGTTCGTGTATCATTGTAATCGAATACAAAACACTCCAGGGGACATAATTAATAGTTTATCCACTGTGCTAATTATAACAGGCGAAATCCCTCGCATGTTTTGTATTAATATAGTGCACTAAACGTGATTTTTTTCATTTGTGTGTATTATAATTTTAATTTCATTTTCGTAAATCACCAATGATAACACTGTCGAAGTAGTAGTTAGGCAACCCAAGACAGAAACTCATGTGTTTATTTAGCGTCTTTTTTTTTACTTTTGGCTGAACACGACGATTATGGCTGGTTAGATGAAACTGAAGAAAGGACACTTTATAAAGAACACCCATACTTAGGCCGAGAATCGATCCCTGGAGCTTCGGTGTAGAGATCGAAATTGACCACGTAACTCGCTTTGTTACCGAGCCAGCAGAAACCAATTAGAATATCAGTTAATCTATCTTCTTTATATGTAAAAATGTATGTATGTGTGGGTGTGTATATTTGTTTGTTCCGGCATAACTCTCGAACGCCTGGAGAGCAATTTCAACCAAACTTGGTACACGTATCATTTGCAATCTGGAAAGAAATACTGTGGTGGTAAGACACCCCTGGTACCCTTAGGGGTGGGGTTGGAAGGGGTGACATGTAAAAATATTCGAGAACCACCGATATTAGATTCCGCACAGACAGACATCAGTGACTCTATGCAATCCGCACAACGATAGTGTTTCTCGGGTTGTCTAACATTCAGGCTGTGTTCCGAATGGAATCCATAGTTTTCGTGACACTCCCAATGCGGTTCATCTCCAAGTTCATCACCTACCGGCATGGGGGGTGAGAGGGGGTGAAAATAAAGTGCCACAAATGACCTAGATTAGTGTTGAATCCATAGTTTTCGGAGTCGCTAAGCTAATTGGTGACATTCACGATCACATTTAAAATTAGTTACATTTTACACATAGTTAGAATTCATTATTTTCCTGTCGAATACAAGATGGGATAATCAGCTAATTGTTTATAAAACGCCACACTGCTAGTATGCGGACGCCGGTGTGTACTACGGTGGCCCTACATGTAATACTGGAATATCTGTGGTTTCCTTCGGATCGGTTGCCTCCCCGTCATCGCCTTGTAATCAACGGGTCCCGGGTTCGATACCCGATGGAGATACATTGCACAGTGGTTCGGGTCCCACTTAAAACTGTAAGTCCAGTCTCGATTAGCTTATCTGTGTATGAAGTGGACTTGAAATGAATCTTTCAAACAAATAAATTCAATTGGATCTGAAATCCAAAGCGAATTCCAAGCGATATAATAGATATCAGCTGAACGATAATAAATGAAGCTGGTCCTCTGCTGACATGCAGTGTAAGGTGCGATATATGGAAGCCTAGAGGTTGAAATGAAAGCCTGCCCAGCTGACCTTAGTTGAGTTGTTAACACAGCACCCTCTGGGGTCCTGGGTTCGAATCCCGGCATGGGTGTTTTTTGTATCCATTTATGAATTTCATCACATCTTCGCGATTAGCCAAAAGTGACAGAAAAACTAAGTAAAATAAACCAAATCAATAAAAAGTAAAGTCTGACCATATGCAAAGAACAGTGAATGAATATCTCAATAATTTGCAGGCCAGCTTCCTTTCCAAAGGTTCATAGCACTGTTACACCACATAAACTTGTGGATGAAGTTAAGCGAAAACGATTTTTATCAAAATTTTACGCATGAGTTTCCCCGGATCGTTAGTTTTTCCAAGAAGGAAATCCGTGAGCTGGACTTCCTAATTAAGTTTATTTAGCCTGATTGTTACTGCCGTAATTTTAAAAGGTGATATTACCTAAACAGGAAGAACTAATTTTGTTTTTCGCTTTGTTACAAGAAACATGGCGAAATAATATCGTTTAAACATGTCTTGTAGTTACAACTATCGTATAGATTAGTAGAACTAAATGTGTCACATGGAAATAAGTGATACACCACAGAAAACACGAATAGTACGTCAGTGCATAAGATCCATCACTGTTTGCACTTCACGCATTGAGCAAAACAAGTTTGTTCTGAATTTATCTGTATCTTGGGTGAAGTGTGGTGCGCCACCTGCTCTATTGCGATTTAACCCGTAAAACCCAATGTAACCACAAGAAGGGAATTTAGTAAAAAGTGTAAATTTTCACATTTGAAGAAGGCGTTAAGACAAATTATTTTACATAGGGAGCAAGAACAATTAACTTTAGAATTTAGTATAGCACAGGTATTTTATTTTTTTTTCAAAATGACCGCAAATTCAGCTTCATGCCTCCTTTTTGTTCAGCAGTACTTTGGATTTAATTGTAAACAAATCTAAAATACGATATACTTAAACCGCTAAATTATAATTTTTTTTTGTAATGTTAGAATGTGCTCCGTAGTGAAATAATTGATTTATTACATTTTCTTAGTTCAAAACTCAAATAACAAATTCAGAATTGAGTTTAAAATCGCCATTTTTAAAAATGTACTTCGGCCCCCGTGCCGAGTTGTCATCCTACACGTTACAAAGCCAGAGGTCCCAGATTCAATCCATTTCATTAGTTCATCATCGTCAGGATCATCCCAAGATGTAGAAAAGCGGCATAAAATAACCAAAACTAAATCAAAGAAAACGTTTATATTTTTTTTATGTTAATGACATTTGATTGCTCCATATCTGAGCTTTGTCTAGATATCATTATTTTTAGCTCTCTCTCTCTTTCTCGATTCACCATGTCTGAAAATTTGGGAAGACAATAGAGACGAACATAATATTCAGGATTAATTAAATAAGAATTCATATTGTGTGTCTTAACTAGTATTGGTTTCTTCGTCCATAAATGCTTCTAGTTTTAGTCAACGACCTCTGTTAGTGGGACATCAAGGAGCATTGACATACAGCTGTACTGTAAGTGTTCAGAAAGATGTGATCGCTAATTGTAAGTGCCTGAAATTTGCGCAACGTTGACTCACTTGAAAAGTAATTAGTTGAAATACCACTTTCGTTCGTTATAGCTCATGCGGCTATTTTAACTGACCATTGAGACGATCCGATGAGAGATTATGGAGTGAAAAGAGATGGCCTTTTAATTCTAATGTTAATGGTTGCGAGTAGGACTGGTTGAAAGTTTGTAATTGTTGCAAATGAAACGTTTGCAAAATAAAAAGAAAGCATTGGCCAATTTAAAGGAGAGAGAGAGAGAGAGAAAAGCAGTGTTTTGGAATTTTGATGTGCGTTACTCAAATTCCAGGAATATTATAAGTGCCACTCTGGTAAGGATATCGACCGGATAGTTCTGCGAACGATGTCTGAAAATGGATTTTATTCTTTGTCTGGAGCCCAGAGACGTTTAATTCAAGCCCTGCCCTTGGGTGACAAAGCATATAAGAACTACTACAAACCTGACATGCCTAACGTACTCACGTCAGCATTTATTAGCAGAAAGTATTAATGTTTCAGACATGAAAAATACATACGAGTTGGATAAATAGATGAGGCCCCACACAATACATACTTACTATCAAGTTTTCAGACATGTCTTGCTAGTCTTGTAATCAAAGGGTCCCGGGTTTGATACCATTTAGAGGAACGAAGTGGTTCGGATCATGCTTTAAACTGTACGTCTGGTCCCGATTACCACATCTGTGCATGAAGCAGACTTAAAACTCGACAAATCAATTCAGACATTGCCTGCAGAACTTTCCAGCCGATAGCATTAACTAAAGGACTCTTTCTTGTGAAAAATCATGGTCCAACACGGACCGCGAGGTAAAATTTACAGACATATTTTTTCTATTTTTTGGAAAGTCTTAATCATTTGTCACGTGTTCAAAGTCATCGCTAGAGCTCAAATTATCATGTAACATTAACTGTGTGCATTAACATCAGCAAAACAAAGGATGAAATGTGTAGTTTAGGATAAAATATGCAATGTCCATAAAAGGCCAATGTTTAATACACATTCTGACTTAACTCCATTGCCGGATTAAATGGGAAAGCTGGAGGAGATTTTTGTATCTCATATTTTACCTCGCTTCTCTTCCATTGTAGCGGCCTCTCCGATGGCGCAGTGGTAGCGTCGTCGCCTTGTAATCAAGGTGACCCCGGTTCGATACCCGATGGAGGCACATAATAGTTCACATCCCACTTGAACTGTAGGTCCACTCCCGATTAGTCTTACTGTGCATCAAGTGGACTTAAAACACCAACTTGAAACTCTTCCACGTCCTTGGTGGAGTGGTTATCGCAGCGCACCATGACGCCAGGGGTCCCGGGTTGGAATCAGGGCATGGGTGTTTTTTGTGACTCCCTTCAATTTCATCATGTCACCACTCATCCTTATAGTCGCTATTAGTCGAAAGTGGCAGAAAAGCGACGCTAAGTATATAAAAAAAAACAAAATATTTCATTCTGGCTAATCGCAACGATGAGATGAAATTCTTGATGGGACTGACATTCGCAAATGAATATCCATGCGCAGATCGGTATTCGAACCCAGACCTTTTGCACTGGCGTACGCAGTTGGGGCCGGGGGGAGTGATGGGGCAACAGCCCCTCCCGAAAATTTGAGAGAATAAAGAATGAAAGCAGTAAAGTACTCGCGAAAGACCGAACATAGAAGTTGTCTTTGAACAACTTTCAAAACCAAGGTTTAAAATTGTAATTACGAAATATTTTATTGTAACCTCCCTCCCCTAGAACGTAGCTCTGTAATAGCAAACCGTTACAATTCCAGCTCTCTTGGAAAACAATCTGCCTACCCTAGTGTCTGCACATGAAGTGGCGGCGATTAGGGGAGCGTGGGGGGACAGTTGCCCCCCACTTTTCGCCACTTTTGCCCCCGCACTATGCTAAACCTTGCCTACAAAGGGAAATATACTGTCTTTGCTCCCCTCAGTTTTTGCACCTTGCCCTGCCCCGGTTTTGGAACCCAATCGCCGCCAATGTGCACATGGATAGTACTATGCATGATTTTCTTGACCACCTCGTACAGTAAGGCCTTTGTTAGACTGCCCCCTTACACTTTACAATCAGTCTTGCAAATGTCATAACTTGACATGATTATGTGACACATCCGTGTGGCATGCTCGCATAAAAATTATCAGCCAACGCAAACAATGAGCACAGTGCATATCCTCGCTCAGTAACGGACAATTTGGCGCTCTTTTGACTGGCATTCTTACTCAGTACACGTATCCCTATAGACTGAGTTGCATTCGCACACGTGAGCGTGCTTATTACGCATATATAAAGAAGCCTCCATGCTTCAGAACTTAATGTGTTCCTTGAAAGCAGATCACGAAGTTAACTCGCGTGCCCTTCTATGTGGTCACCTACTTTGGAATTTGATAAACGTGAGCAGGAAATACGTACGTGCATATAGCGCTCCGGATGTACAACGATTGACGTGTATGGGAAATCGATTAACATTAAAATTGATGTATTCTGTAGAAAATCTCGCATTCTCCTCCGGTGGAAAGGAACGTGAGAAGGGAAGACTAAAATATTTGAATATGCGATACCTCCTATAGCCTCGGGATAGTTCCCCTTCTCTTCATTATCTCTGGTTATCTATAAAAATGATCATTATGAGGTCTCTCAACGTGAAAATTACCTCGAGAATGGTATGGTTGTGGAAGAGCTAGGTTGTTATAGTAGGTCCAAGAACCCATTGTATATTGGGTTCTGTAATAGGACCGGAACCTTTCTTTCCTCGCACAATTAGGTCCAAGTTGCGTATTGTTTAATTTCAATTTGGAATTTTGCCCCTATTTGAACAGACCCGAAAAAAAAAGGTTCCTGGACCGTATTTAAATACTTTACAGATAAAAAGGTTCTTTACGGTCCAGATCCCAATTACGCTTCTATCCTGGACCGGAATTGAATTTATTTGAAATTCCTTTGACCTTTAACAACCCTGAAATAGAGGCGTTGTTTTACTTATTTTACGAGGCCGAATCTGTCTAAAGAAAAATAATATTTAAGAAAAGTCTCACGTATGTACACATTTTCTTGACTACTGTAACACAGTTACAAGTAAGCGTTGCCCCCCAAGTAACTGTAATTAGTTATGTTTAGAAATGAGCAAATGGCACCTTTTCTGTTTCACCAGATATTACGTGATCAAGTGGGACCTATTGCCGGTACCGCTTCGCACCCCACGCACGTGTAGTAGGCCTCATCCAAGACGAGAGAAAATGAATGGCTGATCTCAAAGAACCGTGTAGACTTGTAAGAGAGTATACGGAAGGGAAAAGATATCCAGAAAACACGCTGTAATCAGTCACTAAGCCTCTGATTGTATGCGTTAACACACGTAAAAAGAAATTAAATACTGTAAAAATGACCGTGTATAGTCACCGGCAATAAAAATTGGACACCTAGATCCTGAAATACTCTCTTCCCTGCAAGGTGTTGTGTGTGTGTGTGTGTGTGTGTGTGTGTGTGTGTGTGTGTGCGCGCGCGCGCGGTAGAAGTTGCAATTGGAAATTTGCTATTATAACCCTTTTATCGCCGTGGAGTTAGGCAACACGCACAACGCTTTGCATGGAAGCGAGTATTTCAGGATCTAGTTGTTCAATTTTTATTGCCCGTGATTGTACAATGGTTAATTCGGAATTAATCAATTTATCTCGCAACGCAAGCGGCTCCTTGCGCAGCACGCTACGGCGCCAGCGGTCTTAGGTTCAAATCCCTGTCTGGACGTTCTTTGCGAGTGTCCCTTCATCGATTTCATCATGTTACTCATCCTCATCATCACGATTAGCCAAAGTTGCAGAAAAGCGAAGTAAAATGACCTTGAGATGAAGTGTGCAGGCGGTAAACTCCAACAGCAAGGAACAACACTTACGGCCTCCCACAAATGCATGCGATTTGATCAAGTCTGACTGAATTTTTAATCTAAAGAGGGTATGCCCCTCGCCCCCTTTAATCCGCCCATGGGAATATAACTAGTCAGAATCCCACACAAATATGTGAAAGGAAATTTATTATTGGAAGATACAACGTACGCAAAAGTACACCTACAAAATAAGAATAACAAGACTGAACCTGAAATTTGAAACTTCGGCTTGTGACAAGTCCTAGTTTCACTCTCCATATCTGAAAGCCGGCTGCGAAGTGGAAATTCAATTTCGCCAGTGACGTGGCGCAATTAGGGAAAGAGGAAGGAACTGGAAATTGGAACATTATTCCCGTTGAGATTCGTGAGTGTTTGAAGTACGTCGACTGTACGCAGAACGCGCAACGCACAGAAAACACTTCAACGCAAAGATACCTGTGTAGATGCGTTATCCTGTTATTTGATAAACTTTCTAATTTGACTCTGATAACAAGCGCGGAATTTTATTCCTTAACAAGATAAAATAGTTTATAGTAACCAAATATTAGTTTAAATAGGGATCAAAAAATGATCGTTCACCAGAACCAAATTCTTCTAGAAATCGTGCACATTTTTTTATTTAACCAAAAAGTTTAACTAAAGTAACTAACACACTAACCTTCTTAAACTCGAAAGTTTATGGCTGTATCAACACAAGCCTTGCATCTGTCCTTATCCTGGGCAAGATCAATCCAATCTCTTTCATCCTCACAGATTTCCTTTGGGCCCATCCCAACGTTATCACTCCATCTTCGTCTTGGCCTCCTACAGGTCTCTTACCATCAGATTTCCAAACAGGAATCCTAGGGTCTCCCCGATGGCGCAGTGGTAGCGTCGTCGCCTTGTAATCAAGGGGTTCCGGGTTCGATACCCGGTGGAGGCTCATAGTGGTTCGGATCCCACTTTAAACTGTAGGTCCAGTCCCGATTAGCCTTACTGTGCACAAAGTGGATTTGAAACGCCAAAACAACCAACCAAACAAGAATCCTGTAAACTCTCCTTTCCCATATCTTGTCACATGACAAGTTTTCAAATTTCTATCCCTCAAATTTTGCTGACGTTATCATTTGGTAAAATATACTGGTCTATTCTGTAAGATAATTTATAATAGTTGTGCTTGTTTACTCAAAATTGCCAGGTGGTATCAAATTGTGCATATTTTTTTGTTATTCAGGAGCTGGAAGTACTGGAGTGTTGTTATCTTCCAGGGGTGTAGCGGTGGAGTGCACGGAGGCTGGGATTCCGGGCCGCCGTGTATGATGACAAGTTGGGCCGAGAGAATGCACCGCAGAGCAGCTACCATCAGCACTGTAGTGACCTCCTGTGGCCACCCTCCCGTGCCCTACTTACGTCGACTTGAGAAGTAAGTACCATGGCATTTCAAAAGAAAATCACATGTGCAATCTTTGTCTATTTACCCCAACAGGGGTGGGCTCAAACACAAGTTAGCTCACAAAAAAACTAAAATTCCCCCTTCTATATATCATGATATAACGTACACGAACAATGTTCTTACTAATTTTTTAGAATCTGTTTTATCTATTTACCACGAACCACGATACAGGGTGCGGCAATGAATCTGGCGATTTTTCAACACTGGATATATCTAGTTGTTGCGTCAGAGGTAATGCGTGACTACTGCCCACTTGCAGCCCCTGCTTTACCATTTATTAGTTAAGTTGTAGCCGTAGAACGAGGTACCGCGCACATTCTCTGTAAAAATGTACGTATTGGAAGAACAACGGGTATATTCCTTGTTCCGCCAGATCACCCGATCTGTCCGCGTGTAATTTTGGGAGTATTTTAAAAAAGCAACGGTCCTCCAACACCAACTCCACACACCCTCAATAAACTTAAAATTCGGATCCGGGAAGTGGTGGCTCAATTTCCTACCCAAAAACTGGTAGTCTGTGTGTGTGGAACGAAATGGAGGTTATCGTAGTAATGTTATTTTTAAATAGATCAAAATTGTATTTGTATTTTCTTTTGGTATTTGTTCTTCATTTAATAAATTAGTTAATTTTGCCAATTATGTATGTTTTCTTATGTATTATGTATTAATTTGTCTTAAGCTTGTAGTATTTAAAATCGCCCGATTCGTTGCCGCACCCTTAATATAATAATAATACGACAAATTATTTTGGTGGTCTTGAGCAGCATAAGGTGGTGCCACTGTACCCCACCATTAAGTGACGGATTATTTACCTCTTGGTTAGAGGCGATGACCTTTTCTTTTTATCTCTTGCCAGTCAGGTCCATTGAACAGTTTGTTAGTTTTAGGTCTTACTTTCTGGTTGATCGCCTACGCTCGAATTTACCTTAACTGTCTCAAATTAGTGGTCTTAGAATAACGAATTTGAACGATCCGTGGTGTAGCAAAAATAATATTCGAAATATCCTGATATGAACCGCGAAAAGCAACATAAGCTGTGCATCTAACAACTAGCTACAGTATAAATAATGGGTCTTCCCGATGTCGAAGTTGTAAAGCTGTCCCCTGAGAGCTGCCAATGAGAAACGAGGAAAAAAATCGTCTGCTGGGCAGCGAGGAGCGAATGGAAGCCAGAAGAGAGGCGCTTACAGTAGAATAGGTAAGACAAGAAACTCCTCGCGGCCTCACGCCCAAGCCATACGTAGGGGAAGGACGCACAGAAGCAGGGTTGGCAGTGCATACGGGTCAAATGTCTACGCAGAACGAGAACACAAGAAAACTAAGCAAGACGATCTGAGTGGTGTGGTGGTAAACATACAACTGAATGACCGCGTTCTGCTAAGATGGAATCAATTTTGAACATCTTCAAACGGGGTTTGTTAATTTTCACCAAGGAATACAATTCTGGTGTGCGTCAAAGGGGGTGTTGTTTTGAACGAGCCACTGAATGAATCATAGTGTCTTTTCGGGAGGAGGAAGAAGTCGCAGGATTTATTTGTACGTTATGGCATGAGGCGTTGTCAACAACAACAACAACAACACTGTTTCGTGTCAAATTTGTGATAAACTTCTCCCGGACCCTGTGGCTGAGTGGTTAGCACATCGCGCTGCGACGCCAAGGGTCCCGGGTTCGAATTCCGCTCGGTCATGGTTGTTTGTAAATGTCCATTCATCAATTTCATCATTTCATCACTCATCCCCATCTTCGCAAATTAGCCAAGAGGTACAAAACGCGAAGTAAAATAAAATATATCAAATAATAATAATAAAAAAATTGGCATTCATATCATGGTATTAATCGCCAAAAGATTTTCCAGATTTGAACATTAACCGCCAGCATGTACAACAATTACACGTTGCCCTTTAGACACCGGTGCTTTGACGGCAGCCGCGGTTCCATCCACCCAAGCTTCTTTCTTTGTTGTCGAGCTGTGAAAATAAGTCCGTCAACGTAAACAATGGGTCGTCCTTGTCGACGAAAGATTTTTATGGCTTTGAGGTACGATGAACGTAAACTTCTTATTTCGTCCTTTTCTATAAGCAATTGTCTATTATTTTCTGCTTTTCCCACTTAAACTCTAGGTCACGTATTATCTTGCGCACACACCAGACACTGCCTTGGAACTCTATTCTTTGTTTCAAAACCCTTCGGATACCTTCCCCGTCCGTAAGGTGAAATTCGTGCACAACACGCCTAACAACACACTTATCGAACTCGTCTATATGACTTTTGATTTTTCGGCGAGATCGTGTTCTATGGGGCGTATGAAAGTGTTTCTTCAACGTAGTGCATGCTTTACTTTCTATTAGTACAATTCTTCTCACACTGCTGAATGAAACACCACATGCGCGAGCCACCCTCCTTTGCAACTGGTTTTCGGACATACGAACTCCCACCTGGTCTTTCATAAATGCATTGACATTATATACAATTTCTCGCCCTTGGCTGTGGATTACTTTCCGTCCACCGAGTTTACTTGCTTTCTCTGAAATGCAAGCTTACATGCTACCAAGTACACTGCACACAAAACAAACACACACTTTAAATGAAGACAGGCAAGTCGATCGCATTGTTTCTCGGTGCTCACACAACATTAAGACGTTCGGCAACCCTGCCTGTGTGCACGATAGGGGAAGTTCGCGCATGCGCTTGCCGCGTTTCCGATCCAGCACATCGGTGGGAGAGTTTCTTGTCTCACCTCTTCTACTGTACGTAGACGCTGTTGCGACGTTGAGTATGTTAATTGGCTGCCTGGCTTTGACTTTCCCCAGCACGGAGAAAAGCCAGCGATCAGCTAGCGCGGGAACCGGGACAGGTTGTAACAAACGCGGCATAGTCAAGTAGTCCCGGACTAGATCCCGGTGAAAGTGATCCAGATCACACCTGCAACCGTAGACACTAGGGGACCCGAGTTTGAATCCCTGCATGGGTGTTCTTTGAGTGTCATCATCGTCGCGAAAAGCCAAAAAATGGAAGAAAAGCGACGCTAAATAACAAAAATCAAATCAAATGCAACTTTGGATCCAGTCCCGATTAACCTATCTGTGCCTAAACTGGTCTTGAAACAAACGCCACTATAACAATAATAAAGTTATACAAAAACTTTAGATGGGTAATGCACGCCGTTGTGGAAGTTCGTATGGGGAGATGTAAGCCTAAAGAATCAATGATTTAGCAGAGTTATTTATACGTGCGAAGAAGCGAGAATAGAAATTGGGAAATAAATATAGCTTATAAAACCAAAGTTTATAAAAAAAACCAACCAAAAATGATCATTATATAACGATTTTATGTAACCCTCATCAATTTCCATAGTTTCTCTCAAGATATATGTTCATTATATCCCGAGAGATGCCTAGCGTGTGTTGCGTTTGTGTGGTTCCTGAAGGTAGAAGAGTTCACTGTCGAGTTAAACATAATCGTGAATCAAGGTAATGCATTTATAAAGATTTAATTTAAACTGATGAAACAAAAGCTGGTCGTTTTCTGTATCGATTAGAAAGCTTTTTACATGCAGGTATGTTTTAATGGGCACTTAAGTCTAATGTATTAATATATGATACCATAAAAATAAACCAACCCGAGCCAAAGTCGGAGATCTATATATATTTATACATGTTTTCCCTGCTCAGAATGACGGACATTTCAGTAATTGAAGCGCCGAAGAATGGAATCTCTTATTATTTATACTCCAAAGATAAGATTGCGGAAGCTTTTTACAATTATATACGTTCTTCGTTACTAATAAAGCTCTGATAGAGGGTTTGATAGAGGAAAGTTCATCAAATCTCGACTTCCAATTCAACACTTCGCTGGCTAAGCGGATGGCCCCATGCAGTCTCCCCATCTGGTGCGCACAGCAGCTGAACTAATGAGATCTTTGACATCGTGGCCTAAGCTGCTCGTTTCTTCTTCATTGTAGAATAAATTTAGTCGAAAAGAACTTCCTGCTGAGTGTTGACCTCTCCCGTGCTCATGGTTGACCTGGCGCGGTTGCCCCATTTGTCGTGTATACTGGCGGGAAGAGCTCGTGTCTTTCTTGCTCGTCGACAGGACGGTTAAGTAAGACGTTTAGTGTTCCACACTTTTTTTTTGGGGGGGGGGGGGGGGTTGGGCACCAATGATCTTGAGTAGGGCTAGGATTTTGATGACCTTAAAATTGCCAAAACATGACCTTAAGAAATGCATTTATGACCTAATACATGCAAGAAAATGCCATATAAACTTAGAAAAATGACCTAAAAATTCTGAAAGATTTGTAGAACAAATTTATAAACTACCAAGAGAGATTCAAATTACAAATTAACGTTACAGTATCTATCACATGTTCATTGCATATGGAAGTATAAGTAAGAAAGTTCACTTTGTCATATTTTACACTTTAGGTACTGAGTTGCAGTCCACAACGAAAATCATATGCAAATTTTCAAAAATGAATGATTGTCGGTTGTCGGACAAGAGAGCCTTGTACATGGAAAACTTCTCTCGACTTCCAATGAACTTGGCTTGAAGTGAACAATATCACTTTCAATTGCATGGAGTACAAATTGTTTCCCTGACAAGATGTCCGATACAGACACCAAAACTTTGTACCCCTTGTTTTTGAACAATAATCCGTTCGGCGACAATGTATTTACTGATAGATAGGGAAATCACATTGTTTGAGCTGAATTGTTACACAACAGCTTGTATCAACAATACTGCGCAGTATTTCTTTGTTTCTTCAAATACAGTCATTCAGAACTGCGCTGAAGGCAAATGAGACGAGAGTCGGGGACCTCTCTCCTTCAAAGGGCTACATTTGCATGTAAAATGCCCCTTTCACCAAAATGTAGAAAAATGCATAAGGTGACTTTTAGATGGCCGAAAAATGACTTAAACCGTTTAAAAAGTTTAAAAAATGACCTTCATTCCAAAAAGGGTAAAAAATGCCCTAACAAAGGTATCCCAATTTATTCACTTACGTCTAAAACACGTTGCTATCTACTTATGCAACGTTTCTGCATTACCAAAAAAAAGATGCATTTGCTTCAAAATCCTAGCCCTACTCATGAGCCTCCCCGGCAGCATAGTAATAGTATTGTCTTGTAATCGAGGAGACCCGGTTCGATTTCCGGTGGAGGCGCAGGTGCTGTGGTTCAAATCCAGTGGCGACAAATTTAACTGCAATGTTGCATGCCAACGAGGCTCTGACGTCTGTACCTACGGCCACTATAATCCTCTGAAGGGCTGTGGGTTGTCCTTATATGTGTTGAGTGTCATTTTACAGCCTCAGCTTTTAACTATAATCTGTCCCAGCTAACTGTGGAGCAGGTGGAGGGAAACAAGTCTGTGCAAGTAGTAACGAGACACGGCTCCACCAATGAACACGTGAGAGTGACAGAATTGCGTGAAGGGGGGAAAGCGACTGAAGTTCGAGCAGCCTTGCTCCACACTTAGCTGGGACAGATATTGATTTTAACCCCGTATAATGTGGCGGGTGCAAATAACCTAAGTGCTGAAACACCCAGAATTTTTATTTCAGTCAATCAAATGGCGCCTAAATATCGATGCCTTTGTTTCAATCTATGATGGCGACACCCTGCAAAATCAATAATTTCTGTCAAACATGAGTACAGTAACGTATTTCTGCATTTCAGGAAATGTTGACAACTATCTTCAACTTGTGATTATTATTTTTTTGCCAAATAAGTGCAAAATATTTTCCCGATAACTCGACGTAACTTGTGACATAAGATGTGTCTCAGTTTTTTGTGTGTGAAGTTTAGTATCATCGTGTCGGCGCAAAACAACTCTGGTATAGATTTGCAGAGTGTAGTTTTAAAACACTGCTTGCTACCCAGCTCAATGTAAGGGAATAAGTATATGGGATAAGCCGTATCGTGCAGAGTAGCGCAAAAAACAGCCGGACGTCAATTTTTTTTGTGTGTGTGTATGAGAACAAGGAAGCATGACAGCTGCTTCCTGACAATGTTTTGGCGCAAGATAAATTGCATTGCGACAAGAAAACATGGCTTTGCAACATCTGACAACAAGAGGAACTTTATTTTTGTTGCAGGCAGAATGAAGCCGTAACAATTACTTTCCGGGTCTGCCCTGTGCCCTCTCTGACCATTAGCGTGACCCTGTGGGGCAACGAGGCGTGGTGGCCAGGAAGAAGTTACGGGCCAGAGAGCACTATCTGTTCCGAGGAACATAATTATAAAAAAAGGGGTACACGAAATGAAACATACTACACTGCTTCCCATAAGAATGACCACCATGAAATTGATAAATTAGCCGCGAGAAGTTGCTCATAAAATCCCCAACAACTAGATTAAAATTAACGCACGAGATGCGAGTCAGGGAAGAACATATTTCATTGTGGAAAGTGTTTGTTCTCCTTGGGACATTTTGTTCATAGTGTCTCCCCAGCCTTCCTACTTGAAAGGACAAATTCCCTGGCTCTTCCAGGACTTTGAAGCCATTGAGAATCTAGTCTTGGGTTCGTACCTTAATAGCAGGGTTGTTCAAGGTCCAGGAATTTTAAATAAATTCAATTTCGGTCCAGGAGACAAAATCATGAAGCGTAAATTGGTTCTGGACCGCAAAGAAACCTTTTGTCTGTAAAGTATTTGTTTGATCCAGGAACCTTTTTCCCGTATGAATTTAAATACGGTCCAGGAACCTATTTCCGGATGAATTTAAATACGGTCAAGGAACCTTTATTCCGGTTCAGTTTAAATACGGTCCAGGAACCTTTAATCCGGATCAATTTAAATACGGTCCAGGAACCTTTATTCCGGATCAATTTAAATACGGTCCAGGAACCTTTATTCCGGATCAATTTAAATACGGTCCAGGAACCTTTAATCCGGATCAATTTAAATACGGTCCAGGAACCTTTATTCCGGATCAATTTAAATACGGTCCAGGAACCTTTATTCCGGATCAATTTAAATACGGTCCAGGAACCTTTATTCCGGATCAATTTAAATACGGTCCAGGAACCTTTATTCCGGATCAATTTAAATACGGTCCAGGAACCTTTATTCCGGATCAATTTAAATACGGTCCAGGAACCTTTATTCCGGTTCAGTTTAAATACGGTCCAGGAACCTTTAATCCGGATCAATTTAAATACGGTCCAGGAACCTTTATTCCGGATCAATTTAAATACGGTCCAGGAACCTTTATTCCGGATCAATTTAAATACGGTCCAGGAACCTTTATTCCGGATCAATTTAAATACGGTCCAGGAACCTTTATTCCGGATCAATTTAAATACAGTCCTGGAACCTTTATTCCGGATCAATTTAAATACAGTCCTGGAACCTTTAATCCGGATCAATTTAAATACGGTCCAGGAACATTTATTCCGGATCAATTTAAATACGGTCCAGGAACCTTTATTCCGGTTCAGTTTAAATACGGTCCAGGAACCTTTATTCCGGATCAATTTAAATACGGTCCAGGAACCTTTATTCCGGATCAATTTAAATATGGTCCAGGAACCTTTATTCCGGATCAATTTAAATACGGCCCAGGAAACATTTTTCCGGATCAATTTAAATACGCTCAAGGAACATTTTTCCGGATTAATTTAAATACGGTCCAGGAACCTTTTCTCGGATTAATTTAAATACAGTCCAGGAACCTTTATTCCGGATCAATTTAAATACGCTCAAGGAACATTTTTACGGATTAATTTAAATACGGTCCAGGAACCTTTTCTCGCATTAATTTAAATACGGTACAGGAACCTTTTTTCCGGATCAATTTAAATACGGTACAGGAACCTTTTCTCGGATTAATTTAAATACGGTACAGGAACCTTTTTTCCTGATCAATTTAAATACGGTACAGGAACCTTTATTCCGGATCAATTTAAATACGGTACAGGAACCTTTATTCCGGATCAATTTAAATACGGTACAGGAACCGTTTTTCTGGATCAATTTAAATACGCTAAAGGATCATTTTTAAGGATTAATTTAAATACGGTCCAGGAACCTTTTTCCGGATCAATTTAAATACGGTACAGGAACCTTTATTCCGGATCAATTTAAATACGGTACAGGAACCTTTATTCCGGATCAATTTAAATACGGTACAGGAACCGTTTTTCTGGATCAATTTAAATACGCTCAAGGATCATTTTTACGGATTAATTTAAATACGGTCCAGGAACCTTTTTCCGGATTAATTTAAATACGATCCAGGAACCATTTTCCGGAACAATTTAAATACGGTCCAGGAACCTTTATTCCGGATCAATTTAAATACGGTCCAGGAACCTTTATTCCGGATCAATTTAAATACGGTTCAGGAACCTTTATTCCGGATCAATTTAAATACGGCCCAGGAAACATTTTTCCGGATCAATTTAAATATGCTCAAGGAACATTTTTCCGGATTAATTTAAATACGATCCAGGAACCATTTTCCGGATCAATTTAAATACGGTCCAGGAACCTTTATTCCGGATCAATTTAAATACGGTCCAGGAACCTTTATTCCGGATCAATTTAAATACGGCCCACGAAACATTTTTCCGGATCAATTTAAATACACTCAAGGAACATTTTTCCGGATTAATTTAAATACGGTCCAGGAACCTTTTCTCGGATTAATTTAAATACAGTCCAGGAACCTTTATTCCGGATCAATTTAAATACGCTCAAAGACCATTTTTACGGATTAATTTAAATACGGTCCAGGAACCTTTTCTCGGATTAATTTAAATACGGTACAGGAACCTTTATTCCGGATCAATTTAAATACGCTCAAGGAACATTTTTACGGATTAATTTAAATACGGTCCAGGAACCTATTTCCGGATGAATTTAAATACGGTCAAGGAACCTTTATTCGGGTTCAGTTTAAATACGGTCCAGGAACCTTTATTCCGGATCAATTTAAATACGGTCAAGGAACCTTTATTCCGGATCAATTTAAATACGGTCCAGGAACCTTTATTCCGGATCAATTTAAATACGGCCCAGGAAACATTTTTCCGAATCAATTTAAATACGCTCAAGGAACATTTTTCCGGATTAATTTAAATACGGTCCAGGAACCTTTTCTCGGATTAATTTAAATACAGTCCAGGAACCTTTATTCCGGATCAATTTAAATACGCTCAAGGATCATTTTTACGGATTAATTTAAATACGGTCCAGGAACCTATTTCCGGATGAATTTAAATACGGTCCAGGAACCTTTATTCCGGTTCAGTTTAAATACGGCCCAGGAACCTTTATTCCGGATCAATTTAAATACGGTCCAGGAACCTTTATTCCGGATCAATTTAAATACGGTCCAGGAACCTTTATTCCGGATCAATTTAAATACGGTCCAGGAAACATTTTTCCGGATCAATTTAAATACGCTCAAGGAACATTTTTCCGGATTAATTTAAATACGGTCCAGGAACCTTTTCTCGGATTAATTTTAATACAGTCCAGGAACCTTTATTCCGGATCAATTTAAATACGCTCAAGGAACATTTTTACGGATTAATTTAAATACGGTCCAGGAACCTTTTCTCGCATTAATTTAAATACGGTACAGGAACCTTTTTTCCGGATCAATTTAAATACGGTACAGGAACCTTTATTCCGGATCAATTTAAATACGGTACAGGAACCTTTTTTCCGGATCAATTTAAATACGGTACAGGAACCTTTATTCCGGATCAATTTAAATACGGTCCAGGAACCTTTATTCCGGATCAATTTAAATACGATCCAGGAACCTTTATTCCGGATCAATTTAAATACGGTCCAGGAACCTTTATTCCGGATCAATTTAAATACGGTACAGGAACCTTTTTTCCGGATCAATTTAAATACGGTACAGGAACCTTTATTCCGGATCAATTTAAATACGGTCCAGGAACCTTTATTCCGGATCAATTTAAATACGGTACAGGAACCTTTATTCCGGATCAATTTAAATACGGTACAGAAACCTTTATTCCGGATCAATTTAAATACGGTCCAGGAACCTTTATTCCGGATCAATTTAAATACGGTACAGGAACCTTTTTTTCCGGATCAATTTAAATACGGTACAGGAACCTTTATTCCGGATCAATTTAAATACGGTACAGGAACCTTTATTCCGGATCAATTTAAATACGGTACAGGAACCTTTATTCCGGATCAATTTAAATACGGTACAGGAACCTTTATTCCGGATGAATTTAAATACGGTACAGGAACCTTTATTCCGAATCAATTTAAATACGGTACAGGAACCTTTATTCCGGATCAATTTAAATACGGTACAGGAACCTTTTTTCCGGATCAATTTAAATACGGTCCAGGAACCTTTATTCCGGATCAATTTAAATACGGTCCAGGAACCTTTATTCCGGATCAATTTAAATACGGCCCAGGAAACATTTTTCCGGATCAATTTAAATATGGTACAGGAACCTTTATTCCGGATCAATTTAAATACGGTCCAGGAACCTTTATTCCGGATCAATTTAAATACGGTCCAGGAACCTTTATTCCGGATCAATTTAAATACGGTACAGAAACCTTTATTCCGGATCAATTTAAATACGGTCCAGGAACCTTTATTCCGGATCAATTTAAATACGGTCCAGGAACCTTTATTCCGGATCAATTTAAATACGGTACAGGAACCTTTATTCCGGATCAATTTAAATACGGTGCAGGAACCTTTTTTCCGGATCAATTTAAATACGGTGCAGGAACCTTTTTTCCGGATCAATTTAAATACGGTACAGGAACCTTTATTCCGGATCAATTTAAATACGGTACAGGAACCTTTATTCCGGATCAATTTAAATACGGTACAGGAACCTTTATTCCGGATCAATTTAAATACGGTCCAGGAACCTTTATTCCGGATCAATTTAAATACGGTCCAGGAACCTTTATTCCGGATCAATTTAAATACGGCCCAGGAAACATTTTTCCGGATCAATTTAAATACGCTCAAGGAACATTTTTCCGGATTAATTTAAATACGGTCCAGGAACCTTTTCTCGGATTAATTTAAATACCGTCCAGGAACCTTTATTCCGGATCAATTTAAATACGGTCCAGGAACCTTTATTCCGGATCAATTTAAATACGGTCCAGGAACCTTTATTCCGGATCAATTTAAATACGGTACAGGAACCTTTATTCCGGATCATTTTAAATACGGTACAGGAACCTTTTTTCCGGATCAATTTAAATACGGTACAGGCCCCTTTTTTCCGGATCAATTTAAATACGGTCCAGGAACCTTTTCTCGCATTAATTTAAATACGGTACAGGAACCTTTTTCCGGATCAATTTAAATACGGTACAGGAACCTTTATTCCGGATCAATTTAAATACGGTCCAAGAACCTTTTTTCCGGATCAATTTAAATACGGTACAGGAACCTTTTTTCCGGATCAATTTAAATACGGTACAGGAACCTTTATTCCGGATCAATTTAAATACGGTACAGGAACCTTTATTCCGGATCAATTTAAATACGGTCCAGGAACCTTTATTCCGGATCAATTTAAATACGGTCCAGGAACCTTTATTCCGGATCAATTTAAATACGGTCCAGGAACCTTTATTCCGGATCAATTTAAATACGGTCCAGGAACCTTTATTCCGGATCAATTTAAATACGGTCCAGGAACCTTTATTCCGGATCAATTTAAATACGCTCAAGGAACATTTTTACGGATCAATTTAAATACGGTACAGGAACCTTTATTCCGGATCAATTTAAATACGGTACAGGAACCTTTTTTCCGGATCAATTTAAATACGGTACAGGAACCTTTATTCCGGATCAATTTAAATACGGTCCAGGAACCTTTATTCCGGATCAATTTAAATACGGTACAGGAACCTTTTTTCCGGATCAATTTAAATACGGTACAGGAACCTTTATTCCGGATCAATTTAAATACGGTCCAGGAACCTTTTCCCGGATTAATTTAAGTACGATCGAGGAACCATTTTCCGGATTAATTTAAATACGGCCCAGGAAACATTTTTGCGGATTAATTTAAATACGGCCCAGGAAACATTTTTCCGGATTAATTTAAATACGGCCCTCTGAACATTTTTCCGGATTAATTTAAATACGGCCCTCTGAACATTTTTCCGGATTAATTTAAATACGGTCCAGGAACCTTTTTATCGGATCAATTTAAATACGGTTCAGGAACCTTTTCCCGGATCAATTTAAATACGGTTCAGGAACCTTTATTCCGGATCAATTTAAATACGCTCAAGGAACATTTTTTCGGATTAATTTAAATACGGTCCAGGAACCTTTTCTCGGATTAATTTAAATGCAGTCCAGAAACCTTTATAGCGGATCAATTTAAATACGCTCAAGGAACATTTTTACGGATTAATTTAAATACGGTCCAGGAACCTTTATTCCGGATCAATTTAATTACGGTACAGGAACCTTTATTCCGGATCAATTTAAATACGGTCCAGGAACCTTTATTCCGGATCAATTTAAATACGGTCCAGGAACCTTTATTCCGGATCAATTTAAATACGGTCCAGGAACCTTTATTCCGGATCAATTTAAATACGGCCCAGGAAACATTTTTCCGGATCAATTTAAATACGCTCAAGGAACATTTTTCCGGATTAATTTAAATACGGTCCAGGAACCTTTTCTCGGATTAATGTAAATACCGTCCAGGAAGCTTTATTCCGGATCAATTTAAATACGCTCAAGGAACATTTTTACGGATTAATTTAAATACGGTCCAGGAACCTTTTCTCGCATTAATTTAAATACGGTACAGGAACCTTTTTTCCGGATCAATTTAAATATGGTACAGGAACCTTTTTTCCGGATCAATTTAAATACGGTACAGGAACCTTTATTCCGGATCAATTTAAATACGGTCCAGGAACCTTTATTCTGGATCAATTTAAATACGGTACAGGAACCTTTTTTCCGGATCAATTTAAATACGGTACAGGAACCTTTATTCCGGATCAATTTAAATACGGTCTAGGAACCTTTTCCCGGATTAATTTAAATACGATCCAGGAACCATTTTCCGGATTATTTAAATACGATCGAGGAACCATTTTCCGGATTAATTTAAATACGGCCCAGGAAACATTTTTGCGGATTAATTTAAATACGGCCCAGGAAACATTTTTCCGGATTAATTTAAATAAGATCCAGGAACCATTTTCCGGATTAATTTAAATACGATCCAGGAACCATTTTCCGGATTAATTTAAATACGATCCAGGAACCATTTTCCGTATTAATTTAAATACGATCTAGGAACCATTTTCCGGATTAATTTAAATACGGCCCTCTGAACATTTTTCCGGATTAATTTAAATACGGCCCTCTGAACATTTTTCCGGATTAATTTAAATACGGCCCTCTGAACATTTTTTCGGATCAATTTAAATACGGTACAGGAACCTTTATTCCGGATCAATTTAAATACGGTACAGGAACCTTTATTCCGGATCAATTTAAATACGGTACAGGAACCTTTTTTCCGGATCAATTTAAATACGGTACAGGAACCTTTATTCCGGATCAATTTAAATACGGTCCAGGAACCTTTATTCCGGATCAATTTAATTACGGTCCAGGAACCTTTATTCCGGATCAATTTAAATACGGTACAGGAACCTTTTTTCCGGATCAATTTAAATACGGTACAGGAACCTTTATTCTGGATCAATTTAAATACGGTACAGGAACCTTTATTCCGGATCAATTTAAATACGGTACAGGAACCTTTTTTCCGGATCAATTTAAATACGGTACAGGAACCTTGTTTCCGGATCAATTTAAATACGGTACAGGAACCTTTATTCCGGATCAATTTAAATACGGTCCAGGAACCTTTATTCCGGATCAATTTAAATACGCTCAAGGAACCTTTATTCCGGATCAATTTAAATACGGTACAGGAACCTTTATTCCGGATCAATTTAAATACGGTCCAGGAACCTTTATTCCGGATCAATTTAAATACGGTACAGGAACCTTTATTCCGGATCAATTTAAATACGGTCCAGGAACCTTTATTCCGGATCAATTTAAATACGGTCCAGGAACCTTTATTCCGGATCAATTTAAATACGGCCCAGGAAACATTTTTCCCGATCAATTTAAATACGCTCAAGGAACATTTTTCCGGATTAATTTAAATACGATCCAGGAACCTTTTCTCGGATTAATTTAAATACAGTTCAGGAACCTTTATTCCGGATCAATTTAAATACGCTCAAGGAACATTTTTACGGATTAATTTAAATACGGTCCAGGAACCTTTTCTCGCATTAATTTAAATACGGTACAGGAACCTTTTTTCCGGATCAATTTAAATACGGTACAGGAACCTTTTTTCCGGATCAATTTAAATACGGTACAGGAACCTTTTTTCCGGATCAATTTAAATACGGTACAGGAACCTTTATTCCGGATCAATTTAAATACGGTACAGGAACCTTTATTCCGGATCAATTTAAATACGGTACAGGAACCTTTTTTCCGGATCAATTTAAATACGGTACAGGAACCTTTATTCCGGATCAATTTAAATACGGTCCAGGAACCTTTATTCGGGATCAATTTAAATACGGTACAGGAACCTTTTTTCCGGATCAATTTAAATACGGTCCAGGAACCTTTTTTCCGGATCAATTTAAATACGGTACAGGAACCTTTTTTCCGGATCAATTTAAATACGGTACAGGAACCTTTATTCCGGATCAATTTAAATACGGTACAGGAACCTTTTTTCCGGATCAATTTAAATACGGTACAGGAACCTTGTTTCCGGATCAATTTAAATACGGTCCAGGAACCTTTATTCCGGATCAATTTAAATACGGTCCAGGAACCTTTATTCCGGATCAATTTAAATACGGTCCAGGAACCTTGTTTCCGGATCAATTTAAATACGGTACAGGAACCTTTATTCCGGATCAATTTAAATACGGTCCAGGAACCTTTATTCCGGATCAATTTAAATACGGCCCAGGAAACATTTTTCCGGATTAATTTAAATAAGATCCAGGAACCATTTTCCGGATCAATTTAAATACGGTACAGGAACCTTTTTTCCGGATCAATTTAAATACGGTACAGGAACCTTTTTACCGGCTCAATTTAAATACGGTACAGGAACCTTTATTCCGGATCAATTTAAATACGGTACAGGAACCTTTTTTCCGGATCAATTTAAATACGGTACAGGAACCTTTATTCCGGATCAATTTAAATACGGTACAGGAACCTTTATTCCGGATCAATTTAAATACGGTACAGGAACCTTTTTTCCGGATCAATTTAAATACGGTACAGGAACCTTTTTTCCGGATCAATTTAAATACGGTACAGGAACCTTTTTTTCCGGATCAATTTAAATACGGTACAGGAACCTTTTTTTCCGGATCAATTTAAATACGGTACAGGAACCTTTATTCCGGATCAATTTAAATACGGTACAGGAACCTTTTTTCCGGATCAATTTAAATACGGTACAGGAACCTTTATTCCGGATCAATTTAAATACGGTCCAGGAACCTTTATTCCGGATCAATTTAAATACGGTACAGGAACCTTTTTTCCGGATCAATTTAAATACGGTACAGGAACCTTTATTCCGGATCAATTTAAATACGGTACAGGAACCTTTTCCCGGATTAATTTAAATACGATCCAGGAACCATTTTCCGGGTTAATTTAAATACGATGCAGGAACCATTTTCAGTATTAATTTAAATACGGCCCAGGAAACATTTTTGCGGATTAATTTAAATACGGCCCAGGAAACATTTTTCCGGATTAATTTAAATACGATCCAGGAACCATTTTCCGGATTAATTTAAATACGATCCAGGAACCATTTTCCGGATTAATTTAAATACGATCCAGGAACCATTTTCCGGATTAATTTAAATACGATCCAGGAACCATTTTCCGGATTAATTTAAATACGGTCCAGGAACCTTTTCCCGGATTAATTTAAATACGATCTAGGAACCATTTTCCGGATTAATTTAAATACGATCCAGGAAACATTTTTGCGGATTAATTTAAATACGGCCCAGGAAACATTTTTGCGGATTAATTTAAATAAGATCCAGGAACCATTTTCCGGATTAATTTAAATACGATCCAGGAACCATTTTCCGGATTAATTTAAATACGATCCAGGAACCATTTTCCGGATTAATTTAAATACGATCCAGGAACCATTTTCCGGATTAATTTAAATACGATCCAGGAACCATTTTCCGGATTAATTTAAATACGATCCAGGAACCATTTTCCGGATTAATTTAAATACGGTCCAGGAACCTTTTCCCGGATTAATTTAAATACGATCCAGGAACCATTTTCCGGATTAATTTAAATACGATCCAGGAACCATTTTCCGGATTAATTTAAATACGATCCAGGAACCATTTTCCGGATTAATTTAAATACGATCCAGGAACCATTTTCCGGATTAATTTAAATACGATCCAGGAACCATTTTCCGGATTAATTTAAATACGATCCAGGAACCATTTTCCGGATTAATTTAAATACGATCCAGGAACCTTTATTCCGGATCAATTTAAATACTGTACAGGAACCTTTTTTCCGGATCAATTTAAATACGGTCCAGGAACCTTTATTCCGGATCAATTTAAATACGGTCCAGGAACCTTTATTCCGGATCAATTTAAATACGGTACAGGAACCTTTTTTCCGGATCAATTTAAATACGGTACAGGAACCTTTATTCCGGATCAATTTAAATACGGTCCAGGAACCTTTATTCCGGATCAATTTAAATACGGTACAGGAACCTTTTTTCCGGATCAATTTAAATACGGTACAGGAACCTTTATTCCGGATCAATTTAAATACGGTCCAGGAACCTTTATTCCGGATCAATTTAAATACGGTCCAGGAACCTTTTCCCGGATTAATTTAAATACGATCCAGGAACCATTTTCCGGATTAATTTAAATACGATCCAGGAACCATTTTCCGGATTAATTTAAATACGGCCCTCTGAACATTTTTCCGGATTAATTGAAATACGGCCCTCTGAACATTTTTCCGGATTAATTTAAATACGGCCCTCTGAACATTTTTCCGGATTAATTTAAATACGGCCCTCTGAACATTTTTCCGGATTAATTTAAATACGGCCCTCTGAACATTTTTCCGGATCAATTTAAATACGGTCCAGGAACCTTTTCCCGGATCAATTTAAATACGGTTCAGGAACCTTTTCCCGGATCAATTTAAATACGGTCCAGGAAACATTTTTCGGATTAATACGGTTAAGGCAAGGACGTATTTAGGGGGTCCAGGGGGTCCGGACCCCCGAGAGATTTATCAAATACTAAGATTAAATAATGAAAATATACTCGTTAAGCATTTGTTGTATAATTTCCTCTGAACTTTTTAGAAGACCAGGATTATATTGGGATCATACGGCTTTGAATGACATTACAAAGATTATTTATGTACACTATTACTCAAAATAATGTGCATAAAATTTTAATCAGAAACTTACTTTTCTCCCACTACATTTAACATCATTTTTGTTATTCGATAAGAATTCAATTATTCATCTATTTGACATTAACTTCATTGCCAGGACACTTGTTTTTATGTAAATCATTCCGATCTTAACTATAGGTAATCTACGTAATGAATATGCGCTGTTATATCTCTATTCTTATAGTCTTTTTATCTAATTGTGTAGTAATAATATAATATTAATTTATGTATTGTATTCATTTTATTTAATATAATTATTTTAATTTAAACATTATTATTATTCGTGAGACCCTTGGTTCGGACCCTCCCCTCCCCGAAACATATTTCTAGATACGTGCCTGGGTCCAGGAACCTTTTTTCCGGATTCATTTAAATACGGCCCAGGAACTTGTTTTCCTGATGAATTTGATACGGCCATTGAAATGAAACTACGCAGTTGTGCGAAATAAGCTTCCGCTTCCTGTCCTGTTGCGGAACCCAATACAAACCATTAGAATTTATAGGTTCCTAACCCGGCCGGATAGTACAGATTTGATGAAAGATTTGTAAAGAATCGTACAGTGAAATAAGAACATGACGAATATGTGGATAGCCCGTAAAACGGATAAACGATAAAACTGTCCGGATAATGCACACGGATATCAGGATATTCGCATAATTAAGATATCCGGATTTGGCCATCACGTTCCTCAACCGGGTATAGAACCTGAACCCCTTGATTACATGACGACGACGTGACTGATACACCTGTAGGAAGTTGGAAAATATGCTTATCAACATGTTACACGTGCATAAGGCGTTGCCGATGACTTGAGTATAATTTAAAGGAACAGATGATTATTTTCTCTCCAGCGGAACTTCAATGGGTCGCACCCCCGGCGAGGACCGCCGCTGGAGTTCTGTTTTTTTTTCAGGGTCTCCATTGCTCAAACGCTAAGAAGGCGTCGGAAGCATGCGAACGTACTTGAGTGTTGTTGGCCGGGGGACAAGTGGTGACGTTGCGTGAAATCACGCGTGTGTCTCAGCTGCTGCCTTCGTTGTGGAAGGTCAGCACTCCTGGGTTGCCATAGTAGGTCCTGTTCGAGCAGCGCGATTAAACGCTGATAAAGACATTCCAGAGTCCTATGAGCATGAACTGCGCTGAGATTATGTGAGGGGGTTATGTTCGAATTTTAAAATCTAACTAAATAGTTCCGTATGCAAAGAGTGTGCTGTGCTATAGACAAATGCCTTTAGGAATCTATTACTTATATCCAAATCCATATACTCCTGGAAGTTAAAAGCTCTTTGCCTGTGCTACCCTGATTATCTCTGGTTTGGACATAGACAGAAATTTGTCCTGGAGAGGGGAGGAGCGGTCAGGGCCTTGATAAAACTTGAATAATAACAGTACTAATAATTATGAGGCTTCTGATTATTATAACCTAATAAATATAAACAAATTTTATTGCAAATTTATTATATCGTTGGGGAGAATTTTCTTCTTGATTCATCACGTTATTTTGACAAAATCCTGTTTCCCTGCTGGTCTCTTCAGGAAGGAGGGATTCTGAGCCACACCCAAAAATTATTCTCTCTTCATACAACGGATTAAATATGCTGCACCTATACCCTTTCCCGGTTATCTCTGGAGCAAGGGATCGAAAACAAGTCGAGGGAACGGGATTGCGTGGATGGGGGAAAGCGACTGTAGTTACCAGCCGTCGCAGTATGCTTCGCTCTGCCCATTCGACCCCCCCCCCCCCGGTACCCTTCTACGCTGCTATGCGCGGCCTTCTTCCAGAGATAGCTGGAACAGGCCATGGTAACAAAAGTGACTTGTAACCAGCTAAATGAAATTACTAAGGAAATATATATACAGGGTGAGGCAAAAGTACAGCACAACCCTTTTAATTTGAAAACGACTTGACGGAGGGCGATGAAATTTCGGATATGGGTAATTTTGGTGTGGGTTAGTTTGTATCATGGCGGCCATCTTGGAATTACATCCAGATTTTCAAATGGGAAGGGGGTCATGTAGCATATCATTTTACATGTGCGTTTTCTCAGAAATAAGAATATGCAGTCATTTTTCCCCTAAGTTTATTTGGTGAGGATATTTTCACAGTTGAAGTTCACATTTGGCATCCTACAAGATGTGCTCTATGTGTTGCCCGTTCTGTGCTACACACAACGTAAGACGTTTCAGCCAGTCCTCATGGTCACGCAATGACACTGCAGGATCGACAGAGTAGCATGCTTGTTGGAGATGTCGGAGATCAGTGATTTTCTCTTGATAGATAAACTATGGCTTTAAGATTACCCCAAAGGTAAAAGTCAGGGGGCGTAAGGTCCGGAGAACGGGGTGGCCACTGAGTGGGCCCTCTTCGACCAATCCAGTGATCTGGGAGCTGTTCATCCAACCACTGCCTGACACACAACGCGTAGTGCGGAGGCGCTCCGTCCTGCTGGAAATAGGCTGGTAATTCGCCGTCGGGTTCATCAGTGAGGGAAACACATGTTCCTGGAGAATATTCAGATATCTCTCCCCATTTAGGTTACCATGGATGAAGACAGGTCCCACAATTCGGGTGTTCCATAGGTATATCCCACACCACACCATTACCTTTGCCGCATAACTTCCTTGCGAGGATCTGTCTACAATGGGTTGGTATCTCACCAATAACGATGATTATGCTTATTTACCTCACCGTTCAACAAGAATACTTCCTCATCGCTAAACAGAACACTTTTCGTGAACTGGGGATCCTCGTTGCAACGAGCCAAACCCCAGCCTGCAAACTGTAACTGCATGTCTGTGTCTTCAGTTAAGAACTGCTGCGTTTGAATTTTGTAGGGATGCCTCTTTTTAGTATGCAACACACGGAGTATGGATTTCGGACTCCTGACACTGAAGCCAAACGCCGGGTACTTCGTTTCGGGCTCTTGACCAAGGATTCCACGATTGCCGTTGCTGTTTCTTCGTCGGTAGCTGTTGTCGGCCGTCCACTACGTTCTCTGTCGCACACGAATCCCGTATCCTTAAACTTCTGCATTACACGCAAGACTGTGAGATGTCTTCTCTCTCTCTGGATGCCGGGCATTGAAATCTTCTGCAATTACCCTGGCACTGCGCTCCCCTTATAACAACAATTTCGATCCGTTCTTGGAGTGTTAGAGCCATGTTAGATCACCTGGAACAAATAAATACCAACCCATCACATTGCGCCAAATGTGAACTTCAACTGTGAAAATATCCTCACCAAATAAAGTTAGGGGAAAAATAACTGCATATTCTTATTTCTGATAAAACGCACATGTAAAATGATATGCTACATGACCCCCTTCCCATTTGAAAATCTGGATGTAATTCCAAGATGGCCGCCATGATGCACATAGCCCCCACCCCAATTACCCATATCCGAAATTTCATCGCTCTCCGTGTAGTAGTTTTCAAATTGAAAGGGTTGTGCCGGACTTCTGACTCACCCTGTATTTTGATTTCCCCTCCCACCAATCCCCAGTGTCAAGCAGCATGGTGTCAAGGTGTAAACTTTTTAACACGCATTTTAGAAAAAAAATATATACATGTTGATTGAATTTTATATTATGTTAAAGAAACCTTCCCATCCCCTCAATGTTCCTGTCGGCATCCTTGCTCTTTGCTTATTGAGCAAATTCATCAAGCTGAAGTTGGTAAATAGCAAGATGTCTTTCGAAGCATGCTCCTACCACACGCTGCTGTTCGGTTTTTCCAAACGTGGCTAAAAGGGAAACATCAATCATATTTGCTTCTTCCCTACTCGCCACCTCCATGCCCTTTCCACCCCGCCCTGGTTTATTTTTGCCCCTCCCCCTTCCCCTTGCTAATTACCCGTGCTAAATAGCGAAGTGATCCACGCACACCGGCTATATTTCCACGTCAGTGGACGAAAGAGGCATCCTCATTGTTTGGTTAACCTGGAGAGAGAGCTATAGATAGCCCTTTTGAAGGTTGGGCCTATTCGCGTGCTGTCCATATCGTCGGGAGGCGAGCTCGTGGACTCTTTTGATGGTCCTTGCCTCCCCGCCTGCCTCTGTGATGATGTTCCCACGTGGATTAATGTTGACTGGAGCGGAACCAGAATCGCAGCGCCAGGAATGGTATTTATACTACAGATGAGTTGTGTCGCAAAAGCAGCAGGCACGGTAGAATAGGATTGCCACCTAACCAGTATTTCTCTTGGATCCTTTTTTATCACTTTCTATTAAACTAAAATAAAGTACTTGACAGAATCGTACCTATGTGTACGACATGAGCATCGCTAGGAGAGTAATAGTAGTAGTAATAACATAATCAGTAATAAGTTACTCCAAACTAACATGGAACCAGTGTTTAATAATTTAGAAATTAGGTAAGGTAAAGTTTCCCGTGCATATAACACCGTGCCATGAAGGCGCAATTAGGTGATGTGGGGGTAGGACCCCACACATTCTCGATTTCGGCCATTTTAGATATGACGTGATCAGCACCACGTTCCGACACCTTTACCCCCCCAGGATTGCCCCCAAGTACCCATTGATTTGATGCTGGGTGATCCCCAGAGCCGCTTTATGCGGCTAAGATCGAAAGAATTCCGACCTTGAATCACCCACCCCTGCAATCGAACCCGGGTCTCCCGCGTGGCAGTTAGGCGGCCTACCGACTAAGCCACTGCGGCTCTTGGAGAAATGAGGAGAATTGATTATTAATTGTCAGGATTGGATACAGAAAATACATTCTAATTGTTCCTCCCCACTCAGTTCTATTGTATGAATATATATTACAAAACTTGTTTATTTTAATTTTATTGGTCTCCCCGGCAGTGTAGTGTTTAACGTCGTCGCGTTGTAAAAAAAAGGGGGGTCCCGGGTTCGATATCCGACCTGGGCTTGGGTATTGTTTGCGAGTCAATTTAATCATATCACTCATTTCCCCGATAGCCAAAAGTTGCAGAGAAGCGACTCTTCCATCAAATGACCCTCTCACCGCCTCACAACGCTTATGGTGAACCTCGCTTTCGAAGGAGATGTAAATTCAACGATAGTGAAAGGAATTAGTTGTAGGAAGCTGTGAAATGAGCAAAATCTGTAAATAACTGTTTTTACCGGCTATTTGCGGGCTAGGGCACCACACATTTTCCACGTCCACCATAGTGAAAATGTAATCGGCACTACCAGGTAGTTTTTATACACCTATTGGGCCGGAAGCACATTGACAAAAACACATCTCGCCCGCTGAGGCGGGCGCCCATTGGGACGAAAGAGCCCAATGGAAGTGTCATTGAGAAAAATATATGTAATTAAGTGCAAGCTCGCTTACTGAGGCGGAAGGAAAGTGGGTGTCCGCCTTTTTTAAGCGAACAATTTCGCTCGCGTCGCTTCCGATTCAGTGGGCGTCTAGGTTTACCCTCAATGCTTGCTCCGGGTACCCATTGGTGAGAGGCTGGGTGAACCCCAGACCCGCTTGTACAGGCACATTGAAAAGAGAATTTCCACGATCATCCACATTGGAAATCGAACCTAAGTCTTCCACGTGGCAGTCAGGCGTCTTAAGAAACTTTTTTTTTCATCTAAGAAGGTTGAAAATGCAAGGTTACAGCCCTCTCTTTGGGTGTGGAATAATATATTTTTCAGTTCTCCATGTTGACGTACTAAGTGATGTTTGTTCAAACATAAGATCCAAAGGAAGTCTCAGTCATATCCAACCAGATTAGATAACGAGGACATTGTTGACACTTGTCTTTCACAGATCTGTGTTCCATGGGAGTGGATGGGAACAAATAACGTTATGGTTTCTTTCTGTAGATTTGTTGCAAGACATTGCACTTTGTCCCTTAAACCTTTCATATGCACTCTTTGTAACGTATGTGGGAATGTCAGGTAAAGTGAATATAGGGCTAGCTACTAAAAAAGAGAGGCCATAATGCCTCTTTACATGTCACTGAATCCAATAATAAACAATATAGAACAAGATTTTTTCTGGATCTCCCCATACTGGAAACGATGTTGCTTTGTAATCAAGGGGACTCTGGTTCGATACTGGCTCGGCCAACGGGGCTCGTACAACTTGATACGTGAGGCCCATTCGAAATACCGATTTAACTTACTTGCTTGCTTATATACCCTGTCTCAGGAATCTCTGGAGCAAGGCCGCGCAAAGCGGCAGAGAAGGGGGAATCGAGTCTGCAGAGCGAAGCACTACACGCTGCTGGGAAGGTTGGTAACTGCAGTCGCTTTCACTCCCTCCACGCAATCCTGTTCCCTCTCACGTGTTCGTTGGTGGAAGGTTGATCAGCATATTCTGCCCCTGACCTAGAAGGCTTTCCCAGAGAGCCATTTCACTACTATTATTTTTCATCATAGCCTCCTGCAACTTCAATGCACTTTTCCAATCGGTGCTCTAGGGCTTCAATTCCGGCACAAGAAAATCTCCCGACTGCTCCTGAAACCATACGTTTACAGCATCCATCACTTCAGAATCGATGCTGAAACTCTTCCCACCTAGGTATTTTTTGAGATTTTTTAATCATGTCATGAAGGGACATGTCATTATAAATGTCCGTTTGTGACAGGTTTTTTTTTTCAGCAAATATTTGATGACTGCACGAATAACAGTTTTCTCCATCTTCTTTGGAATGCTTACACCTCTCACACTTCAGTCACATGTAAAACAAAGAGGATGAGATCAAAGAAACTTGGTGGGTGTTCCTGACTATAACCGCGTTTGTTACAACCTGTCCCCTTTCCCGCGCTAGGGAGCGCTCGACAGTTTCGGTGCCAATGAGAAACGAGGAAAAAATCGTCTGCTGGGCAGCGAGGAGCGAATGGAAGCCAGAAGAGAGGCGCTTACGTAGACGCTGTTGCGACGTTGCGTATTTTAATTGGCTGCCTGGCTTTGACTTTCCCCAGCACCGAGAAAAGCCAGGGAGCAACTAGCGCGAGAACCGGGACAGGTTGTAACAAACGCGGTATAAGATAGACTATGCAGCACACGATTTTTTTCCCCTTCCAAGAACTGGAAGTGTGTCAGGGGAGGGGCAGAGCATACTGATCAACCCTTGTACTTGCGCAGAGACTTGTTTTGTTCGCCTGCTCCAGTAATGGCTGGGACAGAGTGTAGATGGCATTAACACGAAAAAATCATTTGGTAAACTTAAGTGTAAGTTGTCAGTAATCAACAAAGAGAGACTCCCTAGAAATTTCTGGTGGGGTGGAGATCACCACCCCGCCCAGTTTCCCCCAGAATGTCTCATCCTACAAGCTATCGTCCATCCTCTAGTATCATCAATGCTTATGTACTTTGTAGTATCCACGACAATGTTTTTAAGATCTAAGGGCCCCGAATATTTTACGTTCGGTGGGCTGCGATACTGGCAATTGAGATTTCCGCAACGGGACCACAGCCTTTTTCCTCACACGATTTAGTTAGTATTGGCCGCGGTGGCTCAGTCGGTAACGCGTCTCAAGGTCCCGGGTTCGATCCCCGGCCGGTTCAAATCCGGGAACTTTTCTAACGTTGGAAGCGGCGCCAGCGTCGAATAACATGGGTACCTGGGGGAAACCCTGTGGGGTAAAGGCGGTCACGGGTGCGGTGCTGATCACATCACCCCCACTCACGACCGGATCAAGAAAGTGTGGGGCGTTACCCCCACACCCCCTATACGCTTTCATGGCGTGGTGCTAAGCACAGGGGAGCACTTTACCTTTTTACCAAGTTAGTATTGTTTGGAACTTGGAGTGTATTTAAGTTCATCCACAAAAAACGTTCCTTGACCGTATTTAAATCGATCCGAAAAAAAAAGTTCCTTGAACGTATTTAAAATGATTCTGAAAAGAAAAAGAAAGGTTCCTGGACCGAATTGAAATACTGTAGAAATGAAAAGGTTCTTTACGAGCGAGAACCCATTTACGCTTTCTGATTTTATCTCCTGGACCGGAATTCCCGGACCTTTAACACCTCTGAGTCTAGCTACTTAGCATGAAGTGGTGAGACTGATTCTGATTGGAAAACAAACCGACAAAGCACGAGGTGCACGAAGATGTAGGAGAGAGGTACGTATGGCGGGGGTGGGTGGGGGGGACTGGCTCATTGCAGGAGCTGCGCGAGAGAGGGCTTTCACTTCGGGTGTCTCGCAGGCAAAAATAAAAAAAAGAAAGAAAAATAAAAAAAAAATCTCAGCGATCCCGTTCGTTCAGTTCGCGAGCGAGATTGAAAGTGCGTTGAAGTGTAACATCGGGCCTGCTCCATAGCTGGGAGGTTTTGCTCGGTGCTCTTTTTTCCCCTCCCTCTCATCTCGACAAATCATGCTCCGTTCGACGAACGGGGACGACGGCTCAGCCTCCCGGCTTGGTCGCCGTCGCTAGTGGCAGACCGTGTGTCGTCACGGCATGATACGTGCGTCTGCCGCCACCGGTATGATGCTGCTCCTACGATCTCTACAGACGTTGCCCCTTCTGGGAGGATGGGCACCCGTTATCCAGCCGTAAGTATTGACACGGTTTTGAAAATTGAGCAAAAATATATGTGCATTGTGTGTGTGTGTATTCTGTTTACGTGATGGCATAGTAGTAATGTTATCTATCACCTCGTTCAGTGATTTATGAATACCCACAAATACCAAATTTATGGTCATTTTCTCTAAATTCGCCCCCCCCCCCTCCCTCTCCAGTCCGGTTTCGGCTCACTTTCTTACCACCGAAGGTTCTAGGATCGAGTCTTGGCATTGATGATTGTTTGTGTGTATCAGTTTATTTTTTCCATCCATCCTCATCGTCGCAATTAACTGAATGAGGTAAAGACGACGCAAATTAAGCAGAATTACGGGAATACACATTTCGTAGGTTTAGAACCCACGTTAAATTTTAGGCCCGCCTTTGCAGAAGTGTTAAAACTTTTTGAACTTTTTGTTATTATTCTTGTAAAACCGGCCTCCTTAGCTGGAAGCAGTGGCGTGCCCAGGATTTTCGAAAGGAAGGGGTTACGTACACTTTTTGTGGTAGTCGGCTCTCGTTTGGTATCTTTTCTTACATTCGACGTTCTTTTTGTAGAAATACTGTTCCAAAGGGAGGGGTTCTAACCCCCATCAACCCCCCTTGGACACGCCACTGGCTGGAAGCCTCTTGAATTCCAAACCTGGAATTCGTGAGTGACTGACAACTGTGTATTTTTTTATAATTTACCATGTGCATTAATCGCGACGATGGAGATAAAATAACAAATCCATTTTAAAATGCCCTCGCAGGAGCTCGAACCTAGAACCTTTAGCAGAGCGATCGTGATCAAAATGCTCAATACAATCTACTACGGAGGAGGTGAAACTGTAAAAGTATTTGAATATATAATTTTGTGCATGCTTCATGTAGAACTGTTCTCTGTTGCACGGTACGAAAGTCTTAGCTTTGAAACTTGGATAGTTTTTTAAGTCCACTTTTTGCTTAGGCTAGTCGGGACTATATCTACAGTTTAAAGTGGTATCCGAACCACTGTGCAGTGCACCTCAACCGGGGATCCAATCCTAGATTCCTAGATTACAAGTTGAGAGCGGTACCTCGACTCCATCGGAAAGGGGAACCTCCCGCTGTTGGACTAGATGGAGGAGAAACTGTGAACACTATTCCATCAAACAGCTTGATTTCTGATTCAAACTATAGTGTCAAGCGCTTTGGTATTTGGATAATTTATGCAGATTTATATCCATTCACTCCCTGCTGTATGAGCCTCAGATGCTCACAAGGCTGTGAAGATTTGAACCGTTGCCAGCATAATCATGTGTGGCGCTTCTTTTTCTATTTTTTACCTCCTTATATACCATTGTTTGTTGCCATCCTTTTCTGATCTCTGTGTCTCGGGCACGATAATTAAAGATGATAAAGGGAGACCCCCTGAAGAAGTCTAGCTCCACCTGCATACATTCAGGGGTGTGCACTTATGTCCTGATGCCTTTAAACAATAAACCAGGACGTCATTTCTTCAGAATTTCGGTTCCCCTGTTTATTGTGGACTAATTTATTTAATTTTTTGTTTTACACATTTTTCATATCATTTACACTGGCATTTAATAAGATAATGATAATAATTTTGATTTATAACTGTAAGTACCCCCTTGGTTGTTCTGGTTTCCAAAACAATCAAGGTTTACATATTACATATAAGATGTGTAATGTTAGTAAGATTAGTACGAGTATATAGCAGGGGTAAGGGTTTTCAAAATCTGTACGCGCCTCCCCTCAGTAATATATTTGGACTTGATCACCCCTCATGGCTGAAAATCCAGATTCACACAGATAAGAAGCCCCAGAAGTACTTATTGTGCATAGTTTGTTTTGGAGGTAAATATTGAAATATTATTATTAATAATAAATTTTAAACTTTTGGAAAAAAAATAATTCCAGAAGTTCTCGCGGCTCCCCTGCAAAACTTTTTCGCCTCCCCACGGAGGCGCATCACAGTTTGAATACCACTGATGTATAGTAAGATATTACATTGTGACCAATTATTGATTCGGTTGGCCAGATCAGTAATTGGTTTACAAATTACAATAATTATTGGTTGGTTTTAGTTTTTAGGGTAAAACATTAGTCAATGAGTAATAGGTTAATAAAGGGATTGGTTATAAGAGGAAGGTATGTATGGAGTAAGAAGGTGGTTCTTAAGATAGGGGGAGCAGGGACTGGGAGGGGAATCGAATCGTCAGTCCTTGAACAGAGGGAGGGTCTTGGACGAAACAGAATTATGTTATTGGATGGGATTAAATATTACCACTTTTATAGTTAAAGTAACAGTTTGATATTGAACACATCCAGTTTTGTAATTAAATGTAATGAACGTCGCACATGGGTAATTTGGAACTTTTATTAGCCTCACATAATTCTCAGTTTTAACTTCCAACATGTTATGCGTGCTGCTCTTAGATAATAATACGAAATTCACTCCTCACAAAAACTTTGGAATATTGTTATATTAGGCAATAGGTGATATTTTCTAACAACAATATTCCAAACTTTTTTGTGAGGAGTGTATATACAAATTAAATGTAATAATGTTTGTTATGGTTACATAGGACAACTGTACTTCAGATTTCATTCATTCATTCATTGTTTTCTGCCTAATTGGCAGGTTTTTCACTGCAATCTCCAGCTTTCCCTATTCTCTGCCTTACGCTTCGTAATAGCATACGACCCAGTTAATTTAATATCATCCATAAGCTGATATCTCTTTCTTCCACGGACTTTTCTTCCTTCAACCATTCCCTCCAAGGCATCTCTTAGCAGGCATTTCCTTCTTAGACAGTGTCCTAACCAGTTTCTTTTCCTTTTCTTGATGGTCTCCAGTATAGATCTTTTTTCACCAACTCTTTTCAGTACGGCTTCGTTTCTTACCTTGTCCGTCCAATTTACACGCTCCATTTTTCGCCATGTCCACATTTCAAAAGCTTAGTCGTTTCTCTTCATTTCTTCTCAACGTCCAGGTTTCTGCACCATGTAGTACTACACTCCACACAAAACATTTCACTAATCTCTTCCTTAGACCTATGTCCATGGGTCCACAAAAAACATTTTTTCTTCTATTGAAAGCTTCTTTTGCTATTGCGATTCTCATTTTCACTTCTTGTTTGCAGCTCATGTCACTGCGTATAGTGCATCCGAGGTACTTGAAGCTATCCACTTGCTGGATTCTTTCACTGTTTGCTCTCACATTAATATTCCTTGGTTTCCGTCCTATAACCATTGCCTTTGTCATGTTTACATTAATCTTCATCCCATACTGCTCACAGCTGCTGTTTAACTCTTCTAACATACTATTTATGGTTATTTCATCCTCAGCGAATAATGCCATGTCATCAGCAAATCTTATGCAGTTTATTCTTCTTCCTCCCAATTTGACACCTCCTGTGCCCTGGAAACAATTTTTCACTATATCTTCTAAATAGATATTAAACAAAATAGGCGATAGGCAGCATCCTTGTCGTACTCCTCTTCCAATTTCACAGCCTTCTGTCATTTCGTCTCCTGTTCTCACTTTAACTCATTGATTCATGTATAAGTTGCTTAGAAGTCTCCTCTCTTTCCAATCTACCCGAATTTCCTTCAGAATTTCTGAACGTTTAACCCATTTCACTCTATCAAAGGCTTTCTCCAGGTCTACAAATACTACAAACACCTTCTTTCCTTTCTCTGAATATTTTTCCCCAATGGTCCTCAGTAAACCACAAAAATCCGATACATTTTGATTATAGGCCCCGCACTCAGCTAGGGTCGGCCCTGCGTGGGACCCTTTGATTACAATCACCACGCCATCGGGTAGGCTACCTATAATCTACGTAGGAACTGCATGAAAAGATAAAATAGAGAACTTCTTCCGAGAAATAGTAGTGGATTCGGAACTACAAAGATAGAAATGGGGTTTCCACTCGCTGACCACGCATTACTCTATGAAAACAAGGGCTGCGGCGCCAGGTACTTGATGGGTTAAGTTAATTCTTGAATGAACTAAACACTTTATAGCAGGATATGTTTTATAGGGTGTGCAATGATTCCGTGCTCGCCCTGGTACTCCATCGTTGAACATGAGGGAATATAGTGAAGAAATGTAGGTTTGTTTTTCCGGGACTTTGTCCCAACTATGATCAAGTGGGTCGGTTCGTTTCCATGACCGGAAGCATTTTTTTTTTTTCACAAACCCATCGAAGCGCGGAAACGTGGTTTGAAGGACGAAAATCATTGTGCTCATGTAATATCGTCATTGAGCACGCACATATATATATTGTTCGAAGGACTCTGAAAATATACACTATGCCTTTTCATATCCGTAGCATCCACGATTTGACGCGAAACTCCCGAGCGGCAACAACATTGGCGGTAGACGTGGCATTTCTTGGTTAAAGCAAGCAATTGGAAAAGCGGGGGAAAGAGGAAAGGGGGTATTATGTACGAATTGGATTAGTGGGCTACAATGAACCCAGTTTTCCTTGATTGTTAATATTCTAGACATATGTCTATCATGTTTCCATAAAATTTGTCAATCACCATCTTTATTCTCTCTTATTTTACTCAATGAAATCTTCGGGAATTGCTACAAAATGCCAAGCAAGCTGGCGACAAACTCTGCACCAGTATACATAAAAATCCAATCCTTTAATCCACGCAGAATTCAAGATAAAATGTAATGAAAATAGTCGTGGACAATTTGCAGAGCAATACTTGTGCATCACACTGTACTTACATACTAGCTTAGTAGGCAGTGTCGTTCTTTGTAAAGTTAACACAGCCCAACCTGCCTCTGTTATCTTCATATACTCAGCTGCCATCTCTCCGTTCTAAAGCAGCAGTTATGCTCCATAAGGATGTTAATTGCTGTTAATGAGGATTGCGGTTCCAGGCGTCCTTCGCACTCAGTTCCACTATCCTCATTTCACAATGAAACCGTTAGTCAAATTTTCTTCACATACACTGCTAACGAAGGAACTTTACATTTAGACGATTTTGCAACAGGTTATCACCACTACAATTAATACGGTTACTTGAGATGTAGAGTACGATGCACGAATATTACTAGGCAAGTAGCCCATTTCAATGTTCCTTCACTTTGTTTTACGCAACACGGGATTCAATGATAAAACTTGCTCCCGGGTTCGAATCCGGGCTGGGCTTGGTCGTTCTTTGTGAGTGTCCGTTCACCAATTTCATGTTAACGCCCATCCTCATCGTTGCGATAGCCAAAAGCGGAAAAGCGACGCTAAATAAGAAATAAAATGAAACTAGGATTAACTTGCTGCCAAACCTCTGGTTTACGTCAGGTAGGACATTTTTCGAAAATTTCTCTCTTTTCTGAAGAACCGCCATGATCAAACATTCTAAAAAAAAATTACTTCTCGTTAGAATTTCATGCGAAACATCCAAGTGAATTTTCATGTGGTTTGCTGTCGTTGTCAACTTGTATGTAATCGTACTATTCGATGCACAAGTATTGCTTGCCAAGTTGTCCATTATTATTTTAATTAGTTTCTCTTTTGTCCTACGGACTTTTAAAAGACTGAATTTTTATTTATGCTGATACAGAGGCCGTCAGCAGCTTGGTTGGAGTTTTGTTTCAATTCTTGAAGTTCTCATTGGGTAAAACAAACAAAATAAATATGGTGACGGACAATTTGCGTGGTGATACTTATGCATCCCACTCTACAGCATTTCATTCCTTAACAACATTGAAAGATTTAGGAGAAAAATGAATGAAAATAGCGATGGACAATTTACCTTGTAAGATATATATATGTATGTATTCCACAGTACTGTAGAGAGAAAAGGCAATAGTGGGTAAATTGTCGGTACATATTTTCATTTATTTTGGTATGCCGGAGCATGCGTTGTCCTCTCCTTCCTTGTCGCTTTTCTTTCAATTCTGGAACCTAAATTTTCATAAAACAAATCTCAATTAATATGTTGATGAACAAAGGGTGTTCCGAAAAAGTCACAAACTCAGATTTTCTGTTGCTTTCATCGAAATCACACTGAATCAATTACAGAAAATATAAGTATAATTCTATATTGGACATGTGCAAATATTCTAAACAGTGATAATCAATCCAACATGTATATCATGTATGTAATGTTTGCTATTAAAAGAATAAACTGTCTGCTGTAAAATTGCTTTTCCTAGAGCACCCTGATTTGCCTATTTAAATGGCTGTAGAAATTTATTTAGTAGACAAATGATGCCACAGAACATTTTCCATTAAGGTATACATACAATTTGTGCATTGCAGAAATGTTACCATATTATACATGAATTATTTTGGAGTCGCTAATTACTATACATAGATGAACTTCTAACTTCGTTCTCCACAGCGCCAACAGAGCTCTTTGGAAGGAATGCAATGACATACTGTTTACATCAAGCTGGGCACCATTTGCCACTACTTCATTATAATTTTTATCCATTTTCCAGATCGGAGATAACTTTACATAATTTGTTTGAAATTTTGGAACGTTAAACAACCCGGGTTTCGGCCTGGATCTTACTTGAGGCACACTGATAAGTGTATAAACTAGGATTGTATAAGCTGGTGATGTTCCAAAAATTATCACTGATACTATAGGTGTATTTCACCTACGTCACAAACTGTTATATTGTTTCTTCGAGCAGCCATGATTGAGGCCAGTTCTTGTAAGCATATGGAAGTCAAGAGGGGCGGGCGGAATACTAACACTAAAACTAACACTAATTCGTGATTTAAGAGAAACGTGAAGTTGATGCAAATGTAACGAACGCTACGTTTTGGATATTTCCTTACAAACAACAAATCAAATTGGCCGCAAACATGGCGGCTGTGCGCATCCTGACGTCACACGAGACCCACCTATATATAACTTTGCCGTCGGCCTTTGTCGTATTACAATTTTCCGTGTTTTAAGTCACTTTTCTGCCTTTTTAGGCTAATTATGAGGATGAGTGATGATTGAATTGATGATGGATAGACCAGGACTCGATACCAAAATCTTCGGCGGAGAAATTGTGTACTGCCCAGTGCGCTCAAGGCGGCCTCGGCAGCCAATGAAAAGAGCCATAATGCACCATTACGAAATTCTTGGAACTGATGACACGAGCAAAGAGCCAGGGAGATGTCGCACCCTTTTAGTAAAAAAGTATCAATAAAGTACTATGCAGACTGTACTTTAGAATTAGTTTATCGAACGCGAAGGACTTTCAAGGCACACTTGTTCGTTTCATATGTTCTAACGTTAACTTCGTCACAGTTTCTTGGTTAAAGCGTGTTGCACACGAAAAGGAGTAATTGGTTAGTCTAACAAGAAAATACGATCCTTTCTGGATCTTTGTTCTCACAGGTGTTAGATAATAAGTGAAACTTCTCTGGGAACTGGGATGAGTTTTTTCCCAGCAATTTTGTCTGGGAAAATCGCTGTTAATTCTCTCATTACGTTCAATTTTATTGTGGGATTTTTACCCGCGGGATGTTAGTCTTTCTCAAAACAGCCCTTGCACGTTGTGTTATGCAATGTTGTACATTGTAACACTATAAATCAGTGTTTGTCAAGCTTCGTGGAGTGAATATAAGAAGTTGTCTTGAATGTAGTATTTATAGTGGGATAATGCGAGCTAAAACAAACGTTTTGCGGCTATTGAAATGTATTTACAAAGCTTGATCCAGTTTTCAACATTGAAGTGTGATTTGAAGTGTAAATGTGCCTCTGTATCTCCACACTCATTCCTGCAAAATTAATTTCGAAAGAAAGCGAAAAAGGTGATGATTAGTGTGAGGGATAATTTAAATCTTCAATTAACAAAGAATGGAAAACTTATTTCTTTAGTATCTAACTTCCGGAATTGGTTCATGCAGAATGCTTACCCATTGCGAAATTATCATTTGAACCTTAAGGGAATACTTGTTGTTGGAAACATAAAACTTAGAGAATGTCGTGGAAATTTTGATAGTTGTTAGTTGTTTTCGAGATATTTCAGAACTTCTCGCAGGAAAGATTGCCAATCGGCGTAACCAATACTTTTGAAAGGGCTGATTATGGTTAATTTTTTTTAGTTTCGGCTTTTGGCTATTTTGAGATGCTTTTATGTTAATGATGAATTGATGTTGATACACAAATACCTTTGACTAGGATTCGAATCTAGGACCTCTTAAGTCACCTGGTCACTCCGCCACATAAACGCCATCAGTAAAATTTCCCTTTAACTTTTTATGTCTATTTTAATGATGTGTAAAACTGGATGAAGTAGGAATATCTCTCCTAGGATATAATAATAAATTTGAAATGAAATTGGTTTATTTTTATTGATTTGTTTTCTATGGGGGTATGAGATTGATTTTTTTAAGTTCACTTTATGTACAGATAGGCTAATCGGAACCAGACCTACAGATTAAAGTGGGATCCGAACAGCTATGTGCCTCCACCGGGTATCAAACCTGTGATTCCTTGATTACAAGGCGACGAAGTTTTAGCATAACGCTATCGGGAAGGCAAATACTTTTGTGTAATAACTATAACCATCACAATAATATCATTATTTCTATTATTCAAGTTGTATCAAAGGCCTGAGTCCCCCAAGTTCATGAACCAAGAAATTATAAAACTTGTCCACATCGGTAGCTCGCCATGTGCAAATGTGGGAAGTAGTTCGGGGAGTTCGACGATCTCCAATCTAGATCAGACATAAGTTAGCTCTGTTGCACGCTTTTGTTACTACCGGCTGAAACAGAATTATCTGATTATCTTCCTCTCCGTGGCTCCGTGACTGGTGACCCCAAGGTTACTGGGTCGAAGAAATCCGACGCATCTTTGGAGAAAGTACAGCGTCGACTTATGATCGGGTGTATTGTTGGAGGCAATATTCTTCAGAAGGTAGGAGTAAATCTTCTTCGTCCTGTTGCAAAATTGCTACGCGGATTTTAATGGTTTTTCTTCGCTAGTACGATGGTACAGAGACAAGACTTGGCACAGTTTCCTCTCGTCTTGATTCTTGAATGATCAAGTGTATCGTGTTCTCGTCTCGCGTTATGAAGTACAAGTTTCGTGTCGTCTCGAGTCTATAGCATAAGCACATTACAGACGTGCCACTGCTAGTGTTGCCCACGGGACGAGACGGGACAGGCTTTTAAAAATTCGAGACGAGATTGATCATGTGTCCCTTTGACAAACTAATATTTTCGAGACGAGACAGCATTTCCACGAGACGATACAGACCAAAATCTCGTCTCGTGGGCAACATTAGTCACTGCACAAACTTCCACATACTGTAGATTGCAAGCAACTCTCCTTAATAAACGTCCTGTTCTGTTCGACACCTTATTTCCTTAGACGTCCGTCGATCTTCGTGGCGGAGTGGTTAGCGTAGCTAACGACGCCAGAGATCCCGAGCTCAAATCCGTGCCTGGCCATGGGCATTCTTTGCGTTTCTTCATCAATTTCATCAATCATCCTCATCGTGGCGATTAGCCAAAGGTGGCAGAAAAACGAAGTAAAATAAACCAAATCTATCCACCTTAGACGTCCGGAAGAGGGGAGGAGCAAGGTGAGCCACGCCCCTGGAAAATGAATGTAACCATAAAATTATATATTTCAAATTACAGTGATTTACGTTAATTATCAGAAGGTCGTTGCAGGAACACAACTTCAAACTGAAGGTCAACGTTATTATGAGGTAAAATAGCCCCCCTCCTGCGCACGTCCATGTTTGTTTCGATGGGTGTAATGGGTACCGGGCGGGTAACCCTTTTGAAAAACACTCAAATGTCAACTTCATTTCCATGTAGTACACCCTAGACTGCATTTTGTAGACTAGCTAGGCTCTGGCGTCTGGACTCCAGCCAGTATAATCCTCTGTGCGACTTATGTGCTGTCCATGTGTGTTCGTGTGTCCTTTTATCAATTTCGTCTCATCACCTTTCATCCTCATCTTCGCGATTAGCCAAAACAAAAAAAAAACCTATGCTACAAGCTATTTATTTATTGATATAACCCAACAGGTCGGGCCCCCGAAAACTGAATTTTGTCATGGATGTGTGCAACACGCCGCACAAGCTAGGTGTTGTCCGATATGAATTAACGTCTGACAAGTGTGTATACAGAATTTTCCATATGAACGGGTGCAGAATGTAATGCCAAAATGGGTATAAATTGGACTTTTGCAAAGAATGTTTGGTGCATAGGCGTAGCTACGGGGTGTGCCGGGTGTTCCTAGGCACACCCTAATGGGCTGCTTTATCAAAGAGAATTAAAGACAGATATTTCAATAATAGAGAAAATAAGCGGCAGTTTGTAAGAAGTTGAAAATGTCATTACTTGGTACAAACGTGTGCATTATCGATGATGAAACGAGTGTATATAGTTTTTCGATTTTTTGTTGTCATTGGAGAAAGAAGATATTTACTGCATTCTACTCTGTACTACAGTGCTTTTCTTCTATACCTGTCACAAGCTGCACGTGTGAGAGCTTTCTCCAAGCTTACCCAAGTTAAAACTAAATTAAGAGCAACTCAGAAGCAGGATAGATTGGAAGCCCTGCTCTTGCTATTTGTGGAACAGGAAAAAGCTTAGTCTATTGATGTAAATGAAGTTACTGATGAGTTTAAGAACATTGTACCTTTTGGCAGACGTCTCTTCTTATAGACGGCGTGTATTTTGATGTATTTGTTTGTAACATTTATGAACATTTTGTGTGTGTGTAATTTCTATGCAATTTGATTTTTTCTACTACATATATTCACAAATGTCCAACACTGTCATTTAGTGAATTTATATTCCTTTACAAACATCAGTGCAGTTAAAGAGCCAAGTGATTGTGTTGCAAAATATGCTATTAAAAAGGTACAAGACCTCATTTTTTTTGTACACACCCAAATATAAAGTTCTAGCTACGCCTATGGTTTGGTGGGTGCATAAATCGCTGACAGCCAATACCAAGAGAGTATTGCCTTATTCCCTTGATAGATTAGACCATGCCTCCTGCATGTTTGTACGCGTAGGAGCGTAGGGAACAGAAGGAACAATTCAGATTATTTCGTTGTCGCTCCTTTGAATCGGTCGACGACCTCTATCTCCGGATCTTCTCAGTCGAATCATTGTTGCACTTCCGTGCTGTCATGACTAGACAGTTTCCCAGCTTTTGTGTGGGCGTGTTGCTAAAATTGTGCCGGCCGACCTCGAAAGGAAGTGGGTCGGTATGCCTATTTCCGATCCGCGCATAACAGGCTTCCCCGAGTAGGCCTATATGGTAATAGCCGACGTAATTGTGTAAACAGAGGCTTGAAATTTCGATTTGAGTCGAGAGTCAAATTGCTTCGCGTTTACCCGCTGTGCGGTGCTGCGTTCCACGCAGCTGAGAGTGTATGTTAGTTTGATTCGCAAGACTGCCGCTAGATGTCTCGCGTAGATTCTAACTGGCAGGTGGGCGTTGTTGTGAGAGGCATCAAAACACAATGAACTCTTTATCAGGTTGAACGTAATTCCTGATCATTGATGTCGCAGGGGTAGGAGGGGCGAACCAGTTGATCCCCTCCCTGGAAATTGACATGGCGGTAACGTTGTCACCTTGTAATCAAGGGATCCCGGTTTGATCTTCGGTCTAATCACACTGCACAGTAAACGATCGCACTTTCAACTGCAGATCCACTCCCGAGGAGAGAAAGCATAAAACATCACAAACACACACAGAGACAGACATTATCCTTGGTTCTTTGTCTCTCCTTTCAATACTATCCTTGGTAAAGTATATTTGAAATCAAAACCAATTGCTTATCTTTTGTTGGTATAGCTGAAACTATCCCCCCACCGAGAATTTGTTGGGGATATCCCTCTGACCCTCCCCCCAGGAAAGTGTTACCGAACCGTATATGTTTGTCACGAGCGAGACAAAAACACGCACAGAAAAAAACACCGATTCTCGAAATGATCGAAATTTCAGTGAATTATGGCATAGATGTCGCTTTGTTTTTCTTTCGCATAATATAAGAGGCAATGCCAGTGCGGTGCAGAGGCGCTGTTTGTGTGTATGTGAATAGAGCAATATTCTCGCGCAAACTCTGTTTCATTGTTGCTGCGTGCGGTCGATATATCGATCGTTGCACATACACTTCCGGTCCGAGTTCTCATTCATGCTGCTCTCAAGGAGAGAAAGAAATGTCTACTTCTCTTTATTGACATTTTCGAGCTTATATAATCCTGGGTTTATCTCTCTACTTTTTTCTTTCATTTTGTCCTTTCGTGCAACGTTTTGTTGATTGCAGTGTTGCCAACCCTCACACTTTGTTACCATATTTTTACAATTCCACCGGGGGTAAAAGCGATGTCGATACCAGGGTTGGCTAGGTAGCTTCGTTTTCCGAGGAGAGGCACGGTATTGCAGAGTGGTCGACTCTGCTTATTCGGCATAATTCTACATCTTTTGAAATTTTGAATAAGTATCTCGCTTTTAGAATTTGCAGGAGTTTAATTACGTACACCTGAAGACCCCCAGTGGTGACGCAAAAAGGCACGGTCATTGTTTTTTTGGTACAGTGGTTGACTGAATTTGTTTTTTGAGTCCACTTTATGCACAGATAGGCTAATCGGGACTGGGCCTACAATTTAAGTGGAATCCGAACCGCTATGTACCTCCACCGCATATATTTTTTTTAGGAAAAAAGTTGACGATCAATATACAATGTCTTTATTAATACAATAAATACACTTTAAAAATAATTTTTTTGTGTAACCTCTCCCCCCAGCAATCTGCCACCCGGGTCCCCTTCTAAATTCTCTGACGTTTCCTATTGCACAGGCCCCCAAATAGCTGATAAAATTTCCCCAGAAAACAATCTGATCGTAAGAGCTATGAAGATCTCCCTGATGTCGTAGTGGTAACGTCGTCGCCTTGTAATCAAGGGGTTCCGGGCTCTATACCTAGTGGAGGCACATGGAGGTTCGAATCCCACTTTAAACTATAGGTCCACACCTGAATAGTCTGTTTGCGCATAAAGTGGATTTAGATACAAAACTCAAAATAAGAGCTTTGTGACATCTCTGCCAACAGCATTGTCTCCTGTATATGATGTATGAAACGGTGCAAACATATTCACTGTTGCCACTAACATTACTTATTCCCCCATCTGGCGGACAGTATTGGCGGACATTGTCCCATCTCTGCCGTTATATTCTTATATTCCTGCACGTACTTTATTTTGTTACTGTTCCTTAAAAGTTTCTCCCCAATTGTTTTTCAAGCTGATGATTCAACACTAAAATCCTCGGCTCTCACCAGAGAGTGCAAAATATTCGATTACCCGAGAGCATCGTGAGACGTTAAACCGATCAGTCGACCCCATCCTCCCAATGCCATTCTTCAAAGAAATATTGGTGAACAATTCGCCTCGTAGTGCTTGTGCATCCCACTGTACCATGCATAAACTTCATGACTAAACTTTCACCCAAACGTTGAAAGATTTTTCTTGAAGCAGGAGCGTAAAATAGAATAATCATGCATTTAAGAATAGTCTATTAATAGTTGGAAATATGAAAAAATGAAGAAAAAGAACAGTTGTGATGGATATTCACTCATCTTATTGTTGTATATCGTATACAGGTCTCTCTCCAAAAATAAAATAATAAGTAAATTTTTGGTTAAAAAAATTGATCATTATTACTATTATTTCTGAAGCAAAAGCTATAACAATGAAGAGTTCAGGAAGCAATTTAAACCGAAAATATCGTTATATTGTTGGATTTAAATTTGTATAAAATTTAAAATTATTTGAAAGCACTGGCGTACGCAATGGCTGATGGGGCTACAACCCTTCCCGAAATTTTGAGATCAAAATTTTCAAATGAAAGCAGAAAGAACTCGTGAAAAACCGAAGTGATAAATGCAAACCTCACTTAAAATGACCCCCGACTACAATTTTTGTCTTGGAACAACTTTTAAAAGAGATGTAAAATGATAATTATAAAATATTTTATTTTGCACCCCTACTCCACTTGGAACTATGTCATATCCACCTCTCAACAAATGTTTCAAGGCACACCAAAACTTAATTTTTTTTCAAAGCAATAAATGATTAGTATTGAAGACAGTGTAGCCATATACATAGTTCAGTTTTCACTATAGAGTGTTAACATCACCAGGTAGAATATATCTCAACTCTGTCTCTTCTCCGCAAAGTCAAAAGAAGATAGTCAACCAAGACAGTTATTCAAGAGTTGAACATTCTGTCCTTGCAGAATTTTATCTTCTTGCAGCGTTAGATAAGCTCTTTATCAGGTTTTTTTTCAGACACTTAAACACTTGATGGCTAATTATACAATTTGTCGTACCATTTGATGTCCATGAAATCCGCACTATGAGTCATCAGAATGAAGCAACTGGGCATCCATTGTGCCATATGTTGTCATCAAGACTTTGAATTAACATGTTAACGGAACGGAGTAAAGTTATATACAGAAACGTAAACCCCGTCATCTAACAATAGGGAATGTTCTCACACCAGAATAAACAGGGTGTTAACATAAAATCGGTGAGTTTTGAGAACTGAAAGTATTGTAAACATCTTGACCGATATTATTTGCAAGAAACGCCCTAATTCGCACTAAGGGTAGTACTAGATGAGACTCTCCGTGGCAGTGTGTTTAGCACAGCGCGCTACGACGCTTGGATTCCTGTGTCCATAATCAATATCATCACTCATCGTCCAGATTATCGGAAAATGGCAGTAGAGCGACGTAAAATAATAACTAATTCAACCAATCAATCAATAATTTTCGGTAGTTTTTTCTGTGGCTAACGCGACGAATGAATGAATGAATGAATGAAATTCGACGAGAATTTTAACAACAGATGCAATGGAAAATCTTCAAAGCAACGTTAAGAAAAGGGTCGGCAAACAGTTGATAATTAATGTGATTAAATCAGTTCAGTTTTCGACCGTCACAAGGTCGTTCATTTGTCCTGTACTCGTTTCAGAGATTCGGCAACACTGCTTCTTGCTGTGCGAGGTCGCGTGAGCCTGCGCGGGGTCGTGACCTGGGCGGACCACGTGGCTGGGTCGATGAAAATGTAGGTCGCGTCGACTCGTGCCACTCGGGTGCAGTGTTTCCATACGAAGAGAAATTTCCCTCACCGGAGGGAAAAATGGGTACAAAGGGAATCATAATTTTTAATGAAAACAGCACAGGTGTTTGTCTACATAATCGGTTACTAGAACCGATTAACCGATCGAATGTGTTTAATCGATTCGATTAAAATGTAATGAAAGGTTTGAGGATACATAATTTTTCTTTGAATCCTGCGTAGGGCAAAATATATGTAGCATTTCGTGATGTAGGCTCTTCAACTATCACATGATTGATCAGTCATTAGCATGAACCGGTGCTTCTTTCCTTCTTGCATAGGACAACATAATTAGTTGTGATATACATCAATACAAAATGTGTGTTGTTCTTCATAGAGTATGGATTTATTAGAAAAAAATACATTATACATTGGAAAAATTAAAATATTAATTGGTTTTGCATAAAGTTATAAACGCTCTTTGATATTGGCTAAAATTCGATTAATCGGTCGATAGTCGATTATGTGCATCCGGTTAACCGATTGAAATTTTTAGTTGATCGCCAGCGCAAAAAGTACTATTTTGCCGGGAAATGGGCAGATTTGAGGTTCCAATTTTTTTTCGGAAGTGTTAAAAATATGTTTATCTTTTACCGGATTATTTTTAGCATGTCATTATTTTGCAATAACATTTACAACACACACATATACAGGAAGGTACACCGAACGGCAATGGTAGGAGAATTGTCTGTTTCACAAAATATGATGATAATGAATTCGAATAAAAACGTCAATAAGTAAAGGACAGTACCTGCTTCGAATCAACAGAATTTCATTCCTTAAAACGAAAAAGTAATGAAAATAACAATTGACAATTTTTCTGCTATTATCTTTGCCGTTGACTGTACCACCAAGGTAAAGTATCATGCCTCACTTTGACATGTAATAAAAAAAACCTCCGCCGTAGTAGAGGTGGTGTGATCTTCACTACGCTCCGGTCGCCTTTACCTCCTAGAGTTGCTCCCAGGTACCCATATATCAGTCTGTATGAACCCCAGAGCCGCTTATGCAGGGAAATTGCCAGAAAAAATCCCATCTGAGATCACTCACCCCGGAAATCTCACCTGGGCGTTCCGTGTGGCAAGACCAGAATAAATACTTTCAGTATTGTTATCGATGATTTCGATCTCCTGAGATGGAGGGAAAATCGGACGGAAAATTGAAATTTTACACATACATCAAGGGAATATCTTGACTTCGGTGTTGGCAACACTGCTCACACGCTTCGATCGTCCATTCTAAAGAGAAGAGCGAGCATGGCCGAATATAGTCGACCATTCAGAGAATGAATAGAACAGCAATTAGAAGAGACTCCGTTGTTTATTATTGACTAAGGACGTCAAACTTTTTCTCACCGTGCCGGAAGAGTATTTTAAGCTCGTATCGGAAATATCTTCAATAAATTCCATTCTCTGATAACGTGGGAAAAGCGTCAGGCGTCATTTTTTTCTGTGTAATTAACCAGAAATGTTGAAAGTTTCATATGAATAGCATGGCGACTGTCAATAGTTGGGCGATATGGTCGTGTGCTACCTAGTCTATGAAGGATGTATTTCCCCACGAAGACCGGAATCGCTTTGAAAATCAACTTAGTTTTCTCCTAACCTGGACCTTCTCAAAAATGCATTTCCTATGTACAGTCACGAACATTTGTAAGTTTTAAAAATTCAATTTGCTTTCGGTGGGATCTATACAACCAGATGTACCCGTGACTACAAATAGTCGCGTGGGTGGCGTTGAGTACTGGAGGGTCTCAAGTTCGAGTCATGCCGTGGGTATAGGTGTTCTTTGCGAGTGTGATCAATTTAATCGAATCTCCATCCTCAATGTCATGGTTAGCCAAAAAATGAAGAAATGCAAAGCTGAACATTAAAAGATCAACTACAAAAATGCACATGAATAAGTCACAGCAATGCTTCCCTTTTATATACAGTGTCTCACTTAAAAACATTCCTATTTTATTTTGTTGCTACTGAAGTACCGCTGCTCCTGGACGCCATATAAGGAGTTGTTCATTGAAAATGGTGTGCCAACTTCCAAACCTAAAACGTGACTAGAAAAAGGGTAAGAAATGGCCAGATTCTACAAGGGGGTCATGATAGCAACACTCCTAGACTTTATAACTAGTTCGTTTGGACAATAGCCAATAAACACATGATTCTAAAGTAGAAAACAATGCGGAATGACCACATTATATTCCTTGGCACACTACAAGGAACAATGACAAACCCAACATAAGAAACTTTTAAAAACCTTGAAAACCCCAGTCAAAAATTTCTTTCAAACGGAGAAAGACTTTCAAATACAAATTATTTCGTATAAGTAATTTTCCCGAAGAATCGGCCGTTTCGCTCACAATACATTGCATCCAATTAACATATCTAAGGAAAAAATAAGGTGAATGGAAACAAGAACATTGTTAGTGTAATTTTCATAGGCACTTTAACTAAAAGAGACAGGAAAAGCTTATAACTTTCTCTTTTCCTGTTTTACTGGATAATCTGGTTTCTTCTCCCTTATTGATAATGTTGTTTGTCTGGCCAGCTTATTCCTGTATACTGTACTATTCTCAGTTCACAAAGTTTTCAAAGAATTTTTACTTGATTTGAAAAGTACGTATTTGGTATTGCTGGTGACCATATTGTATTCTTTCCGTCTCAAGATTACCATTTATCGAGTCAGCAATGAGTAACTTGGTTATACTGTTAGGGTAACTGAGACGGGAAGATAAAGAGAAGGAAGAACATTATTTTGTGTGTGTGTGTGTGTATAATTAATTCGGGGAGGGAAGGAGTATGTTATTCATCCCCCTCTCACGGGTAATCGAATCCGGAACTCCTTGATTGTGACACTGTTAAGGATCGGCTGGACCTTTGGCATGCAAATGGGCGAATTTTTTCAAATTTTCCTCTCCATTCGAAAAACTTCTTGGATATTTCAAAATATGAAACATTACATCAGCTTAGAATTCCCTCTAGAGCATTGACGTAAATTTTCATGTAGTTTTCCTTCATTGTTGTCTAGATATTATCAACAGTTTAATAGAGTTATGTAATCACAAAACTATTGATAATTTCTAGACAACAGTGAAAGAAAACTACACGAAATTTCAAGTCAATGCTCTAGAAGGAATTCTAAGCTGATGTAATGTTTCATATTTTGAAATATCCAAGAAGTTTTTCGAATGGAGAGGAATATTTGAAAAGATTCGCCCATTTGCATGCCATAGGTCCAGCCGAGCCTTAAGCCTTGTTTCCATGTTAATAAGACATTAAAATGCTGACCAAGCAAAATTTATTGTGTAAAAAATATGCACTGAAAACTTAACGTTTCCACCGTCTATCAGGGTTTTCTTCAGACGAATATTCACAATAAATGCTTTTTTTGTGAATTTATTGTGAATCTTCGTCTGAGGAAGACCCTGTTAGAGGGTGGAAACGTTACGTGTTTAGTGAATATTTTTATACAATAAATTTTGCCTTTGTCAGCATTTGAAATTTTTAATGTTTTATCCTTGATTGTAATGTGACAACGTAAGTCACCGTGGTGTCCGGAAAGCCCGACTAAAGAAGGGACAAGGAAGTATCCATGGCCCTCTTCAATGACACCTTCCCAGCGTTTTCCGAGAGTTATAGCAAAACCACAGGGTGTCTGAACCTGCCGCTACTGAATGCAAGTCCCTGTGTTAACCATTCTCCTAACTCGTTCCGTTTTTATGACGTGGCCGTAATACGAAACGAGGCTCGAGATTGAAATTTTACAGACCAGCTGAGTTGCAATGCTTTCCCTTTGTTCAGAACACAGTTCGTAATCGATATTTCAGTGGGCGGTTCGACGAGATAGTGCATAATTGCCTCAGATAGTAACAAGTTTCTTCGTGTGCCTAATCGCAATAGTTTCCGTGTCAGTTCCTCTTGAAGTCACTCTACAGTTTTAAGGCTTCCAAGAACTTAGATTTCTTATTGTTTCCAGTGTTATTTTTGAAGAAGAAGGTGAAAGTCCAGAACTTGATTTTCAAATACAATGAATACAAGTTATATTAAATTGTCTTATTACATCAGCGGCATCAGTTGGGGTGTCCCTCTCTGAAGGCACCCAAATGTCACCCTGGACTGCATTTTGCAGACTAACAAGTCTCTGGCGTCTGGACTCAGCCAGTATAATCGCCATTGGGGAAGTGTTGTCTTCCATATATATTTGTGATTCTCTCTTCATTCATCTGATCTCATCCTCATCTTCGCGATTAGCCAAAAATGGCAGAAATGCGAAGTGAAATAAACCCAACCAATCAATCAGTAATTTTTTTCCAACGATAACTAGAACGTTAAAACTCGAGAACGCATTTCGAAATGTAATTGAAATTTTGAATTAGTTGCCGAATGTCAGTCTAATTTCGAGCGTTGCAGAGATGTTAGCATCCCCCCAAATAAAGTAACTTCAATTTGAAGCAATCAGGAGAATGTATGTATTATTGCATTTGTGACGTGATATATATAAACAGAAAGTAAGTTTACGACGAAAGGAAACGATTAGAAATACGCTAAAACAGCCAGACAACCCACTCGATGATTTATTTATTTAAGCAATTGAAAGTAAAGGGTGGTTTACCCAATGAAGGTAATTAAATCATTGATGCATATCAGCGTAATACATAAACGAAAACACTCATTCTAACAAATGCGTCTGTCATGAATTTTATTTCGTATGTTGTAGTATTGTCTGCACACCGTTTTCAATTTTAGTAATGTCGTTAATATTTTACACGCGTTCCAAATTGGCGATATTACCATTGCATTGGTTCTACTGCGTTGACGGTTGAACAGTTGCTTCCTAGGCCGTAACTTGCTTGAGAGAACGTAGAAATCTAGCTGTGACAGGACGAATGGAGCTTCAGTGTGCTTGCTTACAATTTTATGAAGGAAAATTAGCTGTTGATAATATTTGAGAAGGCTTCTACGGGATTCTATTTTCTGGTAACTGCCATCGAATTTGTATTTTATATATCTGAAGATTTTAGTTTGAATTTGTTCTATTTAATTTTAATCAAAATATAGAATTAAGTATGGGCTTACAATTGTGAAAATTGCAATTTTCATTTGGCAAGCGGCTCAACTAGCTAAATAAAATGAATGCATTAGGCATACAGGGCATTAATTAAAATACGGAATTCAGATACAAAATTTGCTTTATTTTTTGTTACCAAATCAATCGATTACCAAACTTTTTAAAGTGCAGAAATGTGAATCTATATTTACTGAAACTGTGTTCAATATCGCATGAAATAATGGGAATATATTTAAAATATGCAATGGCTTTCACCGCTAAAACTTAAGCTTGCATTCGTTATTATTAACAACAATGTTAGAATAACAGATGTATTGTGTATTGATAAGATTTAAAATAAACAGAGTACAATACGAACAGAATACGAATGAACGAAAATATTTGGTATCTAATACAGTGTAGTGCATGGAATATGGAATATATGTCGGAAATGTGTGAAAAATATGGAAATTATATGTAAAACTAACTAAAATATGTTAGATATATGCTAAAAGCTAATTATGTAAAAATGTGGAAGATTTAAAATCGCATTTTTTATTCGCACGTTGTTGAATCTGAGAAATTCTAAGCGGATCCATTTCAGAGACTTTAGAATATCATAGATATTCTTGTGATCAAGAATTGCGGGACAATGCCATTTGCCGATTTGTTTAAAAGACAGAACAACTGTTTCCAGAGTTTTGTGTACCAATAACAAAAGCCTTGTAACACTTGGCTCGACATCTGTCTCGTGGCCACATGCCCCGTTGGAGTTCATTTAAGCTAGACACTTTTTAATCTCATCAATGGAAACTAGCAGAGCATAAACCCTGAGTTCTGACATCCTCAAACCTTGATGCGAGGAAATGAACTTGACGGCGTCTCCGATGACGTCATTGTCACCTGGTTATGCTTATGCCCTATCTTCGTATACATAAGCAGTGTTGCTAGGTCAGCAATTCAAATCTAAGACTGTTTTCTGTTGCTCCCCAAGTTGCTATTCTGGTGTGCTGGTTGGTGACTTTTTATATGTATATGCTTACCACACGATCTTGCCACCGGGTTAGAGGTCCTGTCTGGACATCATCTTCATTGTTATGATTAGAGCTCGGATTTTTAGGTTCTAAAAATCCTAAAATAGGTCCTAAAAATCTAAAGTTAGGCGCGAAATATCCTGAAGTAGGTTCAAAAAAACTTAAAATAGTTCAAAATTCTTGAAAAATGCTGATTAGGAATAGTCACAGACAATGAAAATGAGACACCTATATCCTGAAATACGCACTATCGTGCATAACATTATGTGTGTTGCCTAACCCTACGGCGATAGCAGAACTTACCTTTGGAAATTTACTATTAAAATCCACTCTTCGCCGTATAGTTAGGCAACAATGTAGCCTCCCCGATGGCGTGAGCAGTGGTAGGTGTCCCGGGTTTGATACCCGGTGGAGGCACATGGTGGTTCGGATCCCACTTTAAACTGTAGGTCCAATCCCGATTACCCTTACTGTGCATAAAGTGGACTTAAAACACCAACTCAATCAAACAATAGTTAGGCAACAATCCTTTCCCATGTTATCCACAGTCAAACTCCGCAATTTTGTCTGTGAGGATCATCTTATATGCTGAGAATAATATTTTAACAAAAACATAGTCTGTGGTGCAAACTTCAATGCTGAAATGTTAGTTGAATGCCACAAAACGCTAGTGACGCGAAAGTGAGCAACACCAAACTAATCAGACCACTTTGGGTTGTACAGGTGACAGTGGCACCAGATATTTTGCTTTGTTTAGAGCTTTGAAAAATCACCAGGGACTTGGAGGAAGGGAAATCGACAGAGAGTACGTTTCAAACACGTTCGTCATTGAAATTTTTCGTGACCAAACAAAGCAAATGCCTCTGTGTGACATAAAAATCCTGTAAAACCTTCAAAAATATATAAAAACCCAAAAAAAGGCTTAATTTAGGCGCAAGAACCTAAAATAGGTTCTAACAAGCAAAATAGTTTTTTAGGCACTATAAAACTTCATCAGTTGTTGCGTTTAACAAAACGCTAACATAAGGTATTATTTCTTACATAACTGTAAAGGAAAAAATAGGTTAAGAACCTAAGATCCGAGATCTAGTTATGATCAGCCAGAAGTGGAAGAAAGGCGATGATAGATAAGAATAATACATATTGCCTAGTCTCGACTCGTACAAGGTTGTCTTAGATTCGTTACCATCAAGGTAACTGGATAACCCTCTTTAGGCATAATTAAAAGTAGTTTTATTGTCCTTTATTTCACATAAAGTTAAACCAAACCATATTGTTTAAAACTTTTACTGATGTAAATCATATATTTTCGTATTCGTAAAATTACCATAAAGTTATTAATTCACTATATATACGCAAAATTCACTAATTCAGGTATAATATGCAATGCTTCATTCGCCAATAAATTATGCAATAGAATTTTGGTGGAATTCATGGCCAAGTTTAAAATCATTTAGAAAACAAAAGCAAGCCATTAGAATTATAGCAGGAATAAAGACTAGTGAATCGTGCAAAACGTTATTTAAGAAATACAAATATTAACCCTCCATTCAGTGTACATATTGTATATGAAATGGCAATATATACGAGAAAAAATATTACGCCACAAAGCTCAATAAAACATACATATATCACCCAAAATAAACTGCTTCTAAAGCCATACTTCACCAAACTTAACATTCGTTCAAGATGAACCCGAACAGATGACAATTAAAATATTCAGCAACCTATCAAATGATAAAAAAGCAGAAAATATAACAAGGTTCAAAACAATTTTTTTTAAAAAAATATTATTAAATCAGGAATATCATAGCGTTAGTGAATACTTACCTTGTAAATTCAGAAATTTTGTAATTATATTTTTTGCCTCAACTGTACTGAATCCTCCAAATACCAATGTTCATGGTTTATATTGAGTAATAAAATTCATATTAAAAAATTCAAATCCAAACGGAACATGAAATCCAAACTAGGCTTTTTGTGGACGATGGTATGCAGTGGCGTGCACTGTGCTTGTTGGCCCAACTTAATGATGATAATATTAGGAAGACTGACTTCTCTCGTCTTGAAGTGAAGACATCTCTTGAACGCACGACTGAAATGTCAATTACTGTTAATCTCGTGCTTTAACCACTCCACCACCACCAGAATTTATTCACCTGAAGAACCAGTTTCGATAACATTCAGACAGGTGTTAAATTCGTCTACTCGAAAATATAACTTTGACTTCTAACTGCAAGAAAATAAGTTACTGCTTCCCCCTTGAGTACCCGTACTAAATTCGTGGTTCAGTCACTGACGGAATGGTCCGTTTTTCTAAATTCTCTTCTACGGTTGAGTAGAGGTCGTACAGGGACGAGACGAGATTTGGCAAAGTCGGGAAGGACTGTCTCCCATTCTCGTCTCGATAGGTGAACTCCAGATCTATTCTTTTCTCGACGAGGATGTAAATGTATGGTCACGAACACTTCAGGTGTCCATTATGGGGTCATTACAATCCCGAAGTTTCCATGACTCAGTGTACAGAGTACATGTACATTAGGAATCCCTCATCATAACCCAATCACTATAATCTTCCATCACCCAATCTATGTCTGGATATGAGAGAGAGAATATATATATCCAGGAGTGTTGAGTGTAAACATGTTGTGTCAGAGAGAGAGAGATATAGACATGACCGTATTTACTCAAGATACACCCACAGGTTTCTCACTGTATTTCTATAGTCTCTTCCCAGGCACGTATCTAGAAATATGTTTGGGGGGGGTCCGAACCAAGTGTCTCAGGAATAATAATAATATAATAATAATAATGTTTAAATTAAAATAATTATATTAAATAAAATTAATACTAATTACAATACATAAATTAATAGTATATTATTATTATTACACGATTAGGTAAAAAGACTATAAGAATAGAGATATAACGGCGCATATTCATTACGTAGCTTACCTGTAGTTAAGATCGGAATAATTTACATAAAAACAAGTGCCCTGGCAATGAAATTAATGTCAAATAGATGAATAATTGAATACTTATCGAATAACAAAAATGATGTTACATGTAGTTGGAGAAAAGTAAGTTTCTGATTAATATTTTATGCATATTATTTTTAGTAGTAGTGTACATAAATCTTCTTTGCAATGTCATTCAAAGCCGTATGATCCCTCCCAATATAATCCTTGCCTTCTAAGAAGTTCAGAGGAAATTAATAACCATCGATTATGCAACAAATGCTAATATTTTCATTACTTAATTTTAGTACTTGGCAAGTCTTTCGGGGGGTCCTGTCCCTCAAAGCCATATGATCCCAATATAATCCTTGTATTCCAATAAGTTCAGAGGAAATTATACAACAAATGCTAAACAAGTAAATTTTCATTCAATTTTCGTACTTAATAAGTCTTTCGGGTAGGGGCGTCAGGGCCCCCTAAATACGTCTTTCGTATCCTTCAAGGCCATATGATCCTAACATAATCCTTGTTTTCCAATATGTTCAGAGGAAATTATATAACAAAGCCTAAACGAATATATTATTTAATTTTAGTACTTGATAAGTCTTTCGACGGGCCCCTAATCCCCTTGACCCCCCTAAATACATCCTTGTACTCTTCCCCCCTTGTTTCCTATATTTAGGCCCATTTCTCAGATTTTCCTCTTTTAGTTTGCTTTGGTTGGGTCCATCTCTCTCTCTCTCTCTGTCTGTCTGTCTGTCTGTCTGTCTGTCTGTCTCTGTCTGTCTCTGTCTGTCTGTCTGTCTGTCTCTGTCTGTCTGTCTCTCTCTGTCTCTCTGTGTGTGTCGGTCTTTTCCACAATCTGCGTCCAGTGTTTTCTTTTCTTTTTCAGTTTCCTTCCTCAGCCTCTAATCTTCATCACTCTTTCTCTCCCTTCCCAGTCTTTCCCCTCTCTTAGCACAGTCCGCCACGACGCCTGAGGTCTCTGTTACAACACCGGCCTGGGTATGGTTGTTCTTTGCAGGCACGTATCCAGGAATTCCTTTCGAAGGGACTGAACACCATTTTTAAGGGGTATAGATAGAACCTCACAAATGTATGTTTAAGGCAGTGGTGCAAATTTGGTTCCAAGACATAGTGTGGAAGAAAAAAAAATGGGGAACAACTATCCCCTAAATCGTCGCCACTGTTTAAGGCTGTCATTTTAATTAGAACATGAAATCGGAACTTTTGTCACCACTTGACTCCTCTGTTTCCATGCCGGAACCATCTCAGTATATGTGTTTGTCCATTTCTTCTCATAAGGCATCAGAACATGTATGGTGTCTTTGAGTGTTTTTATGAAGCTGTTACACATAAATGGGATGGAGAATCAACTCTAGAAAACGAGATTCAAATTGTGGGATGCGAACTGGACGCAGACAGTTCTCGAATATTTCTCTCCGATTCGAGCCTGAACATCACTACTGGGGCACTCTCAAGTGTTCAAAACTGTCTGTCACAGCTTCCGCATTCTTCTCATATATCGGCACGAAACAAAGGAAGTCTTCTCGAATCGCGAAACAATTAATGCACAGTGAAAACTCTTCCGTTCCCAACACATCTAATGTTTCGTCCCCCAATATGATCAAATGCTTACTCATTTATCTCTAGTGACGTGCCCAAGGGAGGGTTGGTGGGTGTCATAACCCTATATGACCCAGTATTCCTTCAAAAAAGAACGCCAAATACAGAAAAATATGGCAAAATGAGGACTGACCACCAAAAATAGTATGCGTAACCCCTCTCCCTTCCAAAAATCCTGGGCACGCCACTCTTTATCTCGGACACATTTTTTAAAATCAACTCCCCAGAATTTTTTATCATTTTGTATTGGAGACTGAAGTAAGATGCGTTTTTCCTGCAGGTTAGGATATTGTCGCAAGGTTCTGTCGCCTGCCTCCGCACCTAACCTTAACAAAGCCTTAATTTCCCATCCTTGTGACTTGGATCTTCCACTTAGGAAGATTTCAGACCGAAGGGACATGTGATACATGTCGTTTGGAATGAACCCCCTTGGATACGTGCCTGGTTCTTTGTAAGTGTCCCTTCATCATTTTCATCATAATCACTCAACCTCATATTCGCGATTAGCCAAAGGTGGCAGAAAAGCGAAGTAAAATAGAGAAAATCATCAAACTTTCCCTCTCTTCGTTTCCTTTCGCTAGCCCTCCTTCACACCTCTCGTACAGAAAAAGCAATTTTGATTTAGGCGGAAGCAGTCATTGTTTCATCTTAATTTTAAACGGGGACCTCCCCGATGGCGCAGTGGTAGCGTCGTCGCCTTGTAATCAAGGGATCCCCGGTTCGATACCTGGTGGAGGCACATAGTGGTTCGGATCCCACTTTGAACTGTAGGTCCAGTCCCGATTAGCCTTACTGAGCATAAAGTGGACTTAAAACACCAAATCAATCTTAAACTTCGTTCAAGGACTTCGAGACGAGTCCGAGATTTGTCTCATCTTGATGCCAATTCCACGACCAAGAAACATTGCTATACCTTTACAAATATTGGAAAGACTAGCGCTATAAAACATATCGTGAGGTACTTCTTCACACTAAAAAAACTATTTTTTTACGTGATTTAAACTGGCTCGGTCAGCGGATTTAGTGTTTTTGTAACATGGAAACAAAGCTTAATTGTGTTTCCATATACTGCATGCAAGGACACAAATAACAGTAAGACATAAAAATCTGACAATTGATATCCTTCTCCCACACCCCGTTCGTACTGCAAGAGTTCAACGTGTCATCCGCCTACCCACAAAACTTGGTACAGACTGCGGTAAGTAGTTCAAAGTAACAAAAAGGGGGGACGCCCGCCCGGTGTGTGCCCCACACTTAAAATAACGTAACACGATCTAACGTGTATCGCTCTATTCCGCACTCTCTAGGGTTTATGCATATCCACATTCTTTCACTTCCACACCCCACGACGATGTAAACATGGGAACTTGAGCAATGGCAGCGTCCATCACGCTTCCGTGTGGGCGTTTTCCCTTCGAGCGCAAAGCTGATCGATTTTTGCGTGCGGATGGTGAATTTTCCGGGCGTGCAGCTGGCAACCCTTCTTCGAGTGTTGTAGCGAGCGACCGTGGCGGGCTTCCGACGCTCAGTTCCGTTTCTGCCAGTGTGTTGTGTTGATTGCACGATAAAAGTTGGTTGGGTCCTTGCTGCCGTGAGTGTTGTGTGAATCGTGGAATCCTTCAGGAATGAAATCGCAGATGACACAGCTCCCCAAGATCCACGGGATATCATGATAGATTGCAATTGTGGTGCTGACGGGAAATGGAAGATAGGCCGGTAAGTTCCCATTCGAGTGACAGATCCTACATAACCCATCGTTTACAGTTTTACGCGAAATACGATCACAGAAAACCTTCATTACAATCTGGCCAAGTGGTTAGCGTGATGCGCTACCAATTCGGGGCCATAGGATCGTATACAATCTGTGTGTTTCATCGTTTTTCATATTCGCTATTACCTATTAACCCCAGTTCCCGATATTATCACGATAAGCATCAGTTTTCTACATGAATCTAATTCTGTAAATGTGTATAAGCATATACTGAATAGGTTTATTAGTTATTTACAGCGTTTTTTTTCTCCAGAACTATTTTCCCCACCCCTCTATTACTTATGTGGATAGGTTAAGTGGGTCAAGTTTAGTGCTCTTGTCGCTTTGTAATCAAGGGGTTCCGGATCCGATACAAGGTGGAAGCACATTGCACAATGGTTCGGATTCCACTTTAAACTGTAGGTCCAATCCCCTATCTGTGCATATAATGAACTTAGAACAATTCAATCCAATTGGTGCTCTTAGCATTATAATTACGCTCCTTGTGCTTACCGTGTTACTATTTATACGTTTAACTAGATTAAGATATTTCCACGCTTTTCCTTAATTTGCTGTACGTGTATACGTTTTCCTTACAATAAGAACGCTTCAGACAGCAGTGACTTTTCACGACATAGTTGCTGCCAAATTAATATTTCTTGTCTTTGAAATGTACAAATTAGTTTTTTGAACTTCAAAGTTACGTCAGTCATTTCCGGTATTCTAAATACATTCCTTTTACTTTTGCAAAATTGCAAAATCTACAAATTGAGAACCATGACCATTTGGAGGGGGGTTTATGAAATCTTCAAATTTAACCTATTAACCTCCCCCCCCCCCAATGCCTCCGTGCCGTGTTGTAGTTCTCATGCGTTACGTAACCAGGTCATGGGTTCGAATTTTAGATGAGGCAAAAGTTTATTTTCACAATTATTAAATAAATTCACAATCTTTTATCATCAACGTGGTCAAATCAGATTGGCAAGTAAGTGACAAACAGCTAAAAGTACTACCGGTGCTTTCGTGTGCAAATGACTTCCCTTTGCAGTAATGAAACAGTAGAAATAGTGTAACTGTGCAATCGAAAAAGTGCCATTTGAAATTCACAGTTCCATCTGAAGAAAGCATCGAATTGCAAAGGAATTCATCTTTTGTGTAATATTGCACGACATAAATTTTAGTCTCCAACAAAGTACGTTGAGTTACTACTTCACCACAAAAGGTTACGTTTTCGAGTCCCGACCTGAGAATGTGTGTCCTAAAGTTTGAATCCACTTTATTCTCAGATAGGCTAATCAGGCTGAACGTAGTTCAAAGTGGAACCTTGACCATTGTACAGTCACGGACACTGCCGGCTTCTAACGATTCCATTGAAAGTCAATGTATTCATCATAAGCCGGCGGTGTCCGTGACTGTACAACGAGTCCCGTGATTTACCTGCCTCTACGATGGCGTAGTGGTAACGTCGCCGCCTTGTACTCCAGGGGTCCGGAGTTCAATTCTCGATGGAAGTACATTGTAGTTCGTAACTGCAGGTCCAGTCCCGATTAGTCTACCTGTGCATAAAATGGACTTCAAAACAAATATTCAATCCCATTGAAAACTAAAGATGAAAAGGCATGCGTGTTCTTTGCGTGTGCTCCTTCATAAATTTTTCTAATCATGTTTTATTCTCATCGTCGCTATTAATGATTATTATACACTATTAGTGTATAAATCAGAAAAAAACGCAAAGTAAGAAAATACGAGTACACAGAACGTACGTTTCTTAAACGCGAATTGATCGTGCCTTTATCATCAACCTTGTCTACGTGCACATGCACGAAAGTCACGTCTTCGTCAATCTTTCCTCCCAATTGCTTTTTTCAAATTGGGGCTTTCCGCCGTGAAAACGAAGCAAATCTTGGAATTGTCCGGCCAGAATGTGGTCGCGAAGATAGTTCCAACGAACAAAGACGGCCCTCGTAAATTTGTTAGTTTAGATACACACTCAAAGCCCCATGAGCTGGTTTGTTGGTGGAGTAGGCGGCTTATCGACCTTTTGTTTTGCTACGGAGTCACTTCCGGTAAGAGCTGTTTGCATGTGCGCCGCCCGCAGGCAATTTTATCGAAGGGAAGAGCGAAGCAGCCACCTGAACGAGGGCGACACATGCTGGTCATTGTGCAGGATGGCAGGTAGAACAATGTGTCATCGCTTGGAAGCGGTTCTTTTCCGGTTAGTTTCTCCACACTTTTATTTCTGAGAATCCCAACTATGCATATGCATTGTCCATGTCCACTGTGGTATTTGAAAAATTCTACGGATGGGAAAGGTTACAGTAACTCATTTGTTAAAATTAAACCTTTTTTAAGGGTAGTTGTGTGTCCAGTTTCATAATTCATTGTACTGAAACTAAGAAAAATGTTCAATAGATTACTTACTTTCATGGCAAAAATTAAGTCTGGGCGTCCCCACCCGTGGAATACCCCTTATGATGACCTCCTCCCCCTCTCTCCCTATATATGTATATGCGCGCGCGCGCGGTGTTGTATAAAGAGGTAAATCTGTTAACAACACTTAAATACAATTTCAATATAATATACAGGTGTTTTTTTTTCTGGGAAGAAAGTTTCCGGTACTCTTCAAGTTGTTTTGTTATTGAGTTCATTATAAAACTGGTATGTTCATAAATCATCGTGTATCACACACACACATTTCTTTCGTTAAAATAAAATGTTATTAGTTTTCTCAGCTATGAAAAGCTATCGGTACGACGTACCGTTGCACACCGCCAGAAAAAAGCACTGTGTGTGTGAGAGAGGGGGGAGTTATTTATATGCATTAGAAGGACAAGCAGAAACATCCCAAAAATCTTTTATTGTGGTAACATCCTCCCAAAGGATGAACATTTGCAACCAGAAGAAATGCCCTTTTTATCCTCCCAGAGAATTGCCACTCGGGCAAGCAGGCACCTACACAGAATTTCGAAGATAACGCATCAAGAAATAATGCCACCCTCCTGCTGTCACTGGCGCCTGAAACTGTGACTCATTTCTATTAAATGTTGCTGGTTGGTGGGATCTGGGAGGGTGGTTTTGTCCATCTTTGCAACAGTATTTTGTAGTTACTGAACGTCCTTGACCCAACTAAAACACACAGTTAGGCCATACAGGTTTCTCTTGACACAAAAGGGGAAAATTACTTCCATTGTATTTGCATGTAATGATGTGCACATTAAGCTCAAATATGCATTTATATCCCCTATAAAACTTTGCCAGAGTTTTCCAAATGAAATGAATCCGTTGAAAGCATATGAATTTTCCCCAATTAAAAAAAACAACTGAAAATTTGCACAAAAAAAAAATCACCGGACACCTGAATGGAGTATGCAACCAGACCTCAACTCTGGTAAGCTAAATATCAGGCGAAGTCAATACGGGCACGTTGGGTCAGTTGATAGAGCAATGGCACGACATGCCAGAGACCCAGATTTGAATCCTGATCTAGCTCAATTTTTCGCTTAAATTTCTACGAAATACAGCTCCTCGTTGTGCCAAATCGTAAGGTGTTAAAGTTAGGGGCGGTTTAAGGCCGGCATTTGTCCGCGACGCCGCCTTCGTGGGCACGAAATTGGGGTGCCCCCTTGAGTAACACGAAAACTTTTTTTTTCTTCTGGTTATAGAAGCGAAGCTATTTGTTTATAGAGTTGGATTTGCGGAGACAGAAAATAATTGAAGTTACTGCTGCATACCATAGTAATTACAATATCATGTAGCAATTTATGCCAAGAGATTACTGTTATTTTGATATCGTTATGTAGGTATTAAATAAATACATAACCTACAATAAACGTGTTATTTAACAGTAACACTTAAGGTACTTTCATCGTTAAAACCGCAAATTTATAACATGGTTACTTTTTCTTTATTGAGTGGTTTGGAAAATAGGAGGACCCGGGTGAAAAGTAAGGGGGGCAGAAATTAGGGGGCGCCAAAAATCAACCTCGTAGGTGTGAAAATTTTATCTTTAGCCGTCCCTGGTTAAAGTATGAACTTTTTCAAAACTTTCACCGTATTAACGTAGATGAGCACAACTTGTTGATCAAGGTTTTGCAAGATCTTCGAGAAGGAGGCGGAGAGAACACGGCATTGCAGGGGGAGGGGGGCATCCCTCTTCAGCAACCGCCATCTAAGAGCGAAATAGTAGCTTGGGATAGAAGCCCTGAATATGAATTTATCAGAATATTACAACTTATTATACAAGTGTTTAATCCTGCTGAGGATTCATTACCACTATTCACAATTTAAATGACATATTTGTAGCTCCTCGGGGGAGGGGGGATCAGCCAACCGAGGCCCCGCCTGGTTACGTGCCTGCAAGCAGGTGATTTGTTTCGTCACATTTGGGTGTCTTATGTTCCGGTCTTGGAAATTAAGACAGACTGCGCTCTTGTAAGGGCAAGTCGTTTACATACATTCTGGCGTTCGGTGAAACGCCACAGTAGCTGCCTTCGGGAGAAATGTGCAGCCTTCAGCTTTCTCCCAGAAATCGTTTCGTTTTCGTCGAAAAGGGGAGCTGCTGTGCGATTCTTGGTATTACGTTTCTCCATTCTGGCTACTCGTGTGGAGACAAGAATAATCTCTCCTTTATCAAAGGCAACACTTGAACGAGAATGCCAAATGGAAAGATATGCTTCGTTTTGTATGAGATTAAACGGATTTACGATCCTTCGTATTTCGATGACTATACACAGGACAGTTCAGAAAATAATCTAACGGGTTTATATTAACATACACATATATAAATATATTTATATTTGATTACATTTAATATATAAAGTCTGCCGGCTCGATGGCGAGCGCTTTAAATGGTCGACATTCGATCTCGCCACTGAAATTCCCTGTAGCCGGACAATTGCGATGAACACAGAAGTGGAAGGGTGGGTGAACAATTGCGAGGACATTTTAAATCTTATCATATAGAAGGGTGACTTAACACCCCATATAATACCTCTTACAAGAGAATTATGGGAAATATTGATATTTTCGGCTGGGAATTTGATTCAATCAAGTTTTTGAATGGGCTAGAGCAAACACACAGCTTTTGAAGTGACCTGTTTCCTCATATGTGCGAATACACTTCTCAATTCTCTCGTCGATTTTAATGTCACGCTTCTTCCTTTTCTGACCTTCCAGATTAAGTTCCATCCACATGTACTTGATGTTGGTGTCTTCTGCTTGGCTCTTGGGGCAGGTCAGAACGTCATGAATATTTGGATGCGGTCTTCCAAGCCACCAATTTATTTTGTTGTCCCAACCTTCTACAGCATTATTAGTTCTGTGGCGCCTTTTGTTAGGTTAGGTGCTGATTTTTGGCAATTGTCCTACCATTAATTTGTAAAATGACCTTCACCTTCAAAATCATAGCAATTATCCGTGATTTTGGCTTCAACGCAATTGTCCTAGATTCGAAATTCTCAGGTTCGAGTCCCGACCTGAACATGCATGTTTTTTGTGAGGGTTCCTTCGTCAATTTCATCTGATCATTACTCATTCTTGTCGCCGTGAAAAAAGACAAAAAAAAAAAAAAGCGACGCTATATAACAGAAATTGAATACATAAAAGCCAGAAGGTAAGCTAAATTTTAATCTAAATTTCTACAACTACGGAAGTTTTGGCATTTTACACACACATAACATTTCTTAGATTTCATAGGTTAATATCAAAGGTTCATCCAGAAATGTAGTGCCGGATAAGTAAGTATGCACTAAAAATTAGGAAAATGAAACTTCCATTGTAAACCAACAGAACTCAAAGAATACAACAAAAATTGTAGTTCGTTTCCTTGTGTTACTTTCACTACTTTTCATTTTATTTCCGTTACTTGGCGTCAGTTGTTTACCTGTAGGGTTAGTCGCGGCAACGAGGATGAATGATGGGCATCAAGTCATTATTTGTATTAATATTGTTCTAAATGAAATGTTGTATGGCTTAATTGTAACCCGATTGAGATAATAAATAATAATAATAATAACTGATGAAATGCATAATGGAACAAAGCATGTTACAGCCATTCCGTAACGAGGGTTAGACCTGAAGCCTCTGGTTAAGTAGAGCGTTACGACGATCACTCTACCACGAAGGCGTTTGTTTCTATTGTCAGTGTTGCCTGTACACAATCCAGATTTTTCTTCTGAAAGATTATGCCCCCCCCCTAAATATTTTATTGTACTCTAAAATAATCCGTTTTCAGAGCATTGGTCTCCACGGTTTGAGTTTCAAATTTTGCATGAGTGTAAATTTCGGCGTTATTCTGAGAAAAAGGAAAAATTTAAGTTATTCGGCGCTTCGAGAACACCTGATATCTCGTCTCTTTAACCTTTCCAAACATATCTACACCTTAGGAGCATAGCCAGTGCTTTTTGGAGAAAAAATATATTTACGGGAAACGCCAACCTTCGATAAAAAAAAGTGTTCGAAAATTGTTAAGGGAAAAAATAGTACTCAAAGAAAAGGCGGAAGACCTTAGGTGTTTAGTTCAACCAGCAATTTTTGACCAAACAAGTTTTTGCATCACATTGAAAAATCTGCAATGGGATCGAAAAATCAATGTTGGTTGCTCGCAAACTGAAATTTCAGCCCAAATAAACAAGCACCAGTTTCAAGACCAGCACAAAGTATTTTGCAAATATCTTCAATGCAAGGAACAATATTTATAGATAATTTGCTTACATTTCGTGAGGGGACTAGGAACGTGGTGGGTGACCTCATGTGTTGCTAGGCAATGTCACACATTTATCTTGCTTTCCACATTTTTTTGGTACGTGTACATCAAAAAGTTCATGTCTCTACTTATAGGTATTACCGTAAGGGGAAATGTCACGTGGCTTATCTAAATAGCTTATTGAAGCATTTTCTACGTTGTCAGCTTTGGAAATATTACCGAACCTCCAGAATTTTTTAAATAAATATCTCTCTCGTGCCCCAAACCTTCACGCCTATTTCTTTTCATTAGATATTAAAGTGATACAACTGTTTGTGATGTTCACCGGGCACCTAGTTTAATCTTTATTTTTAGAGTTGGCAAAGTGAGACAGTACGTCAAATAACGGAATTATCTGAAAATAGCAGATATCTTGCATCGTACTGATAGTCTCAAGTCCAGTTGTTGACCCCTTTCCTGCGTCTCTGTTAACGTGCTTTACAGGTGATTAAAATGGAAGAACGTTTTCTTCTGCAATTTGGTTTCTTGCCAATTGCCATGCATACTATTCATTTCGTTGACTTCTACTAAATAGGGTATTAATTCCCAAAATATGTTGTCTGATAAGAAAAAAAATACATGTACTAAATATCCAGTGATGACTATGTTAAAAGATTGTTTACGTGGCAGATGGCATTTTCGGTTCGGCATTAGTTCCGGATATGAAAGTTGTGCACTCCCTAGATCATTCACGTTGATTTCGATCTGGCTACCGAAGTTCCTATGTTCAAATACCGGCGTGGCCATGGGTGTTCTTTTCCGAGTGTCCCTTCATCATATCATATACGACCATAACCCATCCCCATCGTCACGATTAGTCAAAAGTGGCAGAAAACCGACGCTAAGCAACAAAAATACCGATGGTTTAAATGCATGCCTGTGTGTGTGTACCTGAAAGTGGGGCAGTCTTTTTGATGGAAACCCTTTTCAACATCTCCACGTTTTCATTTCCGTAACAATGAAAATGTTGCACAACCTTCTGTTCACTGTGCTGAAAGACTGACAAAACGCACACCTGCCTGCAGTAGGTGTTTGATCAGTATTCTGATGCCACCTGCAGATCATAAATGTCAAGCCAAGCACATTCTCTGTCACGTGTGCATTCAGCAGTGCCTTCCTAGTGTTTCTAATGCAAGTATGAACTAACCACATTGTCAGGGAGTTACTGTGGAACATGTTTTGCTACTAGAATTCATACGATTATTCTCAACTAGGGCACGGAAGTTGACCGTAAAATTATTTCAAATATGACTTGTAAAATTTACGTACACAACTCGAAATGGATCAAAGGTTGATGCATTTTTGATGCAACAACCGACACAGTTGAACTCGCCGATCTCTGTGGCTGAGTGGTTAGCTAAGCGCGCTACGAAGCCAGGGGTCCCAGGTTCTAACCCCGGCCTGGGCATGGGTGTTCTTTGTGAGCCTTTCTTCATCAATTTCATCATATTACCACTCATTCTCATCGCTATTACCCAAAAGTAGCAGAAAAAGCGAAGCAAAATAAACCAAATCGACGCAGTTGAACGTGTAATTTTGGTTTATTTGAAGTGATCGTGTCGATGATGCATTTTTAGTACATCGTACGCAACGAGATCTGATAAAAGTACTCCTTGATGCATTTCTCTATGTATTTTGGTGCATCAAAAGTACAGCGTTAGGAGTTTTTACACCTTAATGTGTTACTGGAGTAAAAAAAAATCTCCCGAGTGACGCGAGTTCCGAACTGTCAGTGCCGACTTCTGTGTCTGAGTGTTTAGTTAACACAGCTGTCCGGGTTCGAATCCCAGTCTGGATGTTCTTTGTGAGTGCCCCCTTCATTTCATCTATCACTCGCATCGTCGCGTTTAGTCAAAAGCGATATCAAAGCGACGTAAAATAACAAATTCAATCAATAAATAAGACCGAACTGTCGGAGAAAGTTTGTCGTATGTACTTTTGTTCCTATTTTCAATTGCTTGCAGTGTTAAATCTTTGATTCCTTCGTATCTATATCTGCACAAAGACGACTGCTCTCTTCTCTCTAGTTGCACTAATAACAAAAGGTAAAGGTAAAGTGTTCCCCTGTGCATAGCACCACGCCATGAAGGCGTATAAATACTAAAACATTATTTCCCATAGTAGGATTTTTGGGTGAAGCAAACACGATAGAAATACACGTGATAATGGCGACTGCGAAGAAGCAAAATCAAGACAATTATAAAATGCAATAAATAACTTACAAAACATTGAATACATAACTGAAAATGACCAATAACCTAAACACGTATAAAAATGCAAAATAAACAATTTATGATTCTAACTAAATGGCGACTGACGTCTTCAAGGTCCCGAAAAAGGATAACTTTTCATCAACTTCTGATCTCTGCTCATAAATAATAAGAATGTGCCTAACCCTAGATAACTGTAATGAGATTGTTGCTTAATGTACGAAGATCGACAATACAAATTGCGTAATATCACAACATTCATGTAATATTGATATGTGATCTGAGGTCTAGATCTCTGAATACTTGGCATGTGCCCAACAGATAAGGTTTCAAAACATTGTTCTGGTTCGCATGGAATAAATATTAAGCATGGCAGTATTTGCGGTGGCTGAATTTTTGCATGCCAGTAACGTGGTCGAAAATCCACAGAGCTACGAATCCCATCTAAGCTATGGTAATATTTTCTATTTTCTTGTCCGTTGGAAAAGAGAACCGGGAATGATGTTGCTGAGAAGAGTTTTAAAGGCTTGTAGAAAAAAAAAAAAACCGTAAGCTACAAGAGGAATAATATCTTGCTTGTGGCAGAAATACGAAGCATCATAATAATTAGGGGTGGGTAAGGGTGTCTTAATGATCGGGCGCCCGCGGTAGCACCCTTGAGTAGCACCAAAACATTATTTCTGATTACATAACCGTGGCCTTTTGTTATTAAAGGAGTTGGATTTGTGTTAGTTGAAGTTATTGCTGCATAATATATGACACTGCAAAATCATGTCGCAATTTAAGGTAATGATGTAATTATGTAGGTATTAAATGAGCACATGCCTTTTTTATTGTAGGAAAGGGGAAAGTAGGCGGGGGCGCTCAAAATCCACCTCGCCGGGTGAAATTTCATCTTGGAGCCACCCCTAAGGATGGGCTGAACCTAATTTTCGAGGGATTTAGGATTCGAAATGTCCACCCTTACCAAAAACGTTGTGGAGGGTGTAAATGACCGTAGGTGCTGAATCCAGGATTGTTAATGGTCCAGGAATCCATACATTGTAATGGGTTCTATTGGGTTCCGCTGGAGGACCGGAACGTTTTCTCTCGCCCAAGTTTCATTGAAAAAAGGTTCCTGGACCGTATTTAAATTCATCCGGGAAAAAGGTTCTTGGTTCGTATTTAAATTGATCCGGAAAAATGGTTCCTGGACCGAATTGAAAAAAACTTTACAGATAAAAAGTTTCTTTACGGTCCAGAACCCATTTACGCTTGCTGATTTTCTCTCCTGGACCGAAATTGAATTTATTTAAAATTCCTGGACCTTGAACAACCCTGACTGAAACACCCACCCTAATTTTTAACAAACTAACAAAACCAGAAACGTTATTTCCTACTATATAATGTGCCCAGTTCTATGCTATGGGATATTTTCGAGCTTGGTGTTTTGGTATGCAAGCCGACGTTTAAAGCGTCCATGGCATGCCACGAATTGAAATTGCAGCTCGCGGGCTCAAGTTTTGGGAGTCGAGAAGGTTTTTCTTTAGAGAGAAAAAAAAAAACACACGCAAGGGAGCAACAGCACATTGGGAATCTGATTGATGGACATCGACCTCGGCTGCCATTTTTTGAATTCTTGTCAATAATTATGGCGTGTCGCACGAGACTTCATCAATCCTTTGGCTTCTCTTTCGCATGTTATTTGGCTCCGCTGGAGGAGTGGCGGCCTGGAACTGCTGTTATCAAGAAAATAATATGGTGAACGTTAAGTGGTTCCTTGATTGCACTTTTCTATTGACACATACGTGGATCACACCAAGGTCAACCATTCAAGTCACGCTTTGGGTGGACGATGCAGTGGCTGTAGGGTAATGGTAGGAATCTTTCTCTGCTAGTCCAGCTACTGACTATAGTCCATGTGCTCCCTGGCAGGAATGCTTTCTGTAGTATGTAACGACCCTGCCTGGTCGCCATTTAATTATTATTAGACCTTGCGTGGTCACTATATTCTTTTTAATCTGATGAAAGAGTTAAGCGGAATGTCCCTGCGAGGCGTACGCTTTTAGTTTAAATGTGTTAACGGATCCACCTCTACGATAATTAGTTTCGCTTATTATTTGACCCTGCGTGGTCGCTGTATTCTGTAAACGCTAACGGATCCACCTCTATGTTTATTAGTTTCGCTTATTATTAGACCCTGCGTGGTTGCTGTATTCAGTAAATGTTATTAATTATTGTCATTTACACTGTTCAACTCGTTGTTTAGAATTGCAGAGTCCTGCGAGGCTCATTATTAATTGTATTGTCTGAATGCACACAGTTTTACTTTATATTAACGCGTGCATCTAGTGATTTTCCCACTAGTGTTTTCTTGATGTCACTTCTTGGGTGTTTCTCAGTACGAAGGTTGCTATATGTAAAAAAATGAGTTAGCAACGCGTACTTGTAGTTAAAATTTTCACCACCCATGCGCCATCGCGAGTATAAAACCCAGCGCAGCGAGACCGGAGCTCAGTTGGCTCCCTGATGTCAACAGGCAAACATCCAGGGTTAACTGGCCTCCCAGCCTGAGAACTAGAAGCCATCCCAGAAGGAAGGACGGAGAAAGAAGAAAGAAGAAGAAGAGCCTAGCAGCAACCTACCTACCTGGTCCGCTCGCTTAGGCTGATAGGTGCCCAGGTTCTACCTGCCCGGCTTGTCTGGGAGCACCCGGACCTTCCTTTTCTAACCTGCCGTCCCTTCATAGGAGACACCGGTTGGCTTGCCAACTCCCAGCTAACGCCGGGGTGTCGCGGCATCCTTTAATCCTTTACCCTGCGCCCGTTATTCGGGAGTACAGATTGGTTTCGGCCAATTCCCGGCTGTGGTTGGGGTACTACGCACAACCTACTCTCTTTTACAGGGGAACCCGTGACGTCAGCGGCGACCAAGGCCCTAAATAAAATTAGGTCCCCATACTCCCGCTGGCGCCTCACAGCGAGGAATAAATTGGATGTTCCCTGCCCCCTTTATCTCTTCGAGACCAAAGGTGGTACATGTAAAAGAACGTGCGTGGTACAGGTAAAAGCACGTGTGTGGTACAAGTAAATGCACGCGCGTGGTAAGGGTTTCAGGTAAAGACACGTGTGTAAGTGTGCAAACGGACACCCTTGTGTTGAGACTATAATAAACATATATATTAAGCTGGTATAGTCTTTCCTTACACCCAGCAAGCCCTGAGATATTTCTGAGTCCATGTTCTACGGCTGACAAAAAGTTAGCGCATATGGGTAGACTTTTGCCGTCCTCCTAAGTGAAGTGTTTAGAGTGTGGTAATTGTCGTAGGTGGGACGTTGCATAAAGTTTTTGGCGCCATAACGTGGGGCCTCGACAGAACTGTGCAATTAAGTGAAGCCAACCGAACTGTGCATTAAAAGGACTGTCCAGTGAAAGTGAAAGTGTGGACTGTATTAAACATGGATCAAGAATTTACTGGTATGAACCTGAGAAGTAGAGGGAGGAAGACCATGGATTCACAGTCTGGATTTGGTTGCTGTGAAGAACTGGGAGAAGAGGCAGCACATTTCCAGTGTTGCCAGTGCCAGCGCCAAATTCACTGGAGCTGTGATGGAAAGGATGTGGCTACCTTCCCTGCTGTAGGAGTTAAATGCCAGACGTGTGAATCTGCTCCGCTGACCCAGGTAGCGGTGACCGCAATACAAGAACCAAGTCCGCTGACCAATCCTCCATCAGACCATGGGTTATTGGAATGGTTGATGAAAGATAGGGAAGATAGAAAGAAAGAGAAGCTTGAAGATGAAGAGCGCAGGAAGAAAGAGAAACAGGAAGAAGAGAAAGTGCGCAAAAGAGAGGCAGTTCAGGCTGAAAAGCTGAGAAAAAAGGAACTGATGGAACTTAGATCCCTAATAGAGTTTCATGAAGAGAAAAGGGAGCTAGAGAAACAAGAGATTGAAGAGAAAAGGAAAAAGGACTTTGAAACTCTCCGAGCTTTAATTGAGAGCCTAGAGGAAATAAGAAAAAGAAAAAGAGGAAGAAGAAGAGAAGCGTAGGAATGAACTGCAAGCCCTCTTTGCCCAGCAGAGGACTGACATAGAAGGTCTTAAGGCCGGAGTAGAAAGTATCCAACTTACTTCTCAGCAAGAGATAGCAAAGGTTGAGGAGAGAGTAAAAGAGGTACTTCAGGAAAGACTGGAACCATTATCTCAGTGGCGCGGACAAGTAGAGATTACAGTAGAGTCCATTGAGAAAGCTGTCCAAAACTTGGGTGACAAGACCGAATCCATTGAGAAAGTCGTGCAGGAACAGAAGGAAGTGATGGAGTCAATGACCTCAACTCTGCGGAAGGACGTAGAGCAGGCAGCTGAAGAGAAGGTGAATTCTCTTAGGGTAGAGACAAGGAAGCTCGAAGTATCTCTGCGAAGAGAAATGCAAGATCAGACAGGAACATTTGTCCAGAGGGTAAGTGAACTTCAGATTCAGTTCCAAAGATTGAATGTTCAGCCAGAACCCACTCCAGATGTTCATTCCAGCCCTCTTACTCCGGATAGAGATTTGAATCCGGATGCTACTCCTTATGAGCCGCCCAGGTTAGCTGAGGAACCTCTATTCGCTGCCAACAGAATGAAGGCTGACGGAAGAAAGAGGCCTCGATACGATGATACTTCAGATGGATCGCCACCTAGAAGAAGGCCAGATTTTAAGATGCCTAGAATGGCGGATATCGCCCACATTCCTAAATTTAAAGGCGACATTGAGGCTCAGTCAGCTGAAAAATATCTTCGGGAGCTCAACGTCAGCTTTGAACTTATGCAGGTACCCGAACATTATAGGCTAGAGTTGCTTCCTAGAGTCTTCACTGATAAAGCTGAACACTGGCTTGCAGGAAATATTGATAGTTTCGTGAATTATGCTGACTTTTGCGCCAGGTTCAAAGAAGAATTCGCTTCTGAGAAGGCTAGACAACGGCAGCTAACAGCTGTGAGAAACAGGAGATATTCCAGACTTGTCCACGAAAGTATGGAGAGCTTTGCCTGGAGCGTTTATGCGGCCTATAGAAACCTGAGTGATAACTTTAATGAGGGAGAAGTACTTAATTTGATCATCGGACAACTTCCTTATAGAATGCGAAACCTTTGTTTAGCACATGCGCCCAGAACGGTAGATGACCTAACCCATTTCCTGAAGGATTTTGAAATCTATGATGAGCCAGATGCATGGAGGAACAAAGATGAACCGAAGGGAAAAGAACAGAATCCCTCAAGGAACTATAAAGTCCGGAACATAGAAACGAGGTCAGAAGGTAATTACCAGCGCCCTCAACGTTTCACTAATGAAAGAGGAGGCAGGCGTGAATTTAGAAGAAACTCTTTCCGACCTTACCAAAACCAAAGACGTAGATCTCCTGGCCCAAGAAGGATCCGTGAGGGTAGAAGTAGCCCTAGTCCTCCGAGACGACGATTTACGGGTGAGCAGAATGAGATTCGCGGACCTCCATCTCCTAGACAAAACATTACATCGGAGCAGGAGGAGGCCGTAGAAACAGCGCGGGAGTTTCATCAAAATCAAAGGTCCCAGTCTAGCCAGACAAACTAGGACCTTGTCTAAATGCTTCGTTCCTGTTTAGGCAAGGGACTTCGATGGAGCGGCCCAAATTAATAGATAAAGATGTCCAAGAGTTACTAGTAAATTTCCAGCTAACAGAAACTATTTTACAAAAGGAATTGAAGTCTGCAAGGGAATCCAAAATTAGATACAGATCTCCGGTAGTGCAAGCTAAATTAATGGACTTTACAGTGACCTGTGTGATTGATACTGGAAGTGAATGCTCGATCCTTAATTATTCAATCTGGACTAAGTTAGTAGATAAGATACCTGGCATACAGATCCAGAAAGTTCCAGAGGTGCGATTGGTAGATTTCTCTGGAAGTCATAAGAAGCGTGTATGTGGAAGCAGGCGTGTAGAGTTAGAAATTGGTGGTTTAAATTTCAGTACTGAGGTTTTCATCTTAAAAGGATTTGGAACTGATCTTCTGTTAGGAATGCCTTTCTTGAAACAGCACGAGGCTGAAATCAACTTCAGGAAAAATATTGTAACGTTGTCGTTCGGAAAAACTTCTGAGCAGAGCGAGGGGAATCCATTAAATATTGATATAGTGCGGTATATCCAAAGAATCCAAGATGAAGAAGTGGATTGGATGTATAAACCCACTGACCTCAGAGAGAAGGTCGATACGATAAATATTTTGCTCGATTCCCAGAAACAGGAGTTATTCAGTGTGCTGCTGCAGTATCTAGAGGTATTCTCAGAGAAACCAGGAACCATGGAAAGTGCTGAATGCGAGATCGTACTGAAAAGTTCTGAACCAGTTTACCGCCACCCATACCCAGTACCGCTTTCCAAAAGAAAAGCTTTGGAAAAGGAATTAGATCTCTGGAAAGCATGGAATATCATCCAACCATCTGTGTCTCCGTATCTGAACCCATTATTAGTGGTCGACAAGCCTGACGGAAGTGTACGGCCTTGTCTGGATTTTCGTCAACTCAATGCAATCATGGTGGTCCCTAAGAGCTCCGTCCCACCAATTGACGAATCTTTACAACGATTCCGAGGATCACGATACTTCACTAGTTTGATCTGGCCTCAGGTTACTTGCAGATTCCCCTAAGAGCAGAGTGTAGAAAATATACAGCCTTTTCCTACAAAGGTCGTCAATATGAATTCCTAAAAATGCCCTATGGCTTATCGAATGCAGTTTCTACTTTTGTATCTGTTATGCACCGTGTGTTTGGACCTGAGACTGAAAGTTATTTAACGGTGTATATTGATGATCTCCTTATTTTTGATTCGGATTTTCCAACTCATTTAACACACATAGAAGAAGTTCTTCGCAGACTGGAAGAAGTCGGTCTCAAGGTGAAATTAAGAAAATGTAATTTTGTGAAAGGAGAACTAGTGTATCTCGGACATTTAATCTCTGGTGATCAGATCAAGGTAGATCCAAAGAAGAATGAAGCCATTCTAAGGTTCCCTCGCCCTAATAGTAAAAAGGACGTTAGAAAATTTTTAGGACTAGCAAACTGGAGAAGAAAATTCATAAATAACTTCTCTGTGAAGACAGAACCTCTGGTGCAGCTGCTTTCCAAAGCTACCAAATGGAATTGGAGTCCAGCTCAAGAAGAAGCTTTTTCTCAGTTAAAAGAAGAATTAGTAAGTACTCCAGCGTTAGTGCAGCCGGATCTAGATAAAGAGTTCTGCATTCAGAGCGATGCCTCAACTAAAGGTTTAGGGTGCATCCTATTTCAAGAGCAAGGAGAAGATAAAGCTGTTGTTCAGTATGCTAGTAGAAAATTAAAGAACAATGAAAGGCATTATTCAATTCATGAGCTTGAATGTTTGGCCATCTTATTTGGAGTGAATAAGTTTGAAATTTATTTGAAGGGTAGACATTTCAAGATTTATACTGACCACCGTGGATTAGTATGGCTACAAAACTCTAAGAACTGGAATTGCCGTCTTACTAGATGGTCCCTCAGATTGCAGTCCTACTCTTTCGAGATTATTTACATCCAAGGAAAAGAAAACTTAGTACCTGACGTGCTTAGCAGATATCCGGCGGAAGATGAAGACGTGGAACCAGAAACCAGAAATTTCCATGTAAACTACATCTGGCAGGAGCGAGATGAAATAGAGGAGGTGGAAAGTTGGATAGAAGCTCAAGAAGCTGATGACTTTTGCCGGCCTATCATCAAAATCCTAGAACAAAAGGAAGAGCAAGATGCGCCTGCAGAAACAAAAGTTAAGAAGTTGTACCAAAGGTATGGTAATCTTTTGTTCAGGAAGAGTTCTGGAGATGAAGTAACGTGGAAATTGTGTGTTCCAGAAAAGTTCAAGGAGAAAGTTAGGAAAGAAAATCACGACGAGCAGGGACATTTCGGCCTAGCCAAAACCTTAAGCCGAATTAAGGCCCGTTATTTTTGGCCAAAATTGAAGGCAGATGTAGTTAAACACGTCAGAGATTGCCTCACGTGTGCTAAGACTAAGATGGATAAACTAGGAATTCTTAAGAACAAGCTCCACATAAATCAGAAGGATCCTCACCAGCTGCTGTCCATAGATTTAATTGGAAAGCTACCTTTATCTCAGGGATACCAATATATATTGTCTTTGGTAGACGTTGGTACAAAGTTTGTCTCAGTTTATCCCTTACGGCGAGGGACTGCAAGAGAGATAATAAATATAATGGAGAGAGGATACTTTTCTCACTTTCCTAAAGTTAAGGCCATCTTGTCAGACAGGGGTACTCAGTTTACTTCAGGACTATGGAAAGACTACCTTGACCAGAAAGGCATTAGATATTTGTTCACGACCGCCTACCACCCAAGCAGTAATACAATCGAAAGGATGAATCAAGAAATTGTAAGGTTACTCAGATTGTTCTGCCATCGTGAACATCAAAGTTGGTCTAAATTTTTAACTGAAATCTGTTGGCTACTCAATAATTCGGTATCTGAAGCCACCGGCTATGCTCCTTCAGAATTATTCTTCAACAGACCCGTTCCTAACGAAGTCCTTGATCATTTCAACTGGCCTATCAACGAAGTAGACCCGCAAATCTCCAACTGGAATCAAAAGCTGTTTCTAGCCAAGTCCAAAGAGCGCTCTAGAAATATCAAACGAAAATTTAAGACTAAAGGCCATGCGCTCGAGCTGCACGAAGACGACTTGGTTCTTGTTCGAAATCATAAGCTTAGTTCGAGGAAGAATAAAACAATAGCTAAGCTCTTCGAAGTGTATATTGGACCTTATTTAGCCACTGATCTTCGGAACAACACAGCAATGTTAGTTCACCCCAGGACCAGGCAACCCGTCGACCGAGTCAACTTCGACAACCTTCGCCTCTACAGGTGTTCATCGGAGCGAAGAAGAGAAGTGGTAGGGGAAGAAGATGACTTAGTGACTAATATGTAGGAGAAACAGACTCTTATTACTGTCATTTTTCTATTGAATTTGAAATCAATGTTTCATGAAAATTTTTCATAAATTGTAAGATTTAAATCTCTTCAAAATTTTCGCCCGAGGAAGGGGCATATGTAACGACCCTGCCTGGTCGCCATTTAATTATTATTAGACCTTGCGTGGTCACTATATTCTTTTTAATCTGATGAAAGAGTTAAGCGGAATGTCCCTGCGAGGCGTACGCTTTTAGTTTAAATGTGTTAACGGATCCACCTCTACGATAATTAGTTTCGCTTATTATTTGACCCTGCGTGGTCGCTGTATTCTGTAAACGCTAACGGATCCACCTCTATGTTTATTAGTTTCGCTTATTATTAGACCCTGCGTGGTTGCTGTATTCAGTAAATGTTATTAATTATTGTCATTTACACTGTTCAACTCGTTGTTTAGAATTGCAGAGTCCTGCGAGGCTCATTATTAATTGTATTGTCTGAATGCACACAGTTTTACTTTATATTAACGCGTGCATCTAGTGATTTTCCCACTAGTGTTTTCTTGATGTCACTTCTTGGGTGTTTCTCAGTACGAAGGTTGCTATATGTAAAAAAATGAGTTAGCAACGCGTACTTGTAGTTAAAATTTTCACCACCCATGCGCCATCGCGAGTATAAAACCAGCGCAGCGAGACCGGAGCTCAGTTGGCTCCCTGATGTCAACAGGCAAACATCCAGGGTTAACTGGCCTCCCAGCCTGAGAACTAGAAGCCATCCCAGAAGGAAGGACGGAGAAAGAAGAAAGAAGAAGAAGAGCCTAGCAGCAACCTACCTACCTGGTCCGCTCGCTTAGGCTGATAGGTGCCCAGGTTCTACCTACCCGGCTTGTCTGGGAGCACCCGGACCTTCCTTTTCTAACCTGCCGTCCCTTCATAGGAGACACCGGTTGGCTTGCCAACTCCCAGCTAACGCCGGGGTGTCGCGGCATCCTTTAATCCTTTACCCTGCGCCCGTTATTCGGGAGTACAGATTGGTTTCGGCCAATTCCCGGCTGTGGTTGGGGTACTACGCACAACCTACTCTCTTTTACAGGGGAACCCGTGACGTCAGCGGCGACCAAGGCCCTAAATAAAATTAGGTCCCCATACTCCCGCTGGCGCCTCACAGCGAGGAATAAATTGGATGTTCCCTGCCCCCTTTATCTCTTCGAGACCAAAGGTGGTACATGTAAAAGAACGTGCGTGGTACAGGTAAAAGCACGTGTGTGGTACAAGTAAATGCACGCGCGTGGTAAGGGTTTCAGGTAAAGACACGTGTGTAAGTGTGCAAACGGACACCCTTGTGTTGAGACTATAATAAACATATATATTAAGCTGGTATAGTCTTTCCTTACACCCAGCAAGCCCTGAGATATTTCTGAGTCCATGTTCTACGGCTGACAAAAAGTTAGCGCATATGGGTAGACTTTTGCCGTCCTCCTAAGTGAAGTGTTTAGAGTGTGGTAATTGTCGTAGGTGGGACGTTGCAAGTACCGGTATATCCTTTTAGACGGAAGTATTTTCCTATTCTTAACATCTATGCTATGCTCGAAATTATTGATCGATTTAGTTTGTTTTGCTTCGCTTTTCTGTCACTTTTGGCTAATCGCGAATATGAAGAGTGACGATATGATGAAATTGATCATGAGAGACTCGCAAGGAACATCCATATCCAGGCAGTATTTTTGTAATGGTTTCATAGAAATAATTGTTATTTATGCGCCTCGTCTCCAACTGATCAACCTCAGGTCCCATTCCTGTAGTGTCTGGACTGTAAGCCACAATAACCCTATGTGGGTATTATGTTGTCGTGTTTGTGACTGTCCCTTCATCCATTTCACCTTATCACATTAATCCCCATCGTCACTAGTAGCCAAAAGTGACAAGAATACAACGTTAAACAAACCAAATCGACCAATCGAATGATGCACCTTCATGGCGGGACGAATAAGAACACTATACACGACTAAATGCCTTATTATGGGTGTGGTGTGGGAATCAAGTAGATTAAAATTTGAGTTTTTAAAACTTTTTTGTGTGCTAGCTAGAAAATTGTTTAGTTTCGTCAATTAGTTTAGATTGTGGTTTGTATAAATTTCATTGATAATATTGTGTAAATCATCTAATGTTGAAAAAAAAATGAGTGGAAATTGTGCAGCATTGTGATTTAACGATAACCACACTGCGTAGTATCTGAATCGAACACCTAATCGAGATCAACATCAAAGCTTAAACGTAGATAACGAAAGTAAATAATCCGTGTTTTGATTCTATACGTTCAGTTCTTGCAATACCATTCGTTAATCTTTATAAGGGCAAGCTTATCATTCAAAATGTCCATTGCATTAGTTTTTATCCCGTTCTTTCTTCTGTAGACTTCTTGTTAAGTTTTTGACTTATGTGCAGGCATCTTATGTGTTATAGGTTGTCAGTTTAAAGTCTCACAGTTAGCATAATCTTTATCACTTTTGCGAAATGGATCTGAGGGGTTTGGCTATCTAAATGTTAACACTGATAAGGCCTGTGTACACACAAAAATGTTGTTACCATTACAGGTTATAAAGGTATTCAAGGTACTTAGAAATACCGGAATATCCGTTTGAGATGTCAGAAAAGTAAACCGTTGTGTACAAGAGGTTAATGTACGTATCTCTGAGCAGTTTGTTGTAATATATGCAGAAAGGATGTAAGTTTTGAGTGAGTGCAGGTTTACAGACTTCAGCCATGTGGCTGTACTAGTGTGCATATAAACACTCGAAAATTTCACATCCCATACGATACACTGTGCGCTGTTGTGGCGTGACCACTAACTTTACCATGAAATTTGTGAAATTTTCGAGTGTTATATGCACACTACTAGTACAGCCACATACATGGCTGAAGTCTGTAAACCTGCACTCACTCAAAACTTACATCATTTATGCATATATTACAACAAACTGCTCAGAGATACGTACATCAACCTATTGTGCACAACTGTTTACTTTTCTGGCATCTCAAACGGATCATCCGGTATTATTTTAGGTCGGGTGAAAAGAAAATAATGTTACTTTTAGGGTCAGCTGCCTAGCATGATGGGAAAAAGTTTTAATTTCACGATCAGTGTTTTGAAGCTCCAAGCTGTAGCTGCCTTCGTGGCGGAGTGGTTAGCGTAACAGGCTAAGGAAGTCCCTAGATTTGAACCCTGGGTAAGGCATGGGTGTATGGAGACTAATTGTAACGATGAACACTCTGAAGGAATGCTAAGATCTTGACTCGAACCCGGAACGTTCGGTAGTGAGTTCGTTAGTTGTCCATTCAGCATATTCGACCACAGAGGTGGCTATGGTTTTATGATTGTCGTGTAGAAATATTGTCAGTATACATGATTTTAAAATTGTGGATGGAGTTTATATGTACGATGAGCTGTGATGATCGAGCTACAAATCGGAAACACTTTTTCTTTATTTTTAACTCAGACAGACCCCCGTGTCTGTCTAAAGATATGTATAAATGTATCCACGTTGATTGTTGAGGTAGTAGGAGTGACCCTTCCCGAAGACATCCAAATGTCAACCTTCCTTGCACGTAGTACACCCTGGATTAGATTTTGTAGACTAGCGAGTCTCTGGCGTCTGGGTTCATAGCCAATATAATCCTCTTGTGTTCTGTCGTCCCTATATGTTTGTGATTGCCCCTTCGTTCATTTCATCTGATCACCATTCATCCTCATCTTCGCGAAATTAAATCAATCATAAAAACCAAAGTACCACGATTACTTTTCTGAACTGTTGTAGATGTTTACAGCTATGTATTGAACAGAGGAATAACATATTACTAACTTTGATTTCATGGTTGTGTGAAGTTAACAACAACGCGGAATAAGGAAGCCTTTTGTTTTGTTTCCACAATGGATAAGTAGCTGGGTCATATCAGGCATTGCCGTGACTGTCTTGGTTATCAATTACCTACCGGGAAATATGCTCACTGCGGCACACCTGCCACTATTTCCCCTACGTTACATTGCTGTTACTAACGTGGAGAATTAGTAGTCTCGGTGAACGAAAGAAAAACAGCGGCTGGGCGCGAAGTTGTACCTACACCACTATTCTAGCGATAGAAAACATTAGAATTTGAAATCATAAAGTTGCCTAACAGTTCCCTCCAATGCAGAGTGAACGTTTTGAGATGCAGAAGGTCGTAGTCCTTTGGAAGTGGCTTCGTGCGGCTGCTAGTAGGGTGCATTCTTTACCCATGTATTTGGGCGAATCTATCAGTCACGATTGTTGTGAGGTGAAAATAGCCCGTAGAAATTCTCTTACTATTCGCTTTCTATTTATTTACATTCATCATATTTATATCTATTTATTTACATTCTATTTGGAAAGAACATTAAGAGTATTGTTTACATCATTTCACTACCATTTTGTAGAAATGCGCACAGTCATTTTTAGGATAACTTTTGCTAGCAACACTTGGTCTCTTCGTGCAGGTCTTGAGTAATATGAAATCCAAAGTTAATGGAAGCATTGCCTGTACTTAACGTTTCATGAATTAGCGTATATTCTACCCTGTGAAAGTTTTGGAACTACAGCACTGCATGTAACTAAACGAAGACTGGTAAACAGAGGTTCTGCAATGAGGTGTATTAAAACCAGTGGCATTTCTGGCAGAGTTTGAGTAAGTTTGAACTTGGAACTTTTTGACACCTTAGCAAAGAAATTCAACTGTGTTACGGAGAAATGTCTTGTTGCGGACAGCTGTGGGTCCATTTTTGGCAAGTCATGCATGCCACAGGTCAAAATTCGCCGAAATGGAACAGCGACACATCTGTTTTGTTTGCGACCCCAACTTTTTACTGATTTCCTGTAATAAACCGTTGCTCGAGATGATACAGGCATCGTCTTTGTGTCCAAGCTGCGGGAACCTTTCATTTTCACTTCTTCAAGACCCCTCTCTCTTTGCAAAGGTATCAAAGTTTCAAGTCCAGGTAGAAAAAGTTTTGTAAAATGACTGAAAAGGATTTAATCCTTCTTGTGAAATTGATTTGACAAGGTCCTACTTAGTAGTTTGGATTACAATGTTTGTGTGTTGCATATAATGTGATAAATTGTTTTTGTTACTTACCAAGTTTACCTTCTTTTCCAGAGTCAAATTTGGTGTTCCTTTAGATGAGGTTTGCAAGAATGACATCCCAGGCCCACTCTTAGTGAGTACCGAACCTTTTTATGTTAATTAAATTTAGCCGTTGTGCATATTACGTGCAATATTTAATAATTTTTAAAAACTCAAGATTATTAGGAAGAAATGTGATTTAAGAGGTAATATGCCCTACACATTGCATCGTTCCGTGAATGTGGAAGTAGGCTATGCTTCCCTGATCTCGAGCATAGTGGAAGTATATGAGGCGATAGTCAAAAATAGCCTATGTGCTCATAAAATTACAATCACAACAGTTCCAATATGTCAGATTGATTGTCGCTATCAAGCTCTGTCGGCTTTGGCATATTTCATTCTGGGGTGCTCACACTCCGGAAATACGCCACTGGTCGATGAATATTGTAGGAAGTTTGTTTGAATCGAAATAGGGGAATGCGGGTGATGATTTCCCCCAGCTGGGATAATTGACCCAAGCATCATCTCAGCTCAAATGTTCCTAGTTTGAATCAGACACAAATTACGGCTTGAAGCTGATTTTTTAATAAATCGCATACAGTTATTATTCGCAGTTATTTCTTCTCTTGTCACGTGCTGCGTCGTTGCCTTGTAATCAAGGGATCCCGGGTTCTATACACGATAGAGGCACATGGTGATTCGGATTCAACTTTAAACTGTAGGTCCAGTCCTGATTAGCCCTTCTGTGCATAAAGTGGACTTAAAACAACAAATCAATCAAATCTTGGCCCGTTTGTGTGTGTTGAAGGAGGGCAGGATTTTTTTTTTTTTAGAGGATCCTCTTGTATTGTTTGCTTGAGACTTCGGCGCAAGGGCAAGTGTGCGTGACAAAATTATACCCCTACCCCCTTTTCCCAGTCTCAAGATAAGTTATCATTTCGGGCCTGCTTTGAGAGGAACTTTGTTGGATTGTACAGTCACCGGAATAAAAATGGGACACTCGCATCTTGAAATACTCGCTTCCCTGCAATGCATTGTCTGTTACGTAACTATATGGCGATAAGTGTATTTAAATAGCAAATTTTCAATGGCTACTTCTGCAACCGCTGCAGAGTTAGGCAACACACAATGCATTGCAGGGAAGCGCGTATTTCGGGATCTAGATCTCATTTTTATTGCCGGTGACTGTACAGTAGGAGTATATTTCCGAAATTCCTACAACTTAACCCTTTCCTGAAGAACAATTTGCATCTTGTATTGTCTTTGAATTTACCATTATTTGGCTTCTATACTAAAGGCAGGGTTGTTGTAGATCCAGGAACAGGATCACATCAACAGGACCGAAACCTTTTTCTCGCACGTTTTAAATTCGGTCCAAGTTGCGTATTGTTTCATTTCAATGCTGAACTTCGATTTTATTTAAACTGATCTTGGGTAAAAAGGTTCCTGGACCGTATTTAAATTGATCCGGAAAAAAGGTTCCTGGGTCGTATTTAAATTGATTCGGAAAAATATCTTTACGTTCCAGAACTCCTGTACGCTTGCGGATTTTCTCTCCTGGACCGGAATTGAATTTATTTAAAATTCCTGGACCTTTAACAGCCCTGACCAAAAAGGAATTCAAATTACAGATATTTTAGGTTGTGTTTTAGATTCAATTACAGCGGCACTTTTCTTCCGGCTAGACTGTACAACAGTTCCGTTAATGTGAAACTAACATTACTCTATTCGTTAATTTACATATGAAAACGTTTTTTTCGCCGAGCACACAATGTGACGTCACACTGCTCGTGACGCCAGATGTGACCTAATTCACAAGGTCGTGTGGTATTGGAGTGCTGAAAGGATTTGCCTTGGCGACGTCACAGGGGATCGGCGTTTGTCGATTGAGTAAGCAGTCCCTGCGGTGAAAGGCAAGCGGGGGAAGAATATATTTAGCTCAATGTAGCCGGAAGTAGTTTGGGTCGCTGTTCCTACGTTCCGATCGATAAGCCATTCATTTGGAATGAGAAGAGGGCCCTTTTCAATGACGTAATTGATCTTCCCAGTTGGCCTTTGTTTTACCGCACTGAAAGGACGTCAGTGACCAGGTTTGCTTAAATGTGGTCGGTAAATTGCACCCTGGCGCTGTGCCCTGTGTTTGTGGTCTGGTGGTACGACCTTGAAAACTCCCCGAACCTCTTCCGCTTACAGAATCAATTGTTATCCAGAATAACACAATACAGTAAAACCTAGTTGATCCGCTCTCACGGACGGACGAGGTATGGGAGGGGGGGGGATAGGTACGAGAATTCGGATTATACGGCACAGTTTCCCGCCACCAACTGCTAGGTCACGTGGGCGGAGTTCGCGTCGTCTGCTTGAAGCGAAAGCTGTGGTTCACCAGCAGGGGGAAAAGGAGCATATCATGCAGAGGTCATTGACACCCGTGATAGGGTACAGCAGCTTTGGTATCGGTAGTGGTAGTCAGTGGAGGGTCCAGGATTTACGTATACTTTTTTAGTAGTCGGCCCTCATTTTTGTGCCTTCCAATATTTTTTTAAGGAATGTGTAGGGGGGGGGGGCTGCTATTAGCTTTGTGATTCGGTGGGAGGCGGATGTGTGTTGGTCATACAGGAGGAGGAATTTTAGTGTTGTGTTTTTGTTTCAATAATACCTGCGAAGGACCTATTTATGACAAATAGGAGCAAGATTTAATTTTACTTTGGGATGATACCGGATTCCATCCGGTACATTCATTCAGTAAGGATGGCCAAAATCGACTCGAATGGGTCAATACAGAGAATGTCAGGGGGTTATGATTTCTCCCCCCACCCCCTGAGCACGCCATTGGCGGCAGTGATAGGTTCGCCGACGTGGTTTATTTCCGCTCAGTCCACTTTAGGCACAAAATAGATAATTGTGATTTGATCTACAGTTTAAACTGAGATCCGAATCACTATGTGCATCCACTGGGTATTGAATCCCATACTGTCATCTGTTGTTTTTGCTGAAGGCAAGGCAATGTAGTTATGCCTCTTTCCCTGTAGCCGAAAATCAGAGTAACATTTTAAAATCGTACACACAGTGCTCCAAGTGAGGGGAACGCCCCTCCCCCCACCTATCCCTAAATCCACCAAAATATACCTTCACCTACCTAGCAATTTCCACTTCGAGGGCTGGTACATCCAACGGCAAAAGAAATAGTAGGCGAATTGGTCCATCACCATTTTCAATCTGTTTTCCACAATGTGATCATGAAATAAAAGCACCAACAAGTAAAGAACATCTGCTTCAACAGAATCTCATTCCTTAAAAACAACTCAAGGTGTAGAATAAAAATAATGAAAAATAGTGATAGATATAAATTGCCTACTGGAATATTTGCTATTGGTTGTACAGTGGGATCCATGAGTATTACCATGCAAATTGTACATCACCATGTTCATGCACTTTATTTGACCCAATAAGAGCTTCAAGAATTAAAAGAAAACACAAAACAAGCTGTTAACAACTTTTACACCAGCATACATAAAATCTATTGCGTAAAAACATAGGACGCAAGAGAAAAATTAATGAAAATAGTCATGGACAATTTGCCGAGCAATACTAGTCGATCCCACTGTACGTACAATGTAATGTGTATATTAACCCATCCCCCTACAATATCGGACATAAATTCAATTTCTTACTCAAACTACGCTCTTCTCGACAACAACCAATAGGTGACAGCTGGCAATGCCAATTCCTTTCCCAATTAACTCCGCTATCAGTCCATCTACAATATGATACAAAGGAGAACACTCCCTCAAAATTTACACAAGATTTCCCACCTATAAACAGAGAGGAATTTAAAAAAATCTTATAACTGTGAAAACCACAGCACCAGGTCTAGATGGTATTCCATACTAGGCCATACAATTTACTGGATACTGGATAAGATATTCTTGTCTCACACTAAAACAATATATATTGAACCTGTATAGTTCAATTAGTGAAAAAGCTTGTAGTCCTTTCCATTTTAAAACTGAATAAATCTCCACGACATGCACCTTCATACAGACCTATAGTCATTATTTCAGGATTAGAAGATAAAATTGAGCGTCCGTTGAATTATAGACTTTCATGGTTATTAGAACGTCGTAAATTTTTTCATCCCACACAATTTGGTTTTCGAATGAAACATAGCAGTCAAGATGCAATAGATATTCTTATTGCAGCAATTCAAAATAGCAAAATTACTCTTTCCTACTGTTTCAGCCTGTTTATAGGTGTTGAGAAAGCCTACGATTCTATAAATTTCCAAAATCTCTGTCAAAAACTAGAGAATCTTCATATATACCCAAAACTTTCGACAATTTTTGAACCTATATTCCAACAGAATGATATTTGGTTGTTTCTCCGATAAATTGAGTGATCTCTGTTCCACTTCATTAGGTATCCCTCAAGGTTCATCATTGAGTCCTCTATTATTTAATATTTATACGAATGAGGTACATAAATTACCTATTCAATTCATCCTTTCCAAACCCTTCAGTATGCAGATAATTTTTATATTTTTTATATAGTATAACAGATAATGCCACTCAAGGTATAATAGTAATGCATAATTTAATCTCCACCATAAGAGCGTGGTTTTACAATGAAGGATTATCAATCAGCAAAACAAAATCCAAAATTATCTGTTTTAATAATAAGCAATTTGGCACACATCCCAATAATATATTTCAAATTTCCAACATCCCAGTAACAGAAACACAAATATTTAGGCATAAATTTTGACAGGTGCCTCACATGGAATACACATGTTATGCATTTAATCAATAAAGGCTGCAAAATAATATATTCTGTAGTATGACAACTAAATGGGGTGGACATCCCAAAATTTTACTACTATTTTACAGGAATTTTTTTCGATCAAATTTTGATTATGCTGCTTTTAGTTATGGGGGTGCAAATACCAATCTTCTGGACAAAATACATACTGCAGAGAAAGGCTTTGAGGACCTGTCTAGGTCTGATGCAGTCCCACCCTAATGTCAGTGTATATATGGAAAGCAAATAAACTAGTTTGACACACAGATAGATCCAATTAACAATAAAATTTCTGCTTAAAACTTGGGAAATCATATTCATACTTTCAATAAATTGTTCGCAATACAAAATATTTTGTATATTGCCATTATATAGACCTGGAAACTCGTACAAAGTCTTTCCCCTTCCAACATCCTTTAATTTACCAATTACACATACCCTTACACATACTCAGTGTAACATCCATTTCAGGGATCTTGGACGACATGCCATGTATAGAGATATGGCCAACACACCTAATCATATATACAGATGGATCAAAAGAACTCAGAGGTGTAGGTTGTGCATACTTCATTCCAGAACAGAACACAAACAATTCCGATTACCACCTGATACTTCTATTTTCACTGCAGTAAGTTATGCAATATATAGAGCTCTCAAATACGCTATCTATAATAATTTCACAAAAATTCTTATTATATATTACAGATGCTTTAAGTGTATTAATGGTGCTGAGTTCTTCATATCCTCAGATTTGTAAACATCCATTATTTATCATTCTAATAATCCCAACAAATTCAGCATGCTTATGGATGAAATACCAACGTTCACTTCAGTTACGTAAAGGCTTGCCATGTAAATACGGGAAATGAACGTGTGTACATACATGCCAAAACTGCCCGATCATCGGAATCTATCTCGCTTGCAAGGCTTCCTTATATGGACCTTCTCCCAAGAGTTAAAAATAAACTTCAAAATAAATGGAGACAGTGGTGTATGGTACAATTTCAATCTACGGGTAATATATGTAAATGGCTTGCAGAACATTCACAAATTAAACCTTGGTTTTATTCATATAATTTACCAAGATCATTTATAATCTTTATTATACATCTTTGTATGGGCAATGTTCGCTCTAATGATCACCTATCATGTTTAGGCATAACATCAAAACAAGCCTGCACATGTGGGGAAATTAATCAAGATGCTACACATCTCTTTCTACAATGTCCAGAATTTGATAGAGAACAAGACAAACTATATAATGGTTTGCGCAGTCATGGTGTTCCATTCCTTGCATCCATAATTACCTTCCTCACGGATCCCAATCCTTCCATTATATGGATCCCTTACGGATATGCCAGAAGATGTAACTTAACGATGTAGTGAGCAGTATTTCTTTTGTCTCCCCTTTCTTTTCTTCCTGTGGATAACAAGTGTATAGTGAACATACACTTCAGATAAGATGACCAAAATCATCTCATAGGGTCAGTAATAATAATAATAATAAGAAAATATTTAAAATGTGACTGTGTAGAATAGCCCATTTGTTTATCCGATCCAAACCATAAACACATTCGAGAGAGATTGGGTTCTCTCTCCGGCCTCTCCTAACCGGCAGAGGCATATTGCATAGTGGTTCGAATCCACTTTAAATGTAGTGGGTTCAAGTTCAAAACTTGAACAGTGCTAAATCGAAACTGCACCTATAAAATCTTAGATTTCTTGCAAGAGTTGTAAATATTGAATAAACATAGTAAATTATTTAGTGTATTTGAGATCTTAGTAGATATTATATCTTTTTGTATTTCAAAGTAAACATTTTTGTATTTTGCTCATGTTATTTCAGGTTTTAATATTGAAATTAAATAAAGAAGCACCATTTAAAAAGGACGTATTCAGGGCACCAGGACATCAGGGTAATATGAAAAAATTGATACATTTCCTCCAGAATGGCCGCTTAGTTAATATAGACAATTTCTCAGTTTACACCATTGCATCAGTTTTGAAGAAATTTTTAAGAAAATTACCTGGGGGCATCTTTGGTCGTGAAGGGGAGCAGCAGCTGTTTGATATTATTGATCTGGAAAGCATGGAGGAACAAAGGGACCAGATTCATAGGTAAGCATAAATTCTATTGGTAGGAAGCAGCCTGGATGTTTATTTAATTGCATATTTTATTCGGCATACTTAGTAGCATATAAATGTAAAGGGTGAACTAATATGACCCTTCTTTATTTATTTATATTTGCTTATTTCAATGAATTATACGTGTATGAAGTAATCACATCAGAACAGCCCTACAAATTAGTGTACCAACCATTAAGAACACACACATTTGTGTAATTTTCAGTCTAGTTTATAAACTGTTAATAATGCTTTATACATTCCAAATACAACTAGCTATTTTATAAAGTAAAAAATTGAATCTTAATTGTTGAGGTGTAACAAAATTCAAACCTTTTTTTTGCCATTTTGTTTTTACACAAAATTGTCAAAATGAACTGTGATGCAGTGTATGCCATAAATAATTTTCTTACAGAGTAGCTATCTTGAACTGCTTAAATAGGTCAAATATTGGGTAGATTACTTTGATTGATTTAATGAGGTTATTTAGCTTCGCTTTCCTGCCACTTTTGGCTAATTGCAATGATGAGAATGAGTGATATGATGAAATTGATGAAGGTACACTTGCAAAGAACACCCATGCCTAGGTGTTCTTTGTGAATGGGTAGGTATTTTAAACTTGAATATAAAGTCCTGCAATTGATGATTAAGAAATTATGTATCAACCATTTTTCCAGAAGAGGTTTTCATTTTAATATAAAATTAAATTTTGTTTGATACATATAAATGTTGTATTGTTGTTTTGAAAAAGAAAACTGATTTTGACACATCTGAAGGAACCCAAACTTTAATTACTTGTCATTATTAGTCATTAAATTTATACCATAGCACAATTCCACCAACTGAAAGAGTGTGTGGCTTGTAATTTTACTTGCACATGTTGTGAATATTATTATTTGATTTTGAGAAACAGGAGTCTACTACAATCATACGTTCTAATAAAACTAAGGGTGTTGAATATATAATTCCTTGTTTGTTCCTTAAGCAAATAAAATTAATTAAAATTTTTAACAATAGGAGCTTTTCTCTCCTTTATATGTGATTGTAAGAGCATAAAAATCCATTTTTTTTACTAATTTCCAAAGTAGCAAAGTAACTTTTGTATTTGTTATGCATGTTTGTAACGAGAGTTTGGAAAGAGAGCCGTTTGAAAGGTAGAAAACTATTGCTTTCACATGAGAAGTTGTGCTTTTTGTTGCTGAAAATCTGGTCACCCTAGCTCAGCTCTACTTACAGGTAATTAATGCTAGATTGAAATTAAAATTAGCTTCAAATGATGGAGCGCTATACGAATAATGTTTGTTTGTAGCCTGTAAGCCAATATCTTTCTATCTGTAATAGTCTGTAAATCTCATCTCTTCTGCACAGCATATGAAGTCAGTATGCACTTGTATAATCCCTTTCATTTCTGGGTTGGTGTGCTTATTAAAGATTCTTTTAATGGCACTTTCATTGCATCATTTATCCAGATGGAATAATCGAACAATTAAAACTAGTGCTGAACCTGATACTAGTTTGAACTGATACTAGCACAGATTTCCAGAGATGCAGATACTTAAAAACTGAAATAATGGAAAGATGTTCAAAATATTGGGTGTGTATTATTAAATTACATATTATATTATTACAAAAAACAGGGTTTTTTTTACACAAAACTGGTGCAAAATAAAAATAAACTTCGAATTTTGTCTAATTTCCAGGATAATTACTCCATGAAAGTGTTGCATGACATTTTTGCAGAGTCCATGAAAGACCAATAAAGTACATTTGATAATATTGGTATTGTCCAACCAATACTTTCCAGTACTGATACATCGGTACCGGCTCAGCCCTAATTAAAACACATTTGTTAATTTATCTGGTCTCGTCAGAAGACTCATTGTACTTTGTATTCTTTTTGTAGATTAATCACCTCTCTGCCAGTTTACACACAGCGTTTGCTTGTGCTCCTTTTTGGAACATTCCGTGTTATAGCAACCAATGCTGAGCGGGCACAGACTGGAATGACATCCGAAGCCTTAGGAGTGTCGGTAGCTCCTTCTTTTTTCCAAAGTTGTGTGAGTGATGGAAAGCAAGCTAAAATGGAAGATGTTATGAGGTTCAAGGTAATTTATTTCCACTTCTAATTTAATATTGGTGTGTGTATATATGTAGATAATGTGTTGAACTCTCACAGTTGCATGCTATTAATGGAGCATTTATATCACATGGGAGGAATTGTGTTGCTAACACTGGCATCCTTAACTTTTTAGTGATGCAGATTATTTCTGACACTTGTAAGAGTAAGCAAAATACTTTAAAAACTTGCCTTTTTTATGAACATAAGCATGCAAGCATGTGTATTCATTTAATATACCATTGGATAAAATGGATGGTCAAATGTGTAATTTTCTCCTGTGTATTTACAAAGACTAGAAAGATGATGAAGATATAATAACTGGGCAACATTCAGCCACTTAACTTTAAGTTTGAAGTTGCTTCATAAGATATTTTTGTAATGGCACTATTTCTCTGAAGGAAACGCTTGCACATTGAAACTGTGGTCATTTACTGCACAGTTCGTAGTGGCTAGTAATGTAGTCCATGCTTTGGAGATTGCTGTCAAACATGATAAGCTATATTTGTCTCAGTGGTTCTTTATTATCACCATGACACCTTAATTGGACATTATCCATGATTAAAAAAAGATGGACTCAATTTCGTACAGCTCTATTTCCTGAACTACGTATATGTTTTATGTGAATGATCTATACAACATTCGAAAGAGGAGGTCCTAAAGTTTCAAATACCACCACTAGAGTGCCACCTAGCAGACAGCCATGCAGGAGTGTCAGTTGGGAACAGAAGCAGAATGGCTACTATGCAGCACAAGAATTTTGGATTCGTAAGTTCATTAAAACTGAGTCCGTGACTGCGGTGCAGTGTGCATGTCTTCTTAATTTCAACATTGAATCTCTTGAGATTTGTTGTTGGAATCTGCAATTTGAGCATTCTTCTTTGAGTGTGGAACAAATTCAGCTACCGCTACCGTCTAGATGTCACCCGTGTGGCCAGAGGGGTGCACATTGAACATTTAGAACCTTTGTCAATATAATCAACTGTAATTTGAAACTTTAGGACCACCTCTCTCTCAAATGTTATGTAGATCATTCATATACTATGTATAGTTCAGGAAATATAGCCATTTGAAATTTAGCCCATCTTTTTGAATCACGCTTATCAGTGGATAAGAGGATAGATAAACACATGAAACACACATCAAAATGAGAAATAGAAAGGTTGAAAATAGCAAAACACACGCGAAATAGTACCCATCGCGTACATGATAGTACTGCACAAAGAATCGATTGAATTCAGAGAATCGATGAACCAGTCTTCGTAGCCCTGGCTCAAAACCCAATAAGCCATGTCATTGTAAAATGCAAGCATATATGGTCCCTCTTCCAGTAGCAAATCCAGAAGTTACAGTTAGGAGGGGCGAATTTCAGTCGAGTGCCTTACCTCACCGAGAATCAATTCTAACGTACTGTTGCACTGTTTTATATAAACAATATATTTACTGTAAATAGGAACTAAGTTTATTTCCATATTCTAGAGATCAGAATATTGTTTTGCAAAAATATAGGTCCAGGGCTGAAATAGGTTTATATTATTGTATGTCGTCATAATTTCCCTCATTGCCATGGTAAACTGAATAATCAGATATGAGGAGTAAAGTGAATAAGCACAGATAAAAAAATAAAAAAACTTTTCTCAAGTAGTCTCCCCTTTTGATTCACAATGCAAAGGTCCAGATCCAATTTTGAATAGCCTATCGTGAGCATAAATTGAACTTAAGTTTTGAAAAATATTCTCAATCCTGTTAAACTTGTGATAAAGGACAGAACATTTGAGTTTTCAAAAATATTAGGTATAATATATATATAAAAAAAACTTTCAAAGAGGGGTGATTGCCCCTATCCCTTTCCTCCTGGATCCGCACCTGCCCTCTTCTCAGGAAATATACAAAAAGTAGTATATAATTCTGGGGGTGTGGTGGAGTAGTTGGTTAGCACATCGGATTTGTAGTAAAAAAAAAAAAAAAAAGATTTTTGCAGCTTCAGTTGCCAAACAATAATTTTCAGATTATTTCATTTTTTTTTTAATTTACATGAAGTAGGACCACTTTTCGTGGAATGCCACTGTTGGTAACAACGTAGAAAGTTACTGACTAAAATGTGTGAAATATGTAATCGTAGTCTCCCCTCACTCTGGTTGATCATGGTCGGCCACTCTGGTGGGCAAGGCTTCATTTTATTAAGATTCATTAATAAATCTCTTGGAGCCTTTGTCCCTTAATCATCACAGGATTATGAGGCACTTACATATATTTTTAGTGGTCAGTTCTTGCATTGATAATCCTCTTGAATTCTTTGAAACAATCTTTCTTAGCACAATGGGCTATTTTGTAATTTTTATTTAATTTTTCAAACTTTTGATAACACAATTGGGAAATTTATGAAGACTCCTATGAAATACAGTTAGGCGTTGTTGAAATGTTTTTGTCTGTTGAGATTTTGCATATTCAGAGGTATAGTGTATATGTAACCACCGTTATCTCCACTAACAGTTACAAAAAAAGTAAGAAAATCCACACCATGCAACTGACTGTATTACATCTTAGCAACTCTTGGTACAGATGTATGTTGTGGCATTGAAACATTGAAAAAAAAAACATACTACAGAAGAAATGTTATTGGATCATTCACAAAATTCTCCATGCACATATGTTGCTGCAAGAATTATATAAATACCATCCATTTTTTCCTAACAGTTTTTAATGCTACTTATTATTAATTTTTTTTAAAGTCTTAAGTATTGGACATTGGACAAGCAATTTTTTTTAGTGTGAACCTGCCTGTGCCAAAAAAACTGTTAAGACACAGAACAGGCAGGCTTCAAGAATGAAATTTTAAGCTAACTTTAGTATGTAAATTAACTTGAAGTAGTAGTTTATGGAGTTAGAAGGTAGAATCATTGCATTTTGTTCTTCATTATGCTTATGAAAAAGCTTCATGGTAAGTTTATTACTTTTTCTCTGTTTTTAAGTGCAATTTTTGTGTTTTCTTCTTCTAAAACTAGTATAGCATTAGTAAGGTACTATCTGTATATTTGATATCTATAGCATGTATAAATTTCTTCAGTTATATAAAAAATATTAATTCACATTTTGTACATAAAAAGAGAGTACTTTTCAATCTTATTAGGTGGCTTTTTTTCTCTTTCCTGTATCCCAATTTCAGGCTGAAGTCTGTGTAAGTACTGAATGTTTATTTATTGTAATGTTCAATATGCTCATGTTGCAAAGTAGCAGATGTGCTCGTACTTACCATGTTGTTATACTTTTGTATGTTGTTTAAATGTATGTATATATCTTGATGGTTGCAGAATCATTAGGAATTTGTAGTTTGCTGAATATTTAGTGGTACTTTGTCTAATATTAAGAGAAAATATTTCTGTAAACCTTGAAAATAGAGGATATGGTTACTGCAGAGTTAGTGATGAGAAATGCTACTCTCTGATGAGAAATACAATTGGAGAAGTTGTCAGTTTAAATATCTTTAAGATGCATGCAACTCCTACACTAAGCTTGTAGCTCATGAAGTCCCTTATTGCCAACAAATCATTGTGAATGTGATCATGAATATTCTTTGAATGACTTTAGTATTAGTTAAGGCCCGATCGCCCAAAGAACCAACTTCAAATTCTATTTTTGTCTTTTCCGTCGAAAGGCAGAGGAGGATAGATGAACCCTTGAACCAGTCTGCTTGGTCCAGTCGCCATTGGGGTGGGGAAATACTGCATGTATTCTGTTCGGCAAACTTATGCCTGACAACAGAACAGGTGACAAAGCCATCCCCAACAAGGCCAAGGTGCGGCAAAGCTCAACGGTCGCCACAGGGTAGCAAACGAATGGGTCTCTGATTCTCTACCTCTGCCTGAACCATGAGCGAAGAGTGCATGTTGACAGCAGAAGGTGTCATTTACTAGTGAGCAAAAATCGGTTGTGTGGCATCACCACTTTTTCTACTTTGAGACTCCTGACATCTTAAGGCAAAAACTCTGTGTTTGTTCTTTGGTCGTCGTATGGCCTTTAAATCTTAGTTTTATGTTAAAAAAATATTTATGAATATTTAAGAATTCCATGTATATATTCTTATTTCTATTGTCAAGTTATTTATGTCATTGATATATACGTATGTGCATGTGTGTTTTGTTTAATCAATTTCAAATATGTTACAACAATGTGGAAATTTGACATTTCAAGTTTTCTTTTAGCATGTTAATATATGTATGCATATTGCATGCATGTAATGTTCTGAGTATTTCGAGAAAGTTAAGAGGAAATATTGTGTGCTCAGATTGCATAAAGTAAGACCTTGGGTCTAAAAAATATTTTACAACATACAATATTTTGTTTTTAAAGTAATTAGTGGTTCCGTTATATCATTTACTGTATTTCAAGATTGCATCCAGTGAATTACTTACAATTTAGTTCTGCTTTATCTAACACAGCTGTGTTAATTTGTGAATTCTTAAAAGTAATTGAAGGAACACAAATCTCTTGGAAAGTGAGATATTACAATTTAGTTCCAGGTGGGACTTGATTGAATGAAAATTCTGGGCCCGTGAGGAAGATGGGACTGCACCAGTACCACTGAAATGATGGTACTGTTAATGGTTCATGCAAATACTGATGTTTGTAGCAATTTGAATTGTTTGGAAAAGATAGAGGTTGTATTACATTACAAGACATCTGTGTCAATCTTTGTGGCCAATCATGGAGAGGGAGGGGTGGGGGTGAGTGGCAGCCAGGTGGTTTCAGTAGACCATGTCTTCAAATTTTTAGTTGTCAGAATAGCTTTATACCCATGAATATTCAGGCATGATAATTCTATTCACACTGATATAATTGAAGGCACTAAACCTGTAAATAGGCATTTATAGGTACGAGGGTGGTTTGAAAAGTTCTCGGAATCACCACCAGATGTCAGTGCTAGGACAACGAGGTTCCCACATAGTAATAGGCCATCCTTTATTAATAAACACATGGTGCGTCAGTGTTCTGGGTAGAGATCTGTGGTGCGGACGTCACTTTGTAGTTGTTCCCATGCAGTGCTTCGTGAAGATGGAAAAAAATCGAGATTTGAGCGGTGATTAAGTACTTCGTAAAGAAAGGTATGAAAGCAAAGGAAATTCATGCAGATTTTCTGAACACGCTGGGACTCTGCTCCTTCATATTCAACTGTTGCAAAGTGGACAAACGAGTTTAAATTTGGTCGGGACAGCTTAGAAGATGATCCACGTAGTGGTCGCCCAAAATGTGCTACTACCCCAGAAATTATTGAAAAAGAGCATAAATTGGTCATGGAGGATTGCCGACTGAAAGTGCGTGAAATTGCTGAAGCTATAGGAATGTCATCCGAACGGTCGTATCACATTTTAACAGTTGAATTGGATATGAGAAAATTATCTGCAAAATGGGTGCCGCGACTTTTAACACAGGACCATAAACTCATCAGAGTGGACATTTCCGAACAATGTTTGACTCGTTTTAAGAGAAACCAAACAGATTTTTTGCGCCGGTTTGTGACGACAGATGAAACGTGGGTCCACTACTATACCCCAAAGACAAAACAACAGTCAAAGCAGTGGAAACATGTTGATTCACCACCACCAAAGAAAGCAAAGGCAATACGGTCGGCCGGAAAGGTAATAGCGTCAGTGTTTTGGGATGCGAAAGGGATTCTGTTGATCGATTATCTTCCCACTGGTCAAACAATTACGGGACAATACTACGCTAATCTCCTCGACCAACTAAAGCATAAGATACGGGAAAAGAGGCCAGGTTTGGCAAGAAAGAAAATCATCTTGCATCAGGACAATGCGTGCCCTCACACAAGTGTCGTTGCCATGGCAAAAATTCATGAACTTGGTTACGAATTGTTGCCACATCCGCCTTATTTGCCTGATTTGGCTCCCTCAGACTTCCATCTTTTCCCCAAACTCAAAAGTTTCCTCGGTGGACGGAGATTCTCTTCAAAGGAAGAACTAATAGCCGAAGTTGACACATATTTCACAGGCCTGGAGGAATCTAATTTTCCAGATGGGATCAAGGCATTGGAACATCGCTGGACCAAGTGCATTAGTGTACAGGGAGACTACATTGAAAAATAAAAAAAAAACCACTGTTGTAAGTCGTTTCTGTCTATTCCATTCCGAGAACTTTTCAAACCACCCTCGTACTATAAAAATACATTATCAGACTCAAAGCATGAAATAACTTTAGGGTGTCCTCCATGGCAGAGTGGTTAGCACAGCATACTACAATGCCAAGGGTTGTAGGTTCGAATCCTGTCCTGTCCTGGGCATGGGTGTTCTTCATGTCTTCATGAATTTCATCATATCATCACTCATCTTCCTTGTTGCGATTAGCAAAAGTGCAGAAAAGCGGCGATAAATAACAAAAAGCAAATTGAATCAAATGAAACCATTTTGAGACATTAAAGCCTATGTGTTAATACAAAGGAATAAAAAAGGCAAATAGAGACCCTTCGGATTTAAAATATTAAAAAATAGATTGCAAGAATTGAAGAGTGGATAGGATAGAATGAGATGATAGGTGGTGAGTGTCAGATCCAGTGGACACAGGCTTTAACCTTTGGGTTTTCTTGGTAAAGGTCACTGGTACCTCACATGCTGGTCTTTGCTAATATCTGACGAGCTGCACTGGCATTGTGTTTCATTTCTAATGACGAATTCAAAGTTATTGAATCCCATAAGTGCTAATTTTACCCCCGTGAAAATTTTCTCATCTATACACAATTTTCTATTCCTCTTCCTATACACCAAGGGTGTTCTTTGTAATCTCGAAAGATGGCTATGAAAGTAAGAAAATTGAATAGTTGAAAACTTTGTAGGGAAAAGCGTACATAGCGTGTCAAGAGAAATAATTCAGGTATTTTGTTCTACAGCCATATATTTTGTAGAGTAGCTTTTATTTTGTATTGGTTGTATTGAGGTCATGGTAGAGATGAGTCCATATTAGAATGTCGAAAAGTTACATTTTAGTGGTAGTATTTTATTCTTGAAAAGCTTGAAATAGTCAAAGTAGCATGTTATAGTAGGGTATGACTTTTTGTGATATTTCTATGTACAATTGATTGTGTATAATGTACAATGTATTTCTGTAGAAATCAAATTTATTTCTACAGCAATTTAAATAATAATTGAGAAATTCAGATCTGGATTATAACTCAATTGTGGGTTCATCTTTTGGTTAAGAAATCTTAGGTTACTCATAGAATTTTTTTGTAATATGAAGAAGGGCAAGCTAGAGATAGGCAAGAGTTGTGATTATCAAGGTGAGTAAGTACCTTGGAAATTAAGAAAATACTAATTTTTGACATCTTAAAACAGTAAGACTAAAACTTAATTCATTTTTTTAAACTTACATTCACTAGAGTAAATAGTAACATATTTTTACCATTTTTGAATATTTCATGATATTATTACCTTTTGCAGTTACTTCAAAAACTCATTGTTTTTATTATTGTTATTGCAGGTTGCTACAAGAATAATAAGATTTTTGATAGACAATTTTGGAGTGAGTAATCTTTTTGGAAGAGAAAATTACGAGTATTATGCACGCATTACTGGTAGGATATTGAAAGTAGAAGAAGACTGGATATTTAGTTTCAGATATCCTCCGGACACCTTAGTATCACGTAAGTAACTATCTTTGCACTAATCCTTGATTTACATAATTTTCTGCTGATGCTTTGCCATGCTGTCAAGTTTTGTACTACGTATACTTTTATGCGGGAGTAGCTTTTTTTATTTATTTTTAAGTTTGGTACAAGATACTTTATTTTCCTGAGTGCACCTACACTAAAGATCATCTCCTTATTTTGCATGCCAGTAAATGTACACATTTAAAACATGTAAGTGTTAACAAATTTTAAAATGCGCCATTGTGAACAATGCACATTTACCCAAAAGTTGTGTATGGTTACCATTTCTTATTTGGTATGTGGAATTTACATTTAAAGCTAATTTGTGTGGGATATTTTATGCAGTGTTACCTCATAAGCTTGTATTTGGTACTTAAATTTTTTATACATGAAAAAAGTGATGGAATTTGATAATTGCTTTCCCAGATAATTTAAAGAAATGGAAAATGTATTTTTGGTGGTTTTTGCTTCGTCTGTATAATACAGCATGAATGTATGCGTACATTGTATGTAATTAAAATACAGGGTAACTCAAAATGCTACTCCCGATTTCAATATTTTTTTAAAAATTCACATTATATGCAGTAGAGGTAAACACAATTAGTACTTATGAAAATGGAAACTAAATAAGTTTCTTTTGGAAAAATTACAGCATTCATAGAAAGCTACAAAATACAAACATTAGAAATGTTGAATGTGCACTCCATGTGTAATGTAACATGTGAACCCCTTTATAGCACATTGGAGTCAATTTCTGTAATGTACACACACTGGCCATCTGTGTGTGTTAGTAACATCCAGTGTTTGGAAAATTACTTTGTAAAAGGTAACTAGTTACAGTTACTTGCTTAAAAAAGTAAGTTACAGTTACAGTTACTCATTTTAAAAAGTAACTTACTCATTTTAAAAAGTAACTGTTACTCATTTTAAAAAGTAACTGTTACAGTTACCTGTGCTTAAAAAGCAACTAAGTTACTTTTACAGTTACTTTCTGGTGGAAATTTTCTTGCAAACAAATTACACAAATCGATCAGTAATTGTAGTAAAATAAATTGTGAAGACTTACATGTGTTTTACTTATGTTACTGGTACACAAGTCTTCATATATAATACATATATACATAAACCAAAAAAGAGGGCATAGGAGGCAGTAAACACTTACCACAATATAAATAATAGTCTTATATTTCGAGGCTAGTACCTCATTGTCACTGTAGATTGAAAGAACTAAGTCACATAAGCGTAGAGGCACAGAATACTGATGCTGGCATCCTTACAGTGTTGCCAGAGAAAAGTGATAGAACCCTGGTTCAGATGAGCATATCCTTTCACCAGTGTTTACTGCGGGGTGGATGGGGTGGGGTGAGGTTCGGGAGGGAATGGAGCAATGCTTATTGGGTGGCTAGGTTGCATTCAGGGGGTATGGTGATGTGCATGCCTGATATGTAGGTCCTTTCCCGTTGCCTGCAGGTGGAGGTGTCAGTGTGCTAGTTTAATAGATGTATTATGGCTACACGAAAACAGTTGTCAAAGGTGGTGTTGTGGGTGGTGACAATGAGGTCGGAGTTTTGGGTAGAGGCTCGGTGGTTATTGATGCGGAGATTCAGGGGGGTAGAGGTTTCACCTAGGTAAAAGTTAACCATAGATTTCACCTTTGGGTGAAGGGTGAATTCACCAGCAGCGGTAGGGATCTGGAGGGTGGGGGAGGTGATGAGTATGGGGCAGGTCTTGCACCTGGGTTTGTTGCACTTCTGGGCTGGGGCAGGTGGGATGGGAGGGGTGGGTGTATTATGGACCAAGATGTTCTTGAGGTTGGGGGACATCGGAAGACGACCCTTGGTTTGTCCCAAAAGATTTCTCTTGTGTTGGGATCATTGTGAAGGATGGGAAGGAGGAAGTGGAGGGTATGTTTGATTTTCAGGAGGTGGGGGTGATATTGGGTGATCAGAGTGGGAGGGTTGGTTTTGGGTTGTTTGACATGGGTGTCGGAGGTTGCTCTGGTTTTGTTTGTTGATGAGTGTGGAGGGGTAGCAACGGTTGATTAGGGCTCTGTGAAGGCATAGGTTGTAGTTTTGGTGGGATGAGTTGAGGCATTGGCCTCTAAGGGCTAAAGAGAATGATGTAATGGGGGTGAGAGCTGGAGTAGTGAAGATATGGTTGGTTTGATATGAATGGATGTTTCCAAGTGGTCTCCCACGACGTGGATATCCATATCTAAGAAGTTTGCTTAGTCTTTGGAGCGGAACCAGGTGAATTTGAGGGTGGTGAATTCGTTCAGTTGGTTTAGGAAGGTGGTGAGGGAGGGTTTGCCATATGTCCAGAGGAGAACAATGCCATCAATGAATCTTAGCCAGAGGAGTGGTTTCAGTTGTTGGGAGTCCAGGAAATCTTATTCGAGCCTGTCCTTGAACACGTTGGCATAGGAGGGGGGCATTTTGGTTCCCATGCCTGTGCCACATTCTTGCAGGTAATGCTGGTCTCTGAATCGGAAGTTGTTGCAGGTGAATACAAGGTTGGCTAGTTGAATCAGGAAGTGGGTGCTGGGACTGTGTGGTTTGGGTCGGCTGTTGAGGAATGTTAAGTAGCACGGAGGCCATGAGCATGGGGAATGTTGGCAATGTTTATTTATAATAATAAAAATCTGTGTACTCTGTCAAGGAACCAACATCTTACAGCGAGACCATAGCGTGCGTTTCTGGCCCAGAGTGCACTCCCCCCACCCTAATAGTGGAGTCGCCTGACGCTATGTCACTTCTGGCAGTTATCATCTCCTATGCTGTGAGCTCTACATTGGTAGGGTGACCAGACGTCCTCTTTTGTCCGGACATGTCCTCCTTTTTAGGTGTCTGTCCGGCGTCCGGGTGGATTTTTTAGAAATTGGTAAATGTCCTCCTTTTTAGAAAGAGTAGCTATAGCAAAACCCATACCCAATGTGCTGTCTAGAGAATGCTTCTACGTATAACGATCATCGTTTAAGGCATATCAGTTGGGGTGCGTTAAGTAAGCAATGCTCACCTAGCATCTGGGAGCTCAAGACGATCACTTTCCCGACTGAGTCATTAATAGTGTGCGGATTTATTTGCACTAAAAACCTCTGAAATAGGCACTTAAAAAGGCACTATAAATTAAGAAATGACATTAAAATAGGCAATGAATGTGAACTTATTTCAATTTTCTTCTTAACAATGCACAGACTGTATTGACTAGGGGTGTGCGGGATCCCGAGCAGTCAGGAAATAAAATTCCGAATGTTCACTTTAAAAAGTCGTTAATTTTCGACGTTTTCTGCATTGTAAGTGTCTGAAACTTATCGGAAATGGTTAGTTTTTATTCCAGAAATGCAAAAGTAATCACTTAAAGTGAAAATGACGTGTAGAATTTGAAATTTCCAGAGCTTCGGGAAATTGTAAATTTTTCCTGTCCCGAATGTCGCGATTTAAAAAATTTCCCGTCCCGACCAAAAAAAATCTGTCCCGCACACCCATAGTATTAACACTTCAGTTTATCCATAAAAGTACGATAACAAACTATTAATATTAATTAACACTCTTATGATCGAAATTCACATTTGTAAGTAATTGTAACAAAAACAGCTTGTGGTAACTACTGTGCAAATTTGAACAAATGATGAAAAAACAATTTGCACCATTGTAACAAAAATAATATTTTGAAATAATGTTCCAATCAATTGCGACCCTCAAATCTGATAAATACCAGAATTCAGTCAGTACAACATCAACAAAGCCTTACATTCTTGAATCTATAGAAAGCCAAAGGCACGTAAAAAAAGCTGAAGTATGCAAAAATTGCAGACTAGCGATTTTTGAGCATGATTAATCAAAATAGGCATTTATATGCACTATAAAAATGCGTTTTAATACTAGAAACACCATGAAACGAACTTTGAACATTGAAGCCCATGTTTTACTAAAAGGGAATAAAAATGGCAAATAGGCAAAATTCGACACCCTAGTCATTACTATTATTCAAAGTTCTAACTCGATGTTTCGCTTTCTGAGACTGCTGGAACGCATGTAGTCTGTTAAGTTCCTTTTTGATTGATTGATTTGGTTTATTTTACTTCGCTTTTCTGCCACTTTTGGCTAATTGCGAAGATGGATATGAGCGTTGGTATGATGAACACCCATGCCCAGGCTGGGACTCGAATCGGTGACCGCTGGCGTTGTGACGCGGTGTGCCAACCACTCCGACACGGGGATCGGCCAGTTCCTTTTCTAGTTGTGCGTCCATTTCGATCTTCAGCCGAGAGATCGGGAGAAGCGTGGCGGGCGGCGCTGACGGAGATGCCGACATTTGCGGCCTGTAATACCCGCTTATTTTTATGGACATATGCAGACATTTATATAAATATTGCAAAATGAGCCCTAACCTGTGTTATAATTTATCATCTGTAATTCATCCAAGTTCTGCCCTTATATACACAAATAAATACGCTTTAGAAACGATGTTAAGAGCCACAGATAATAAGACATTTTAATCATAGTTTTGACCAGTAACGTCCTGCTTAAGTTCATATCCTTGAAAGAGTTTTGTGGCGATGGGAATCGTTTGGAGGTTTCGAATGTGCAACACTGTATCAAGATTACGCTGCAGACGAAACCGTTAAAAGTGAATGGTTTTCGTGAGCTTCCTTGCAATCCGAAATTTCCGAGCTCGAGTTTTTTTGTTCCTTCGCGACTAGATGAAGACAGAGCTGTGAATATAGTGGCGAGCAATGTAAGCCAAGAGCGTGTTAATTTCGTACTGTGCGTAAGAGTGTTATTCTTGGTTACTTGCAGTTACTTGTTTGTGTTATTGCAGTGTGTATGTGTGTTGTGTCAGTTAGACGATTGGAATGCCAGCTGCAAGGTTCACGTTAGAACAAAGAATTTTTATGAATGACACTTACGTGAAAACAGACTCGTGTCGAGAAGTGTGTAGGCAATTTGTACAGAAATTCCCATGCGTTTCACCTCCACATAGAGATACGGTTAGACATCTTGTCCTTAAATTACGAGAAACTGGATCGTTAAATTTTAAAACACCTAAGCAGAAACGACGGATTCTAACCGAAGCAAAACTCGATGATATTGGTGCAGCGTTAGAACGTTCTCCAAACAAACCTCTCCGCCGTGTTTCAAAAGAGGTGGGCGTGTCAAAATCATCGGCACATACAGCTACTAAGCTAACTAAGCTACTAAAATTAAAACCGTAATCTTATAACACAGGTTAGTGCTCGTTTTGCAATATTTGTATAAATGTCTGCATATGTCCATAAAAATAAGCGGGCATTACAGGCCGGAAATGTCGGCATCTCCGTCAGCGCCGCCCGCCACGCTTCTCCCGATCTCTCGGCTGAAGATCGAAATGGACGCACGGTACATACACGATACAGAAACGCGTAGTGAGAATTTTGATTATTAAGTATTATTTATTTTCATGTAATAACGAAGCGAAAGTGTAAATTCAACAATTATCTTGCAAGAAAATATCCAGCTTTTAAAGGATGGAGGAAGAAACGAAAATGAGGTAACGTGTATGGTGGCTGTCACTTTCACCTACTGTTGAAAGAGTGATAGAAATGTTCATGACATCGAAATCATATTTCTCTACCCAATGTAAACAACTAAAAAATTTTAATTCTCTGTTTGGAAATAAGTTAAAGCTAATCTTACTTGTTACATTTGTATTCACTTGTAACATCACATTCACATCCAAGAATTAGAAAAGGAGAAAAAAATATGTGCTTCAAATTGTAGATATTCTTTGTCATTTGTTAAATGACAGATTCGGAGATTGCTTTCTTTGCTTAAAGATAAGAGGAAGTTATTGAAAGAGATGACCTGAAAATTCTCTGTAAGCAAAGTGTTATTAATATTTTTATATATTGATTAAATTATGAGTAATGGCAAATGTTTCTTTGCGGCGTCCTCTTTTTTAGGACTTTGTCCTCCTTTTTCGCCTGCTCTGTCCTCTTTTTTGAATGTGTGTGTGTGGTCACCCTATACATTGGGATTAAGAAGACTCACTCCTCCCCCTGTCCCCACAAGAAACTCGGACAATTATAATTTAAGTATGAATTTATCAGTTTTGTATGTCCTATATGTATCATGAGAAAAAATACTATCTGATTTAGTATTTCCTTTTAGTTCATTCATTTTTTCCCCCTTGTCAGTCCAGAAGGAAAAAATGAACAAACGCCATAACTCTCCAACAAAGGAAGCTACATATTTACTGTTTTGTAAATATATTGAAGTTTTCAAGAACTTACACTTTCTGAAATTATAGTCTAACAAGGGAGATTTGCTGTGCATAAGGAGTGTGACTGAGAGAAAAATAAATGTGCAATTTCAAGTGCTTATGAACCAGAAAATTAGAAAAATGATAATGTAGTAGCCTATAATTGTACGTTATCAATGAAGGTGAGAATGGCATTTTAAACTTACCCCTTCAGTTCTCTCTCAGATGATTACATAAACAAGAGATTGATTGCTATGGTCATTCTGATTCCTTGGTTTGCCACATACATTTTAAAAATATTGAAAATGGGAACATAATTTTAACTTACCCTGTATATAAAGATTGTTAGGTGAGCAAATTTATGTGTAGATTATAAACTATATTTGTATTAACATTTGTGACAAGGGAGCATACTGTATGTTTTTAAAACTATAAACTATGTTTATTTAAAATGTTAATAACTCGTCATGAGTTGCCTCTTTCTTACAACCTTGGTGACAATGAAGTTCGACCAGAAAGGAATACGTGATGAAATGCACAGAGGCATAGGCGGTGGAATGGCTGACCCGCAGAAGTGACGCATGTGTGTAAGAGGAGGCGTGTGAGCAGGCAAGAATCGTGATCCCAGCATGTTGCATCCAAGGTCACGTAAAGAACGAAAACGGGGAACTATATGCGTGACATTGAACTTCGACCATGCACCAGACCCATACGGAAAATTCCAGATAGTGGCGCATTCGACGGAAGCATGACGTCACGGACATGATAAGGGAGTCCGCCGTACATAAGCGCGTGCTGTGCACCGAGGAACCGCAGTGCATCATCACCATGGCCAGGGGCAAACCTATTGACAACACCGTGACGAGAAGAGTGGTGGAGTTGCAACGGGATGGACTCAGTGAACGGGAAATAGGGCGCCAACTGAACTTACCCAAGTCAACCGTCCACTGCATCATCAAACACCCTCAAAATATGGGTACTACAGAGTCAGGTAAGGCCCCCGGTCGAAAACGCCTGCTGAGCGTGCGTGACCTACGGATATTTAGGCGCTATATCCAGACCAACAATCATGTTTCTGTGGCCGAATTACGACTGTGGACTCGAGAACGCTTTCACATTGAAGTGTCAACCAGAACCATTCGCCGTTACCTACAGCAATGCGGTTACCGAGTGTACAAGGCGAAACGTAAACCCTTCCTTTCCATGTTGAACAAAGGCAATCGACTACGGTGGGCACGAATGTACCGGGGATGGACATTTCGGCAGTGGAACAGGGTTTTGTGGACGGACGAATTCATTTTCAATGTTGTGTACGGGAAAATACGGAAAACAGTCATTTGTCGGAAGAAGGAACAGAATGAAGCAAAATGTTATGCACGTCGGGTACAGAAACCTGCGTCAGTGATGGTATGGGGATGCATGACGGCATCTGGGGTTGGCCCACTACACGTCTGTGAGGGCATTGTGAATGCACACGCATACTGGAGCAGCATCTTCCCACAGTGCGAAGGCACCTGTTCCACAGGCGGCGTCTCATCTTTCAACATGACAATGCCAGGCCTCATACAGCACGGCTGACAAGAGAATGGTTGACTCGCCATCACGTGCGAACTCTGCCATGACCACCATCGAGTCCCGACCTCTCGCCCATTGAGAATGTGTGGTGTGTTCTTAAGTGACGTGTGCAACAGAGGGGACCCACGACAGTGGCTGCTCTTATCGCCTGCCTGCAGGAGGAATGGCACCGCATCGATGTGGAATACCTTGAACGACTCGTCCGCAGCATGCCCCGACGCATTGCCACAGTTATTCGCTGACGGGGCGGCGTCACACCATGGTAAACAGGATCCCCTCTAACAGTGGTCGAACTTCAATGTCACGTGTAGATGGACGAAAATGTTTTATTTTATGTGGACACCATACATTGCTGCGTTGCAGCGGAAATTTATGTTTTCCTTTGTTCCATGTAGCCTGCTGAATAAAATATGTTCAGCATATGCATGTGTTCTCCTTCTTTCACAACGCACTCCTATATTTGTGACTGGTCGAACTTCATTGTCACTAAGGTTGTATGATGAATGGATACAATTTTCTTTCCAGACACTTAGAGCACGTAACCTTTGTTCTGCATTTGCACTTGATCTGGTAGAATACTGCCACTTTGAACATGTCTGTGGATGCAAAACGTCTGTAGCATAACACAGCTCATATCTATATATTATGTTTTTTATTAAATTACATATCATATCTTGTAAAAACATCACTCCTAATTAATGGATGATTCAGTGTAACTTTTCCTCTGGTGCGTATCATATATTTCTTCACATGAACTGTTGTGGACACTTCTGGGTTGTAAGAATTTCATTGATTTTCAATGTGGTAGTTGCAACCCATAAGGTTCGTGACTATACACTGTGTGCAAAGTTATCTTATTCTATGTTTATTCTTCAAGTATAGGGGTTTCTTGTGGTGGGGTGACTTTACACAGTACTTTATTTATTGTATTGCACAGTACCATTTACGAGAGTACTTGTACTCATGCCATCATTAAACAGCTCATCATTGAAGCCTTCTCAACTTTATTTTTGAAGCGTTGTTTTCATTACATTCCAACCTGAGTTAAAAGGCTACAACACAGTGGATAAATATGTAATAAATATCGAACATTCTTGGGATAACGAATATTCAAAGACAACCTGGAACAGTCTTCACACTTTTCATTACAAGTCTCTAATGAGGAGCATTTAATTTTTCTTAAAACTAGAAAATTGTCAGTTTCATGTACATAATAAAGTTCATAACCAAAGAAATAGAGTAGGACTATAATATATAGCGTGGAGCATAAAGAAAAGGTAACCAAAATACTGCATTACATTGTACCAATGAGACTGTCACATCATTCACTGTGAATGGCAAGTTGCTAGCAATAAGTTATTTGGAAAACCATGTTAGTTCAGTTCACTTCTTTGGCATTACAATAGTTGCTACAGATTCATTGTTCCCACAATACTGTCGCAGATTTCTTGGAGGGTATGTTCAACATTTTTTAACATTCGCAACGGAAACATCACTTAACAGGAGGTGGATGAGAAAAACCTGTCTCTCTTGACACACACGTTCCTCTTAGAGTGCTTTGTTTCCTAGGCCTATGTGTGGACTGGCTCCATTCTGCTGAAATACTCTCTTCTCACAATCCAGATTATTAAGATGACAAAATATTTGCAAATCATCTACTAGGAATTTGTCAATGATTTGTTATCTGTAGCAGCTAGAATTGTGTTACCAGTTTTATATTGAATGAGTCATTCAGAATGACTGTGCAGCTGGTAACACCATGGCTTGAAACTACCACCCTCAGAATGTAGTAGTAGTAGTTTGAGTTACCTTTTATAACCCACCCTCTAAGAGGCAAGATCAGAAAGCTACCTGATTTGTAGTGTATATCTTGTGTATGTGAAATGGTGTTTTAACCTTTAGCGGATGGATGGGAAATTTATCTCCAAACACCACATGGCAGCAATTAACATGCCATTTTTTGAAAACTACACACAGTATTTCAGTTCTGTTTTTTTGTTCATTAGTATACATGAACTTTTACCTCTGCTAAAAGCCCTGTTTTTAAGAAAGAAAATGAAACTGATTTCATCTCTCTACGACAATTATTTCTCGAGATAAGATTTTTTTTTTAACTTCACTGCAAGTTGCAAGAGCGTGTGCTTAAAAAGGTCCAATCCAATCCAGGTACATGAGGCTCCGTCCGCTAAAGGTTAAAGTTCACAAGTGATGCTATTATTTGTCAGAAGCACTTACTTGTGGTTCATATTGAGTGTAGTGACTATAAATTGTGTGAACTGTCCTGTCCTTGGATTTGATCCTTTTTGTTATACTTGTGTGAATGAAAAATTGAGATGACAAATTATAAGATTCCATAAGCATCATACATGGATGCAAAGATTAATACTGTCATAATTATTCATGTAAACATAGAAAGTAGATAATGCTAATGATTAAATTTGTATTGGTTTGGTATTTTATTGCATTACATGCACATAGTATAATATGAAAATTAATGAATGTAAACTATCATGTACTGTACATATTGTGAGCTCCATAGTCCTAATAATTTCAAATTTCCTTTCTTTTTTTATAATAATTTGATGTGAAATTTAGCCAGAGATTTGTATCCTATTATAAATACAGAACACATTCTGTCCTCACATACACACAGACATGTGCATGACTGGAAAAAAATGTATGTATTTTATTGTGATTTCAGTTTGGTTTCTTAGATCTTTTTTAAAGCACTTACTCCTTGCATTTCAAGTTTTCATGCATGTATGAGAATCAACTGAACAAATTATTTCTTAAATTCTTTCATGTATATGGTATGTATAACTACTATAAAAATATTTCTTGCTTGTTCTGTTCATTGATTTATTTTTGAAGTACAATTCTTTTATTTCTTGAACAGAAATTACGTTGCAAGCTTGTAATTCTTTCAAAATTATCATATCTCCTTTTAATTTAATGATTAAGGTACACATACATAAATAGTTCAGAGGACTTTTTATGGAAAGGGTATGCTATCCCAAAGCACTTTTAGAGGTTCTTGTTTTCAACAGGGCAGTTATCTTTGGAAGCCGAAAAGACATGGTTACAGTATGAATCCGAGAGGTGGGGATTAAAATTTAACCTGGAAGGTAGGAATTTTCCATGTATTCTGTGTCCCCTGCTTTAGTGCTGCAAGCCTTTGCATATTTTTCAGATTAAGAGATAGGCATCTCTCTACATACAAATTATACATCTGGCTGTTTGTTTCAGTTGAGCTTCGCCAAGTAATTGTGCATCCAGCTATTTTCCCTAAAATGAGTATGCAGTTTGAAACGTTGTCTAGCTTAGTATTATGAAATGTGGTGGCATGAATTAATTGCATTTTTTCCATTTGGTGTTGTAAATTGAAAGAGCTGATGTCCAAATTATGTTGCATATAATAATATCAAGCAGAGGTATAGTACGTTATTCCATTAATCTTCAATACACAGCGTAACTGCTGTACTTCCCTGTAGGCAGAATGATTAAATAACTCTGTGTGTATGTGTGGCATACATGTTAGATTCTTGAATGTGTTAAAGCTTTTAAAAAATACTTTGCAGAAGTGAATTTATATTAGCATTGTGTTCCATGTGTTTGCCTAGATGTACTTCTTGTTATACTTGTTTGTTGAACATGTTTTTCTTTGTATGCTTGTGGCAGAAAATAGAATAGTATTTATTTATAATAATTCAATAGTACCGATGAGAAAATTTGTGAAAATGGATTAAATACAAAAAGAACTTGCAGTTACTTGCAAAATGTTTTTAGTACAAAAAGATGTGTGCACATTTAGATATATATTTACTCAATTTTTATTACAGGTATTTAATGTGATTTACATAGCTTCAAAAGTTAATAATTTATCTAATTGAAAAGAACAAAGGAGGTTGGATAATTGTAAAAGAGAAGCGTGTTTTTGATACGGTAGTTTCTAATATTCTCTCTTTGTATTTCATGTAACTATTTATTCTAAGGCATTGGGGATTTACATAAAGTAATTTGATTCATGCATTATAATTTTTAACATTTCTGTTTATTTACTTGTAATGTGTGGTGTACCTCCAGGCTTCACTCATTACATAGTTACATTACCTATGTAACAATTTATGTGCCTATTTTACCTATTTGCCCTTTTTTATAAACACAAAGTTCATATGTCATACTTTTTCAAAGTAAATTTCTAAACATGGAATTTGTTTCAAAGGAAACCCAGTGCCCAGCTGGTCATATACCTTAATGATGGTGGTTACAATGCTAGGGTCGCAAATTTGAATCCTGTCCTAGACATTAGTGTTCTTGTGAACGAGTGTCATTTAATTTTTTCAATTATATCATCTCTGATCCTCATCCTCACAATTAGAAAAAAGTGGTAAAAAAGTGACTAAATAACGAAAATCAACATTTTTCTGCAGGATTAATCAATGGTCCCAGATTTTGCATAACTCGAAGGAAACTGATAGTTAACAAATAAACTGCAAATTTCATATTTAAGGATTTCACATTATTTTGTGAAAAAAATGTCAAATGCTCTTGCCATTATCTAAAATGAACAACAAAAAATGTAGTCTCGTGTTTTGTATTGTCAAAAATTAAATATATGTGCTCCCTAAGTATCAATAATGCCTTCTCCCTCTCCATACTTAAATGATTTGAAAACAATTGTAAGTAATTTTGAAAGTGAATCCATAATACATTAATTTAGTTTTGTAGCCTAGAAAAATAAGTCTGTAAGTTATGTGCATTTACGTGTTCACTTCTGTTTTAGCCATGTCCCACCAGGAAGAAAGCCAGTCCACACCTGCGTTAATTCGCGTTCCAGAAGGTTTTGATTCAGAGCCTGGAGCTAGTTCTTCATTAGGTATCATTCCAGAGAACAATCTCCTAGAAAGCTATACGAGGCTTTCAATAAGTTTAGAAGAAAATGGTCTCTTTAAGGTAAAACATAGTTTGAACTTACTATTTTTACTGCACGAGATTTAATGTTTTATTGCTTGAATAGATTTAACAGTTTTCTGTGGATTGTGCTGTAATTATTGTTACATTACATATTTATTATAATATTATAAACAATTGTAGTCAGTAGTGAAACTAACAACCTGTAGTATTACTGGTGAGCCAATTAACAGTTTTACATCAATGATGTAAATGGTTAAACTCGTTTAAAATATCTTCGAATTTCAATTTTGCAACTATTGGAGCTATATGATCTAAGATCGAGAGGTACATAATACAAGTAATGCATTACTTTTTCAGTATATTTATGCTAGTAAAAGCTTGCCAAAATTGCAAGAATTACTGATATGATACTTCATTATTTAACTTGCGTTACTTTGATAAATTTAGAACTGGAGGATTTATTTGTCAGGACACAACATGCTTTCTTGTTCTTTTAAACTTATGCATGTAAAATTATGATGGAAAAAATGTGCACTACTGAGAACAAATAATGCTTGTATGAAGAGTAAGTTTGCTCTTTCGGATGAAAAGTGATGACAACATGTTACTTTGGGATGAAAAGTGATGGCAACATGTTACTTTGGGATGAAAAGTGATGGTAACATTACTTTTGGATGCAAAGTAATGGTAATGTTACTTTTTTAGTAACTTGTCCAAACTTTGCATATGATGCGTAACATAGGCTATCTTAAGGGCAGGATGTTCATAATTCACTCTACTGAGTTGAAACAACAGGAAAATACTCCAAACCAGAAAAAATACATGAAAAACTAGAGGAGGGAAGAATTTGAACCATTCGGATAACAAGACAACAGCAGAAAAAAGACCTATACAAAGACAGTGATAAGGATATCTTCAGAGTTTTTGGAGAACGTAACATAAATTCAGAACGAGACGATTTCTTTGCCAGAACAAAACCTGGATTCTGCCAGAGTAATGGAGAGAGTTTTACATTTCTCTGCGTGCTCTAAAATCATAATCTAGATACAGTACAAACAAGCTGTTTGGTCAGACACCATGGTCCGGAAATTCCTTGCTCTCATATCTCCCAGTCAGGCAGGTGATAAGCAGAACGTTTTCTCTGGAGTCTGGTTGTTTCTTCATCTTTATGGTTCTGGGGGAGAATCGCTGCTAACTACAGCCAGGTGATGAGTCTTAACATTTGTTCTGTGGTACCGAGAGTATCTGCTCTAGTGACAGTGTGGTATTTTCTTTCCTATTTTTTTTTTTGGTGACAAGGAGAAAAGTATGAAACTACTAGAGCAGAAAAAAACTATACAGATCACCACATTTTCTCATGCACCACCTTTTCTTTTTCAACGACAGTGGTGGAAAAATATTTGATTCATAGTAAATTTTAGGATTGTTTCATTTATCTTTCACATGAAAAGGTAAGAACATGTACTCTCCTTGATGAATGTTTAATTTGATAATTCTCAAACACTTTGATATCTCACGTTCTGTTCTATTTCATGCACCTTTCTATTTTATACTTTTCCTGTTGTGTGCGTGGCAAGGGGGGTGAATATTTGGTATCCCACACGTGCATGACATTTCCTGCTATGTAACACACTCACTGGTATTTCACCAATATACAGTGAAACCCTGATTTTACACTTCTAGATTTTATGCTCAATCACACATTCAATTGTCATGATCAGAGTAGAGAAAAGTGCTATGTAACTTATGCAGCACTTCATGTTTTCCCACATATTAAGATTTTCCATCTTGGTCCCATGAAAATGTAAAGTCGAAGTTTTACTATTTTTGAATTTGTATTAGACTGCCCCCGTGGTGGAGTGGTTATCACATTGTGCTACGACACCAGGGGTCCCAGGTTCGAATCCCAGCCTGGGTATGGATGTTTGTGAGTGTCCATTCATCAATTTCATCATGTCATCACTCATCCCCATCTTCGCAATTTAGCCAAAAGTGGCACTAAAAGTGAAGTAAAATAAAGCAAATTAATCAATCGATCGAATTTGTATTAGGAATTGCAACATTTTTCTTTCTCCCAGTACTGCTAGCTTTAAGCATACACTTCTGCTTATGCCATCTCATCCACAGTTGCTTAATACATTCGAGAGTGGTTCATATTCACTGACAAAAGTGTACTTCATGTATGTGTTCCATATAAGATGATTTGACTAGGTCAGTGATATTTGTGTGTTATTTATAGATGATCAAAGAAATATGATTTCCAGTTTAATTCTTTTTTGTGTTAATCTGTCTTGGCATATTTATATTGGAAATTTGCAACTTGCTGTTATTTAATCAGATCCTTTATATGTTTCTGTACGGGAAAAACAATGCCATTTTCAGCACATGTAGCAGTATTTCATAAGAAAAGAAAATGAGCAACCAATTGTCAATAATACCACAGGCATTCATTCTTCATATCTCGAAACCTGTAAGCTTGTAACTAGTTTTACTCTCATTACTGCTGCTTTCATATCATCTGATGGTATTTGTGAATGTACAAAAAATTGAAGTATCAGTTCTGTTGGCAATTGCAAATTAATGTAATAAATAAATATGTTACAGGTAATATAGTAGAAAATATACACACACTTATGACAGTATTAAATTAGTGAACAATGGTAAAAATTCCATGTGGCAGTTTATTGCCAAAACATTTATTTGTAATACAACTAGCTGTACGTAATGATGTTCTTCAGGCACTAAGAGTAATATCATTCAGTACATATACAAAACCAAAATTCTTCATATCTCTGAGCAAGCAAGGAAAACCATACGCTCGAAAGTTTTTTTTGTTTCTTTTCAATCTTCAGTGGACAATATAACAAGGTTTATTTTTGTATGTAGTTTTATTAAATTCAGGTACATGTGTGTGTTTTAGGGCGATATGTCAATTCCTCGTTTATGTGAAAAGGTAAACTTTAATGTAAGCAAAAGCGTGTGCGTGTCAGATAGATTTTTGCCTGTACAAAGAAAATCCAAAACACATTCGCACCTCGCCAGCCCCATTTGCCTGACCTTTGCCAGAGTTCCTGAATTGGCAACCTTCACCACAGTTACTGAATTCGCAACCCAGTGGCACAGGAACGTTTTTCATTTGAGGTGGTACAAAATTCAGCCCCCCATATATAGGTGCATAAGTGTGTGTGTGTACACACCACATACTACTATACAGGTACCTATATCTTGCTATAATGTGAAGGCATGGTAAATATTCCATTTTAGAACAGCACACATGAATTTCCTGTTTTTTGATGCAAAATTTGCCTAAGTTGTTTTTCTTAGAATTTATGGTTATTTTGAAAACAAATGTTAAGACCAGAAAACAATTTCGAATCATATAAAGCTCTGGAGCTTGTTCTGACCTCATTTTGAATTTAATGGAATGCAAAATGAGGAGTTTGAAATATGAAAATTGCAAAGAAACATAGATCTGTTCATTTCAATGCAGGGTGAGATTAAAGAAGGTGAGTAGGATTCCCCCTCCCCTATCTTGAGCTGTCTCAACCAGGAATAATCATCTCCCACCCACTGAACATTGAAACCATACTTTTGCACATACCATTGCACATATCATACTTATATAGTTCCACTTCAGTTCAGTTTATTTTTATTTTAGTCCTATAGCTGCATATAAAAATATTTTTAAACAAATTATAGCAGAAGTGCATCACATCCAATGCCTTTTAGAAGCTGGTATTTTCTCAGCCATCTAGAGGGCATTGTATTGAAAAAAAAAAAATACTGAGTTGAAATGGTTAACTTTCAACATGAAATTCATAGCTAGACATAAGCTGTTTGGAAAAATGACTGCTTTTTTGAATGGATAGTCTTTCCCAAGAGTTATCTTCAAATGTCAGTAGGTTTTTAAATACATCTACATAGTATATACAAACACTCACATAACTTGAGTAGTTTTGCATATATACTGTATATTGTAAATAGAATCTTATAGTATAATTTGCAATGTTCGTTAAGCCCACTCTATGCACAGATAGGATCATCGGGACTGGACCTACAGTTTAAAGTGGGATACAAACCACTGCGTAATGTGCCTTCACCAGGTATCGAACCTTGGATTCCTTGATTACAAGGCCACTATGCCATTGAGGAGGTACTTTTCAATATTTGGATTTGCACTTAGAGCAAAAGGAAAAGAAGAAATCTTGCTACATCTTTTAACACACTTACTCAAATGTATCCTTGATACAGTTTCTTCTTGAACTATGTCTATTACGAAAATCTAGTATCAAACTCCTTTACATTTGTATTTGGCCTAAAATATTTGTATTCTGGGCTTTCAAGAGTATTACATATAATTTGACTTAATGGCCACTAAACTTGGTCATGGAACAAAATGTGGTGCATTTTGGCCACCTCGTGTAGTGGTTCTCAACCGTTTGAGACCACAGCAAGGTAAATTAATTTTATAAAAGTCAATGCCCTGCTCAAAACATTCTATCTTTTATTTTTTTTTTACATTAATATGCACCCTTGAAATTAAGTATTAATACATAATGGAATATGATATGTAAGCTTGTTGACAAATATAAAATTTTGTTTAAAATGCTTGGCATCCATTTGATTTAATGAACTCTTGTGGCCTGGTATATTCATGTCCGGGCCCAGTACCGGGCCACAGCCTGCCAGTTGAGACACACTGCCCTAGTGCATTGTGGTCCCGAAACAGAGGCAGAAAATGATATATATTATCCACAAAGGAATTTTTTTAAAATCTGGCTTTCTGGCAGTAAAATTTTATTTAAGCCCACTTTATGCCCATATGCCATGCCCCCCCTCTTACCTTAAGATATGAAATATTTAAATGTGAACCTATAAAAAGCCACAATTATAACATGGATGGTTTTTGAAGGTTTTTATTTTTTTAATTATTTTGTCCTTTCATAAGTTGATATGTTTGTGTAGAGAGGCAGGTTTGAGATGTCTCCAGTATTGGTAGTTTTAGTTTGTACAACCATTGATGCAAGGCTTCCAGATGTCCGAATTTAGTTCGGACACTACATTCATTTTAATACCTGTCCCGGCTTTTTCGAAGCAGTCATGAAAAAATATCTATTTTCTTCCATTTTTTTTGTTAACTCACATCTAGACATGTTCTTTATTATAATAATAATTGCTAATATGTATCATTTAATTTTTATATACCTTATTTTCTAAACATAGAATTATCAAGGCTGTTCAATGGTATAAGTAAATTAAAGGAAATTTGAAACCATTGCTAATTTGCGGAACACAGTACTATTTGAAAACTGAGAGTTAAATGTAAACAATAAGCACCAAGCTGTATGACGTGAGACAGCCTTTGTCAGTAAGTGACTGTATGTGTTTGATTGTTGGGTCGGGGGGGGGGGGGGCATCGATTTTTCCATTACTTTGGACCATAATACTGCAACTTTACAATTGCATGTTTAGCTCTAGTACCTACTCCAAGAGCATTTTGGTGACCACTTTGGTAGACTGGTTAGCAATTCATGTTACGATGCTAGGGGTCCCAGGTTTGAATCCCAGCCTGGGTATGGGCATTGTTTGTGTGTATGATCCTTCATCAATTTCATCATATTGTCATGATTAGACTTGGCAGAAAAGTGATGTAAAATAACCTCATTCAATCAGCTCTACAGAATTTTGATCTTCTCTTTGTTCCGCATTTTTGGATCTCTTCCCTCCCCAAAGTACGTATTTCGAAAATGAAATAATGAAAATATACTTGTTTAGCATTTGTTGTATAACTGAGAGTTATTTATTTCCACAGAGCTTATCTCTATTCTTATATCTTCTTTTTATCTATTAATATAATAATAACAATACAGTATTAATTAATTTATGCATTATGAATATACCTATGAATTATAATATATTTTTTAGGGATGGGACCGATTAATCGGTACTCTATCGGTATCGACCGATATAGGCATATCGGTGTATCGGTTTATCGGTAAAATTACCGATTATTTTACCGATCCGATATATCGATAAATATCTTATAATTTAGTGCAAAATTCTGCCATTTGTTGTAATTTTTATGGATAATCTCGATGCCCTACTACTTTTTAGAAAAGTAATTGTCTAAATATTAAACTTCTTTTGCACTGCAGTCACCTTGAAACACACATTTATTAAGGAGATAAATGAACATTTCAGGTTCTTCATGTACCATTTCTAATTTTATATCGGATCGGTAGAATATCGGTTATCGGTATCGGTAAATTTTATATCGGTACTTTATCGGTATCGGCCAAAATTTCATATCGGCCCATCCCTAATATTTTTATTTGTATAAAGCATTCAATCAAAAATTTGGCCATTTTCCAACAATAGTACTTGCATTTATAAGTAACTTTCGGTATATATGCATGTAGTTCTGCATATTTATTGTGAATAGTAAAGTTTTTATATATTGTGAAACATCTTAATATTTATTTTAATATTAGCATTTGCGTAATTTTTTTGCGAGATCACAGGAATGCAACTTAAGTATAATCAAATCATTTTGTTTCTAAAAGGTCAAATTAGTATTAAGTTCATATAATGCTCAGAAAGGCTAATCAGGACTGGGCCTACAGTTTTAAAATGGAATCCGAATTGCTATGCAATATGTCTCCACTGAGAATCAAACTTGGAACCCCCTGATTATAAGACAGTGTTTGGGTAGGTAATGCACAAACTCACATACGGCAAAGCAAATTAGTTACTAGCAGAAATGGCCAATGTGTTTCTCTTGGATGTAAAATTATTTAGGTAGTTCCATAATATGACTTCACGAACCTTTAAAACTCTTAAACTGATACTGCAAGTGAAATAGGTTAGCCGTAATTAGTAAAAAGCCAACTTTTTATATAAAAAAAAAGTACATTCAAAAGAGCCAGCTTTTTTGCAACTCTAGCCAGTTTTAACAACCATTTAATAACATTCTTAGTAATAATATAATATTGAAGGGAAGGAATATGAACATGTGAAGAAAGGAAGACTATAAAAATTAGTACTTCTTTCAGGAAAGTCTTTTGTTAGATATTTGAGAGTTTTTGCAGCATGTTCATGCTAAATGTTATTACAAGAAAACCTTATAAGGTTCATTATACATTCTTATTCTTTGTGGTGTCACACTGATTCAAAATAAGGCATCTGACTACTATGCAAGAGGCACAGGTTTGATACCTGATCAGGTAATAGGGACTGAGCTCATTGGTGGGCCCAAGGAGGTTGATGGGAATCATAACTTCCCTCCATTTTGGACCAGTATTCCTAAAAACAGAATGCCAAAGGCAGGTAAAGATGACAAAATGAAGGCTGACTGCTAAAAAAAAGCACACATACCCCTTACCTTTCGAACATCCTGGGCATGTCACGGAATGTGCTCATGGTTACTGTACTTCAAGTAGTGCTTGAAACCTACCCACCCTCTTTTCAGTTGTGCTTGGAAGCCTTACCTACACACCCCATACATATATCTATGCTACAGTGTTAAGTACAAAACATCTGTACTTTTTCCTCTGTAATGACAAATCAAGCCCACAGTTTTAGCTGCTTGAGTTACCCTTATGTTGAAGCGTATCAGGCATGATACTGTAACAGCACAGTGATCTAGAATTTTTATTTTTTGATAGTGTACTGATGAGTAAAATAGCATATTTTGACTGTTCTAGTCATTTTCAGTTGTTTACTTTTTGTATGGTTTTACTATTAAAATATACAGGGTGGCACAGATTGTTACTATCAATATCAATTTCCAACCCTATCGGAATGCAGGTGCACATGCACAGAACTCCCATGCTTAGGCAGATAGAAGTCTGGCAATCGGTCTACCATGGAATGTTCACTTGTTAAGACATGAATTGTGGCAGTGGAATGGGTTCCTTTCAGGAGACTCGGTAAGCACTGCACTGAGAAGCATCAGGATGCAAGATAATACACCTCTGCTGACCTGGAGACTTATGTTTCTGCACGCTGCCATTGGCTTTCTATTGTCTGACCAATCATATCATGTTGTAATGCTCTTGCATGGGTTGATGGTGACACTCGTAGTTCGCAGTGCCTTTTGTGTCTCCTGAATGGAACCTGTTTGGATGAACGCATCCACTGCCACGATTCGTGTCTGAACAAGTGAACATTCCATGGTAGACTGATTGCAGACTTCTATCTGCCTAAGCATGGGAGACTTCTGTGCATGCGCACCTGCATTCCGACAGGGTTGCCAACTGATATTGATAGATACAATATGCGATACCCTGTATTAATTAATGTTAATTTTGTGTGCCATATAATGAATTTTTATGTACAAATGCCCTTAGAGATAAAAAAGTGTATTTTTTTTGTTAGATTCATGCTTTCTTTCTATGTTATTTCATTTTTCTTTGTTGATTTCTTTGTGACATCCCAATTCTGAATTACATAATTACATTTGGCTGAATCCAGCAATAAAAATCTTTCTATAATAGATCCCAGCTGAAATATAGCAGCAAATTTCCGCACTTACTGTTGTAGCCTGCAACCAAAATGACACAAAGATAAGGAATGTGGGACAATGTTTTAAACGGTGGAGAACAGGCATAGGTGGTGTCCCTGAAAAACACCTCAAAAGTAACTCTAAATGTCTGCACGTACTTTCACTCAAGGCCAAACAAGATGCTTCAAAGGCAAGTGATGGTGCTTTGTCTTTAGAGATGTATGTTGATGTTTATTGATGTCCAGTAGTGGCTCTACAAACATTTACACAGAGAAGCAGTGTAAAAAAAATGTAACCTAGTTTAGACATGCACAAGTGTATCTTGTTTAAGGATGCTGTCCCTTCACCTGATTGTGTTCTGCGATGCATGTGTGGGTGTGTTATGCCTACATATGCAAATATTCATAATGTGGGGAGCAACAATATTATTAATGTATTGTATCAACTCTATAAGGAAATAATTTTCTTATTTTTGTATACAGTTATTGTGTGTTGTATAAAATAAGTGCAAGTTCTAATTATTATTAAAGAATATGTTGCACCAAAGTGATTGATGCTATAATTATGATTTCACATTACATTTCAGGGTGGCGACAGACCTGGAAAACCTGGAAAACCGGGAAAAGTCAGGGAATTTGAGGTGTCAAAAATAGTCAGGGAAATGTCAGGGAATTTCGTCTTCATTGACTTTTTTTTTATTTAATTTAAAGATATCGTTATGGAACTCTGCACGGGAACAGAAAATTGTTATAACTTGGGCACTATGGAAGTAATCTACTTCGGATAAGTTTTGTTTTGCAGCTAAAACATCATAGCATGCAACCGTGTACAATTCAGAACGCCGGACCGAGGAAGGGGGTTTGGCGGGCGCGACCCCCGAACTTCAATAGAAAAAAGAACAAAAATCTGAAGTTTGCCCCCTCTTCTCCCACTATTTTGGGAAGAAGGCGCGAACTTTAGTATTCTTTTCAAAGAATGGACATTTCTCAAGAGAATGAAACATGTTTCATGTTCTTGGGTGCCATACAAGTAGAATAATAAGTCAAAATGTGATTTTTTATTTTTACGAAAAATATGTAACTTGCATTTTTGGAGGAAAATTGTTATAACTCGGGCACTATGGGAGCAGTCTACTTCAGATAAGTTTTGTTTTTCAGAAAAAACATCATAGCATACAACCGTGTACAATTCATAACGCCTGACCGAGGAAGGGGGTTTGGGGGAGCCCGACCTCCGAATTTCAATGAAAAAAACAACAACAAAAATCTGATGTTTGCCCCCTCTTCTCCCGCTATTTAGGGGATAAGGCGCAAACATTAGTATTCTCTTCAAAGAACGGACGTTTCCAAAGAGAATGAAACATGTTTCATGTTCTTGGGTGCCATAAGCCAAAATGTGAAACACTGTTTTTTACTAAAAATAGGTAATTTGCATATTGCTCAGAAAATTGTTGTGACTCGGGCACTATGCGAGCAATCTACTTCGGATAAGTTTTAATTTTCAGCTAAAACATCAGAGCATGCAACCGTGTACAATTTAGAACGCTGAACCGAGGAAAGGGGGTTTGGGGGCGCAGCCCCCGAATTTCAATGAAGAAACCATAAGAATCTGGAGTTTGCCCCCTCTTCCCCGCTATTTGGGAAGAAGGCGCGAACTTTAGTGTTCTTTTCAAAGAATGAACATTTCTGAAGATAACGTAACATGTTTCATGTTCGTGGGTGCCATACAAGTTGAATAATAAGCCAAAATGTGATTTTTTTATTTTTATTTTTTTTACAAAAAATAGGTAATTTGCATTTTTGGAGGAAAATTGTTATAACTCGGGCACTATAGGAGCAATCTATTTCGGATAAGTTTTGTTTTGCAGCTAAATCATCATAGCATGCAACTGTTTATCAGAATGCCGAACCGAGGAAAGGGGGTTGGGGGCGCGACCACCGAATTTCCATGAAAAAAAAACAACAAGAATCTCGAGTGTGCCCCCTCTTCTGCCGCTATTTTGGGGAGAAGGCGCTAACCTTAGTATTCTCTTCAAAGAATTGACGTTTCCAAAGAGATTGAAACATCTTTCATGTTCCTGGGTGCCATAGAAGTTGAATAATGAGCCAAAATGTGAAACTCTGTTCGGAAATGTGGCATGGATATGTTGCGGAGGGGGGGGGGGGAGGTTGGTCATCAATATGAATTTCCCAGGCTTGCTCCAGACCTGTGTCAGAGTTTCCACCCAAACATAAGTGTATGAAGGTCCAAAAAGCACATTCATTTCGTAATCAGCACCATGATACCATATGGTACCATCGGGCGAGTACGACCTTACACTGATGATACCATATGGTATCATCGGGGGAGTAAATGTTAAGCTTCTAAATATTACGTGGAAAATGCATTGAATTATCATTTTTTTTCTTGTCCGTATGGGAGTAGTAAGGGGACTTGTCAACAGATGGAGGTGATAAGAGCGGGTGGCGCCGTCCGATAGTTGTCGGACGTCGTAGTAAGGCATTTTGTTGGGCAAACTGAAGGAACATGGAAACAAATAGGTTTCATTGATACATACGATTTTTGTAGAATATCGCCACCCGACAAAGTATCTCACTACAACATGCGACAGAAATTGCATGGACTGCAACATCCAACAAAAATCGCATGCATAAACAAGAAGAGCTTTAGACTGCAAATATGCTGCTGGAATTTTATTACTCGTCTGGCTCACTTCACCTTATTTAATGTAGCAGTGCTTACGAAGGTTTTCTTTCATCATCCTGACGTATTACTGGTTTTGCACAAGTTAACATACGTTTACAATGACATTGCACTATTCTTAGATATCAAGAAGAATCCAACCAGATGGAATATACGTATATTGAATACTATCACGAAAAAGTGAAACATAAATCTGCATTAGTGAACGTTATAAAAATTGGTAAGTGCATGCTCCCAACCTCAAATTTACTGCAACACTGTAAATTCCTGTCTGTTTAAACTCATGAGAGATGGTCATTAATCTCTCACTGAGTAAGGTTAATGTCCAATATTATGAAATGAAATACTAATAATAAATACGTAAAGGTTTTAATATCATATTTACTCGGATCATTCAATCATAAAAGCAAATCACTTTATTCAAGAATTGACTTTTCTCTGCCAGCCCTGCTAAATTTTCACTTTCCATCTACTGATTTATACGAGGGGTGGCCAGAAAGTAATTTCCAATTAGTAGGGACATTGATTTTTCGCAAACGCGAAAACTGTGAAAAATGGTAATTGCTGCGAAGTTATGTTTAGGAATGTGCAGTGATGATGTCTGGACACATTTTTCGCCCGTTCGAAATAATGTGAATTTGTCATAAAATGCGAATTGTTGGCTTTTTTAGCGATTTTTTTAAAGAAATGTCCTAAAACAACGAAAAATTCCATGAAATCCAACATTCTTGTCTTATGTAGGCCATGTTTGTGTACATAAAACATGCAAGATTTCCAACATTTTACTCAAGAGTAAACTATAGAGTTATACGTACATGGAATAATTCCGACAGCCACATTAAATCATGTATTTCCCACGATTTTTTCAACTTAACAAGTGAAAAAAAAGATAATGCCAATTTTTGGTGCCATAATATATCGGTATCTGTCACATGAGATTGATTGATTTTAATTTTTTGGGTGCGTCGCCACTTATGGTCATTATGCACCCTTCAGTATATACGGGGAAAATTCCATTATCTAAAATCCTTACCTTAAAATTAAAAAAGGGGTATGGAAAATAACTTTCCCGAAATAACTTTCAAGATATCAAACTCTCACGAAGAGGCTTAAGCCATTTGACTTACTTTGAAACAGTAGTTTAAAAACACCATGAAGGTATAATTTCAGATATTTGCCACAAAATGCGCTAAAATGAAAATGTGAATTTTGGGGAAAATAACACCGTGTAGTAAAAAAATAAAAAAATAAGAAAATACAGCAATTTAAAAAAAAATAACAAAATGTCAAGGTCCCTACCGATTAGGCATAAATAAAACAAGAATATCAGTTGTACTTTATTACATTAGTAACAGTGAGTCCTAACCTAATTTTCGGCATAATCACCACCGTTGTTCTGGCATTTATCGTAGCATGGCACTAAATTTTGTATGCCCATGTTATATGTGTCTGACAGCAAAGACTGGAACTATCTCTACCGCAGTGTAGCTGTCAAATCCTTGCCCTGCCAGAAACCTCTTCAGTTAAACAAAGAGATGAAAGTCGGTGCATTCAAGGCCAGGGCTGTACAGGGAGTTGTCCAAGATCTCTCGCCCGAAGTGATGCAAAGTGCCCGTGTGTACTCAGCTGTATGGGGTTGTGCACATTCGATTGGCCTTCCGTGAATTGTCTGCACCATCGTCTGACCTTACTATCACTCACGACGTCCGGTCTGCACAACTCACTCGATTGCTCTGTGCCAAATTCTGAGCGTGCAATGTAGGCTACATCGCAGTCGGTGGGAGACTGTATGAGAGCTGCAATCTTTAACCTAGAACTTTCTAAAACGGCTGCATTGCAACTGTACCAGATTACAGCTACATGCCACTTCTTCCTGCCTGTGTGTGTGTGTGTGTGTGTGTGTAGCTCTCCGACCACTAGTGCTGCGTATAGGCACCTTTGGAGGAGCTTTTTTCAGGATGCCCCTCGTATATGAACTTTCAGAAGATTTTATTATTGGAGTGTTCCTGTTTTAATGTGTGGTTAGCTAAATCAGGTACCTATACAATGCAATTCTATAAATTCCTTGCGTTAAATTTCTAATACCTACATACCCTTTTCGTCAGTATTAATGGTATAACTGCATATTGTCAGTTTCACAGTACTTCACTTGGATATATTGTACTGAAGCAGAAATCCCATTGATAATGTAAGGAAATATGACACTTTATTTTGTTCGATTCAATTGTTTCAGTTATATGCAAGAGTTAAGTTGTTTGCTTTACAGAGAAGAGAGAAGTTGCTTTATGCATTGAAAAATGCGTCCGCACTCATTGTTCTTGCAAGCAGAGGGTTCCAAACCTCAGTGGAAATATCAACATATAATACGGAGAATGTATAGCTAAGGAGACTGATAAATTACAAATTGTATTTCTTAATCAATCACTCTTCACTCTTATCTCATTTAGTCGTAACTTTAAAAATAATCAAGTATTTTATTTTAAACTTACTGCATATGAAAAATTCCGTAATCGTTCCCTAGCTTGTGAATTGATATAATTTTCCAAATTCACTATTTTGCAGTTTGAATTCAAATCATAGAGAATAGAGAAATTAAGTCAATTTCATAGAAGATAATATTGGTGCTTAACAAAACCATACGTGGATCTGTGTGAGTTTATTATTTCTATTTGCAAAAAGATCGATTTAGTTAACTTTGTAATTGTCAGGGAAAAAATGTAAATTTTGTCCTGGAAAACCTGGAAAAGTCAGGGAATTTCATTTCTGCTTGTTTGTAGCCACCCTGCATTTCCAACTGCCGGAGAAAGCAGCAAGGGTGGCATTATTCTTGATCAGGCGTCGCTTCCTAAATCTCTACCAGTGAGGGGGGTAGGGGGGCTTCTGGTTGCAAATTGTATGATGTCCCTATGCTTCAAAAGAGCTTAATGGAATTTTACATGCTGTTCTGTGTTCTACAGAAGAAATTGGTAATGCTGAAGGACATCTATCACTGCCAAGTTCACTGCAAGTATTTAAAACCCAATTTTAATATTTTATGTATTTAGAGAATTTTCCAGTGACTCACATGGAAATTTACATTCACTATTGTTGTTAAGGTAATACAATCATAATGCAGTGTAAAACCTCTTTTCAGCTTCAATAACATTACATGCCATGTGCTGAATATAACATGGTGCCACATTCAGAAATGATCATTGTTCCTTATGAGTGCTTTTCACATGCACGGTTCTGTGCCATTAATGGCAGCTTTGAACAGCACGGACTTGGAAAACCTGGATAGTACCTAATTTTCAAAGTGAACTTTGATTCACTGTTGTAGTGTTATTCTAAAGTTATGGAGGCTTTTTTTTTAACACTCATGAGCACTGTAAGGAAAATGAGGAAAAAAAGAGAAACAGCTTTGAGATCTGTGCCTGGTCTTTGTCATTATAAATAAACTTACTATTACTCCTTCGCAGAGAACACAAGACGTTCCAGCCTATTATGAGGCTGCCTCAGACGTGAGATGCACTTTAAGGCTTTTTATAAAAAATGTCCTAAGGTTATACTCCCGGGACTCCATAAAACTTTTGCCGATGTTAATTCCGCACAATCTGCACTTGCAAATAAAATTCTGGTTCAAGATAAAGCTTGAAAATCTTTGCTTCATTACACTAACAAAATCATACATTTTTAAATCAACTTACATTATCTATCAAATCAGTAATTCACATCACCTAGCTACCGGAACTGAAACTTCGTCAGTTACAATTGGAACGGATTACAAAATTGCATCAAATTACGACATCATACTATGACCCAAGTATTTCTTTTTATATTAAACATTGTATCTTTAAATTGTATGGGTTGTAACAAGTATGCATGAAGGGCCACATGGTACTGCAAGGTAGACAATAGTTTCTGTACTCAATGCTGGGAGTGACGATCAAAATTATTGTGTGTGATACATTGTAGGAACAAACTAGTGTCATTTGTAGAGGGCAAGATTGATTTATTTGTGTGCTTTGTAAACTTCATGAGGAAAATTTTTACTTTCACAAACACAAAAAGTCTTTCCATTATATGGTAATACTGTTGCCTTCTAATCAAGGGGTCCCAAATTTGATCTTGGTGGTTCCGTCAGACTTTAAACTGCAGGTCCAGCCACAATTAGCCTATTTGAGCATAAAGTTAACTTAAAACAACAAACGCAAATGAATGAAAGTCGCTGGTAGCACAGAAGCAGTAAAAAATTAAACTTGATGTATTCAAAAATTTCAGTTTAATTCAATCTCTTGTTAGAAGTTAGAACTCTCTCTCTCGGCATATTCTACATGCATACAAGTTTTAATCTCAATTCTAGAATTCAACGATGCAGGTCAGACACCAGTAAAACCTTATATGTTGTGTACTTTGTTTTTGTTATCATGATCTACTTAATTACATGAAAGTTGAAATGTGGATGGCATGATTCCATGAGTTGCTCAGAATGACTGGTTCTCCAAAGACCATGGTCAAGACTGTTGACAGTGATCTTCCTGGTGTGTCTCCACTCTCCCAACTTGGGAATTTCCTGCACCTTTCATTGACATGTCTTTAACAACTGCCCTCCCAAAGGCAGAAACGTTAATGGCCGAATACCAGCAGAGAATACCCCAATTTTAACGTGTTTTATATGGATGGGTTCAAGTCAGGTGAATCAGTTGGTTCGCTTTCGTCCTAGATTCTCAAAGTTCCAATTACTCGTTACATCCTGCCTGTTCCATCTACATGGTAGAGTTGTACACCAACCTCCAGGCACTGGACTTTGCTGGCATCAATTGTCTGGAGAAAGTCCTTGTCTGCACTGATTCAACCAGCATGCTTCAGAATCTGGAATCTCCGAATTCCCAGCATCCAGTATAGAGCGACCGCAAGAAAAAACCTTGGACAAAAAGTCCCCGTGCAGCTTTCCCTTCTTCCGTTCAGCTCGGGCCATAAGGAAGCATGGTCCACTCCCCCACCTCTGGTCGCGGGAGTATGGTGCAAAGGAGTTGCGGGTCTGCGCAGGTTGTTTTGCTTGTGATTCCACTATGGTACAGCGCATCTTCAGACTGCACGTGTCCTTATCTGCCAGTGCTGATGTCTACTTCTGCTGGGTCCCTAGTCATGTGGGCATACAGGGGAACGAAGCAGCCCTTGCAGCTGCCAAGTCCGCTGATGCAGCCGGCGATGTTCTCGTCTACCTTTTGCCAGCTGGCAACCTGTAGAATGTTTCGTTGCTGTCTTCTAGACACTTGGCAAGAAGAGTGGGGTGCGATAATGGGGAACAAGCTTTATGCTGTTAAGTTCACCATAGATGCATGGTGTTACTCGTGCCATCCCTCTAGCCGAGAAGAAGTTGTTCTTACCTGGCAGCATATTGGACACAGTCGTCTAACGCATGGTCACTTGCTCCAAGGACTGGACCCTCCGATGTGTCGTGTTTGCAATGCTGGATTAAGTATTTGGCATATTCTTGCTGATTTTGCTTTCCTCGGACAGACTTTTAATCTTTCCAGCTGTCTGTCATCCCTGGTGGGTGATGACAACAGTGTTTTATCAAATGTTTTTAGATTTTTGCAAAGAGCTCTTCCATTATCTGTAAGGAAGCTCTTAGTGTCTTCTGACTTTTTAATGTGTTGTGTTTATCTTGTACAGGTCTCTCTACAACCTTGCACTTTTAATTTTACATAAGTGGCTTTTTACACCCCTTCTTTTAACCTTTTTAAGTCAGAATTTTAGGTAAGGGGATATTTCCCTGCATACATTGAAAGGTGCAAAATGTCTTAAAAGTGCCAATGCACCCAAAACTTTTAATTGAATCAATCAACCATGGTCAAGACAATTAAAATGTATATCTAGATGATTGTTGTCAACTGAAGGAAATATTTTTGTAAACGTTTTGGAAGAAAATTGTTCTTCCGACTTAATGCTTTTCATAACCACAGTACAGTACTGTTTCTACTGCCTTGGTAACGGAGTACATTGAGTGCTTAACTTGCAATGTCACTACTACTGAGGCTTTCAGGTTCAAGCCTGGGTCTAGGATGGGTGTTTCTGTGCAAGTGTACTCTTTGCAACTTCTTATTTGACCATCCCGAAAGAATTCTAAGTCCCAAATTCATAAACTTAGCAACATTGCACTTCGGTGCCAGCTGAAAGTAGCCAACTTTGAGTTGGTTCCTCAACTAGACGAAAAATGCTGTAGTGAGAGGTTTTCAATTTCGCACATTCCATGAACTTAAAAAACTATAACCTGCTATTATAATACACAATCAAGCAGAAATAATAAATTGAGAGAACTTTTGAGGAATTTTTAGGATTCTGCTTGCTCGACTTGAAATCAGAGGAGTTTCAAACACTGAATAGTTTTTCTCCACCTGGAGGAAATCGCCATTGATCTTAATAAGCCCAACTAGGTTTCACACAACATCCACATTATCATACAAGTATTTTATTACTTGTGTCTCCAAGATGAATGTAATGTACAGTGCTCGAAAAATTTTCTTCAAAGCTAGGTGCCAACTCTGAAAAATCAGGTGCCAGAAAACCACTTACTAGCAATTGTGCATACTATAGATTGTTTCAAAAGTCACCCAACCCAAGCTTTGAAAATGTATATCATGAAAACGTAAGAGATATTTACACCTGGTTTTCTGCACTAAACTGATCATGTAGGCTATTACTGGGTTAATAAATTTATTTTAGCATTTATCCAAATAAAAGCAATTACATTATTTGAAAAAAACATTGTTAATTTGAAGAGAGCACCTGAGAATTGATTTTCAACAATAAATACCAACTCTTAACAATTTGTGGGATCATTTGTTGGTGTTTGACTTGTCGTAAAACAGTTGCTTTGTGAGGTACAGCAGAAGCAGGGTATTTTTCTTTGAAAACTTCTTGCACCTGAGTGTAAGAATTATCTTCAGCAAAGCACACACACACTGCTCCAATGTATACGCCATGCTGAATCAATTAAAAAAAACAGGCACAGTAGCAGCGAAAGTGAGCGAAGAGAATTCAGGATAACCAGGGGCAGTCTAGAATTCTCTCAAGAGTTCAATTTCGGCACAAAATCTTGATTTATGATTTTTCATGTAAATGTATGGCCAATACTTAGGCACATGTTGTATGCGTCTGTTGACAATATTTCGACATGCTTGTGTTGCCATCTACGGAGATATGTCCCAAAAATGTAACTTTTTCACTCAAACCATAAAATCGTCAGTCAAAAATCCATCAAATATTGCACATGACCAATATTGGTCGCAAATGATAGATTGACATGGTATCAGTCATCAGACATATAATTATGACCTTTCGATAATTTCTTAGATATTTTTCTCTCAAAAGTTCATTTCTGGAAAAATTTTAACCCTGCCTTCTGCAGTTATTAATTTATCTAATTTTTTGTATGGCGTAAACTGATAATTTTATGCAATGAAAAATATCTCAATGGGTGAGGCTTTATAATGTACAAAACCCGGTGTAAATATCTCTTACGGTTTTCATGATATACATTTTCAAAATTTGGGTTGTGTGACTTTTGAAACATTCTGTACAAAAAGCTGAGCATCACGGTATTCAAAACATCGCTAAATCATTTGAGAAAGCATGAAATGGGGGACAAAGAGTAAGAAATTGTTACTGAATCTATGGAATGTTCATAACGTTGATAAAAAAAATATGCTAACTTACGCTGTACTGCAATTCGAACTTAGAATCATCCACATTTCGTACATATTACAGCATAAGATCACAGTTGCCAGGCTGAAATTTTTAGTCGTCATGGCGACCTGCCAACCGGGATTTTTCAAGCCCTGGTAATAAGTTGTTTTTTTTATTGTTTTTAAATTTATATGTAGAAATTAAGAATAATTAACATTTCAAGATTGGAATAATTTGGTCTCCAGAACTTAAATTACTTGTTTACCTTGGTTGTAGGTTGTTATGATACTAGAAACTAATTCTTAATACTCTAATATATATATTCAGTCTCTGTAGCTTTTACCATACCCATGAAAGTATGTTTTTTCAATTGTGTGTATAATATTCTACACTTATGCATGTCCCAAGTGTGCCAGCATGTTCTTTCTCTGCCACCACTGCTTACACAGTAACCACTTGCAAGTGCTTAGTACAGCATTTTTCTCACATAGGGCTCCAGCCGATCCTCTTCCAGTAGTGTTACTAGTCACCACATGACCTTGGAGGAATTGAGAGCTGTTAACAGATATGCTGAAAGCACCAAAAGTCTTTCCTACCTGCCACAGGTGAGGGCTTGCAAAAAAATGCTGCTTCTCTATATTCAGTTAAATTTTTTACACATCTGCTGCTTTTTAATATAATAATGAACCTCTTTCTGCAAAATTAGAATCTTAACATTTTTTTATTTTTAATTATACTGAACTTTTGATGTTTAATTACAGTGGACTCTTTTTAATTCGAACTCCAAAGAGAGACGAAAATGAATTAACAAAACACTCGTTATTACAGAAAATGAATGAAGAAAAACTACTGTACTACTGTATAAACAAAAATAATTAACATTCGGTGGACCTTACTGTGAATATTGCCATATTTTGTGCAGTATCCCATACTCTTTAGCGATGTCACTTTCACTTTTTTTTTGTTTTTTTGGCCTAACACCTCTTTCCACTTCTCTTAGAACTTGTACTTTTTTCTACAAGGCTTGGGAAATATGAATTATAATTTATATCTAGTGCAACACTGCCATCTGGTGTGAGAACAAGTATGGTATTTGGAGGTTGGAGACACTGTCTAAACCAAGTCAGTTGCACCACCTCTTAAGTTATCGCTGTACAGTGAGTTAGTCATTAGAACAATGAGCAAAGGAAAGGTGCACGTGAGCATGGAACAGCACATTGTAATAAAATTGCTCACGAAAGAAAGCTGTAAACAGTCTGAAATTTGTTTCAATTGAAACAAAAATATGGTGAGAATATGCTGTCAGATGTGTACAAGTTGTGCAGTGCCTTTAAGAAGGGTCGGGAAATGGTGGTAAATGAACTGCATGCATGCCAGCCCAAGATGTCCATAACACCTGAGAAGATATTGCCCAGGTTCTTGGACTACAGAGGAATACTGCATCTGAATTTTCTCATGGAGTGTTGTAGAATCAATACAGAATGTTGCTCAAGGTTACTTGAAGGCCCAGTGAAGATTGCTATCAGGAACATGAGAAAAATGTCACATTTCTGCAGGATAACGCTCGTGGCTGCTCGATCCATGGCTACAATTCAGAAATTTAAATGGAACCTTGTCCCATATCCTCCATAGTGTCTATTTCTTCCAATGTATCACCCCTTCGGTCACCTCAAGGAGCATCTGAGCGGACAAAGGTTTGGCAATGATGAGGATGTCGTACGTGCTGTTCGGGAGTGGGTACACCTCCAACCAAATAACTCTTTCCTGAGTGGAATCCTCAAGCTTCTGGAGTGCTGGCGCAAATGCACTGCTAAACAGGGAGAATATTTTCAAAATTAGCTACTTTGGTTTCAATAAAGGAATTAAAGGTATGGTATTTGCATATTATAATACATATTTGCCCAAGCTTTGTGTGTTCGATACCCAGTGGAGGCACATAGTGTTTCGGATCCCACTTTAAATTGTACATCCAGTCCCGATTAGCCTTACTGTACATAAAGTGGACTCAAAACACCAAATCAACCAACCAACCCAAGCTTTGTATGATGTTAAGCTAGCATATGTGCCATGCTTCGACATTTTGAACAAAGTAGTCTGACTAAGTACAACTGACAATTGAGGACATAAGACGACTCTCAAATCATTGGCTAATGGAGGGGGGGGGGGATTCAAAGACAAAAACCTGCACACAAAAGGGAAGGGCAATCCCGTTATTGAGGGAAGGGTGGAGGCTGCATACCAGCAAACAGAAACTCTCTCTTCCCTACCCTGTCTCTGGATATTGCCTTCGAATTATCCAAATAAAAGGTTCGAATGTCAAATTACATATGAATTTTTAACATTGGTTTCCTTAGGAATTTCAAGGGGAATAAATGTCTGTTTGAATTACCGAATAAATCAAAATATCCAAGTTCAAATTAAAACGAGTCCACTGTGTGTGCATATTCATATGTAACAATAAGAGTGCATAGTCGTACAATATATACTTTGGAGGGGTGTGAATGATTATCTCTTGGCATGCTGTAGTCCACATTTTTATTTTGCTTGATTCAATGGTAAGATATATTCAGTGTGACTTTCTGCTGCTAGATAATAGCTAAAACATTTCAAGGTTTTTCTCTGTTTACTGTAAGTTTTCCTAACTGATAAATTTCACACAAGTTTGGTAAATATCAGGCCATACATCACATTTGTCAATGCAGATGTTGGCAGTCAGCTTCTGGGGTATACAAGTTGCAAATGTGGATCCCATACAGCATTCCTTGTATGCTCTAAGAAGTTTGAAATGATCACTATGCACCATGTTATGTGTGCGTGCACCAATTTGTGTTGTTTTTAATTTGTTTCCCTTTGACACTTTCAAAACATTGCATTGTAGCGACAAGGCAATCGCATAATGCACATTTGCGATGTAAGAAACTCATGAATTTTACTGTATATCGCATGGATAATATGACAAAAACTAACACAAGATGATTTTTTTGGAAAGTGTGTGCGTTATGACAAACTATGACATGAATAAAATGTTAAAAGCTAGGAAGGATGGGAGGCACTTTAGTGGTATGCACACAAGCTTCTGATTCACTCCAATAGATGGCACCATATGTACCACTGTGTTTCCTGTTTTTTTTAACATCCCAGTTTTTATTTTTCTGTGATGAGGATCCCTGTTTGTAGGATTGTTGATCACCACAGGTATGTTTTTCTTTATTTTTTTTAGTTTGGTTTATCACATGAGGATAATTTCAGCTGATCAGGTTTTGAACTAAGTGCCTTAGTAATCTGTATTTCTGAGTAAAGTTTAACTTAGTTTCCAATTAACCATTCCTAAAATACAAAATTGTGAATGGCAAAATCTGCTGTAACACACTTCTTGAGGAATTCCACTTTAGAGTACCTATGCGCTCAACTCTCAATACAAGATTATTTTATACAGAAAAACCTAGACTTGAAATTCAAAAAAGATCTATCTTTTACAGACTTGCCACACAATACAATGATCTATCATCAAGAATCAATATATTTTCCTCGGAGTTTGCCTTTCGGCGGTCATCTATTAGAAGAAATGTTTGTAAATAATATCAAATAGTGCCATCTTTTACTTATTTTTTGTTAATTTGCTACTCACTTTTGTGTTATTTTATTACTTTTATTATTTTTTAAATGTTTTGCTTATTATTATTAGCTTTGCATTTTCATTGTTGACAATTTCAGTGTAAAATGGCCAACTGTGCTGTATCTGAAATTTTCTCAATAAATAAATGAATATACTGTATTTCAGCCTTTCAACTAATCAGTTGTCTTAAAGTTAGTGATGTGATGAAGCAGGAAATTTACTAATTACGTTTCTGAGTGATATTCAACAGAAATCCAGTTCCAATCTCTGGATTCAAAAAATAAATATGCTACCAACTTCTGTTTTTGGGCATTATATATATAAACTCAGAGTGGATATTTACACATTTTAACCTGGTAATTGTCACACTATCTGACATCACATCACTTATATTAGATTTTTCTAACACATGTCACTCATATATTTATGTCCTTATACCTCCATTCTCTTTTCACACAACTTGAATATCACCATCTAGTTTTTCATTCCATTTGTTACTATACAAGATTCTACTTATTCTTTACCTAATATATGTGGCCTCCCCGAGGGTGCAGTGGTAGCATTGTCACCTTGTAATCAAGGGGTCCCAGGTTCGATACCCGGTGGAGGCACATAGTGGTTCGGATCCCACTTTAAACTGTAGATCCAGTCCTGATTAGCCTTGCTGTGCATAAAGTGGACTTAAAACACCAACTCATCACTCATCATCCTCTACCATATATAAGATCTAGGAGAATCCCAAACTTGGTAGATATTTTCACCATCACTTGGAAGCTGTTCAGCTGTGTCAGTTTCAAAATACTCCCCTCCACTGTATGATCTGAGAATTTTACCAATAATCAAACAATGGAAATTGGCTTGTCATGTTTGAAATTTTCTTCAGAAATGGGATTTAGATGATAATGTTAGAAATATACATATAAGCTCTGTATGGTATACCAGAAATTCAAGGTTCAAGTCAGGCTACTATTGTTCAAATGCTTTTCAGGGAGTTGGTGATTAAATAAAGTCTTCAATTGGTGATCAACTTGTGTATGCATAATCTCCCCCATGATAGCCTAGTGAGGCATAGTATTCGAATTTTAATATATATTTGAATTTTCTTTTTCAGATTTTCTATTAAAATATTGAAATGATGTTTCAATTATATTTGCCAATTTCGAATATTACTTTAATGGTAATTATTAATCCCAATAATTTGTCAACAAATTCCAAATTGTAATCTTTCATGATTGAAAGTGTCAGTAGAAGTTTCGTATTTTAAGTTTTCAGCTGCTTCTACTTAATTGTTACTTGTGAAATTAAAAGTGTAATCTTATATTGCTAATATTATAACATTTCATCTTTTACATGTTAAAAATTAAATTTCACTTTGTTTTCATTATTCAATCAGAGGAAAAATTTTACAATTTCCTTGCCTCGTATTTTTTTTCTGTTTCATTGTTTTTAATTTGTCATACTTCTTGTTTACGACTGTACTTTTGTCAAGCATATTTTATCTTATTACTATCATTTGTCTTAATTGCAGATTTAAAAGAAATACAGATCAGTGTAAATCAACAGTTAGACCAAATTATACATTGTGTGAGATGTAAATATATGACTTGCAAATTATAAACAACAAAATTAAATTTTATTATTACAATGAATTGACTAGTTTTCAGTCCAGGGTGCAAATTGAATAAGAAAATTTTCATTTGTATATTGGGTATTACCATTCAAGCCCAACCAGTGAAAGATGTGCTGCTTCATTTAGCTTCACATGCCCTCATAAAGATGGTGATTGTTATATGTAGTATTCAATATATTAATTACTAAGTGTATGAGGTGAAATTTGTTCCTAGACAAATTTTGTGAAGTACACAGATTCACACAAATACCATATTTGTATCTGGTGCATACTATTTTTATCTGTCAAATTTCTCACTATTTACCAAAGATACAAGTCCTGTGGCTATCTTATAAAGATATAATTAATACAATTATTGTTCTTAGCAGCAAGTCCTTTCAAATGCCCTGTACATTAAGAAATTGAAATTGTAAATATTGTGAAATCCACAGTTTCTTGTCTATGAAATTTGTTTTCCAAAGCTACTTATTATTGTTATGAGCAACATTATGTCATTTTTAAGCATTCGGTGTTCTGCATGTAACTTAAAAAGAGACTCTCACAATTACAATATTTTGTCCTTTTCATCAAGATATTGACCTGTCTTTTGCTGTTTCACGAGTGTTGCAAAAGGGTGCATATGTGTACTAGTCTGCATGCTTTGTTTAAACTTTTTACCAATTGTCTGTGTTACTTCAATGAACATAATAAATGAGAATTAACATGTACCTTACTCCGATATTATTTCTTGTCCAAAATTTCAATCCATCACACATGGATTGAAACATTACGGGTTGTAGTGTGTGTATTTTACATGAAACTATTGAACCATTTAAACACGTAATTTTATTCTTTGTGGTAAGGCGATCCATATTGGATAAGTAACAATAATATTGCAGTAAGGTATGTATTAACTCTTATTTGGCATGCTTATTCTGATATTTCTAACAGCTGAAAAATCTGATAGCTAAATCTATTTAAGCTCAAATATAGTCACCACAGTTACTCCCAGAGAGAAAAATAGTACTGTCGATATCTAAATGTCACAATTTGCAAGGAAAATTTGCTTGCGTTCCCTTTAATGTGATTTTAGTAATTTTATCTAATGCGAGGGTTTTGTTGCAGAATGCACTGATTAATATGAAACAATGTGAAAAGTGCATTGTGGTGTTTATGACTGTAGTTGTCATCATCCCTCTGTATCCCTCTGTAATGAAGGGGTCCAAGGTTTTTCAGTGGAGACATATTATGCAGCTCAAATCAGTTTAAATGTAGGTCCAGTCTCAATTAGCCTGTCTGAGCTTAAGATGGACTTAAACTTTATATCTCCCTTTCTTCTGCTTGCTTTCACCTTGTTGCTGTCCCTTTAAAAAAAAAGTAGCATTCACAGGCCACGCTTAAAATGAAAGCAGCTTTTCCTTCGTGCATTATGCATTGTGTATCTATCTTCCTGTAGTTGTGACCTACGTAATTTTATTTTCAGTCAATTGTTTTTTGTTTTTTAAATAGGATTTTACCACATTTGTCATAAATTAGAAAAAGACATACCTTGAGGAAAATGGATATATTTACAAGAATTGTCAACATCAAAGAACATGTGAAGAAGTGCATTGCCAATTCTTGTAAGGACACCCATGTCCCATGCCCACGTGCCTCATCAAGATTGTGAGGAAGATAAGATCAGAGTTTCTTTAAGTTTGTCTGATACTTAGGTAGATCTGTATTTGTTGTAAACATCTAATGATGCCCCACTGTTTATCATACTACTCAAGGTATGTCTATTCTTTATCTACTGATGTGCTTTTCCAAAAATTATATTCATTGACACAAATATGGCAGAATTTTAAATGACATTGCCTTATTTTTCATCACACATTACTACTTATTACCCATATCCATACCACTAGATTATCAGTAAGACTCCACTAAGGAATAAATTCCAGTGGGCAGAAGTGAAGACTAAGATAGAAATGGAATTTCCACAATTTTTATATACATTTAAAAATCATTTTATATTTACTGGCATTTCTGTGAGCACCAATCTTGGTAAGAATTTTCCTATGCACTGATCTTTTACTCTATATGTAACCATTTACTTGTTACAGGATTAAAATATTCATAAACCTTGTTGGGAATATTTCTTTGTAGTCAGCTTAAATGGCCATGCATTTATTGTAGATCACTGTGAAAAAAAACTGGGTTCCGACCCCATACAAGGCATGGGTGCTTGTCATGTTCTTCTTTTGCAATCATCATCATTGTATATCCCATCATCATGGTTAACCTTACTGTATAATTATGCAATGTAAAACCTTTCTTCATCACAGCAACAAAATTGCAGAATTTTGCACTAAATTACAGGCTATTTATAGAAATATTTAATATGTAATATTATTGGAGAACTGCTGCTTAGCAGAATGGTTAGTGCTCTTACCTTTGGGGCAAGCGGTTCTGGGTTTGATTTCCAATGAAAGCTCAGAAATTTTAGTGTTGATCCAGCATCGTGAGCACAATCGAGGAGTTACTTGAATGTAATGGACTCTGGTCTCAAAGCCAGAAAACAGCAGCAACGGAGTTGCATGTGCTGACATGTCACCTGCTGAAAAGTCAATTGACAGGCCCTAGCCCTCAAAGGGAAAGTTGACAGTTGTATTTCATATTTAGTTACAAAGTAGGTCTTGTGTAATAAATCATATTGGATCAGTCGAGCTAAAAAAAAAAAAATGAAATTGTAATCAACAAACTTGTGATAATTCCCATTTCAATAATTTAATCTCAGAAATGGCTAATAGTGCATCTTGGAGTGCCTTGGAATAATGGGTATTAAAATAGATAGGGCAGTGTAAGATGTCCGTCCCTATTCAGTCTATCTATCCATGTTAAAGTTGTGTGCTAAATATGTTGAGACAAACAGTTTTAACATTCCAGATTGGCATCTCTGTTAATGCATTTCAGGAAACAAAATGGAGAATTCATTAAGTATTGCCTAACTTATTTTGGAAGTGCGGGGAAACAATTTCCAGCATGTAATTTCAATTTGATTCAGGGCAAGTGTCATATTCTTGTAACATAGTGCTGTTAGATTGAATTCCCCCCCAAGTCTCACCCTTGTAATGTAGGGTTCTTGGGTCCAATCCCTGGTGGAAGCACACTGTACAGTGGTTCAGATCCTACTTTAAACTGTAAGCCCAGTTTCAATTAGCCTGTCTGAGCCAGCAGCATGCTCAGGATTTTTGAAAGAGGGGGGTTATGTATACTTTTTTTGGTAGTCAATCATCATTTTTCCACCTTTTCTTGCATTTGACGTTCTCTTTTCAAGTAATACTGGGCCAAAGGCATGCCACTGGTCTGAACGTAAAGTGGACTTACCACAAATTCTCTTGAATTTGCTCCATTTTTTCTGGAAAGAATAAATATTTTAAAATAAGGAGGAAACATACATTTAAAGTAACTACCGTTTGGTGCTTTAACGATTTATATATATATAACATGTTGAAATTATCATGATAAAAATTCACTTAGATACAAATGCATTTATTCATACGAAGTAAATTTACACTTGCATTACTTGTGAGTGGAAAGTTTATGAAAATAAAATTTCTTCCAGTTTCTGAGTTCATATATAACACATCAAACTGCTCAACTTCTTCCAGTCTGTGTAGGTTTTTCATGGATAGGTGATGTACTCATATCTAAGTTTGCAATTTCCATGTATGTTCTCTTACAGCTACATGAAATGGAAGTTCTGTATTTTCACCCTTCCTTAGGTTCATGAGCGGCAGACTGCAAGAATGAGAACACGTTCAGAATGGTTCCTATCGCAAGGCCCTCAACAAAAGTTGGTGCCAATTGACATTGACAGTGACCCCTCCATTCATGTTTTACGGGGAGAAACTCTGGCTAACCGTTCATCCTCAGGGACTATAGGTGCGTTCTCATTTAGACACTTTTTTTTTTCTTACTTGGAGCTTGTTTCAGATTCTGCTTTGTATTGTTTATGTGGTTTTGTGTTATGGCTTCGAATTACTTTTTTTTTCTTTTTCTTGCATGATTTGTTGGCTTACATTACCATCGCCTGCATGCCGCTCTTCATGGTGTTGTGTTTCACCCTAAGTTTCATTGCTTTCTATTGGCAGAGGCTCAACTGGGATTTACATTTTTTCTGGTTTGGAAAGTTTATTCACTTTTTTTTTTTTTAACAATGCCAGTGCACAAATAAAATATGATAAACTGTATGTATTATACATGAAGCTTACCAAGAAGGATGTGTGTGAGCACATAACACATCTGCACTCATATGCTAACAAAAATGCAATAAAATTAATATTGATACTTTTCTTATTTTTATGCTTGACGTTGCAAGAGGAGATTAATTTTTTTAACAGTTTGCCCCGTATAGTGACATGGGCAACTTTTATTCCAAGATTCTATATTTTAACCATGTTTAATGCTAACTCTGGATCTATTAACAAACCAATAGTCAACTGTCAGTGGTTTCAGAACCCTTGTTTCTGAGTAGCTGAGCACATTGGGTGTTGTTAATAAAAATGAGCAGGTACTCATGAGCACTTATTCCAGTGGTAGCAGTTTAGGTTCTCTGTTTTCACATGAATAAAAGTCCTTCATATTGTAATTTCCAATCTAGCAACTTCTAATCAGCATATCAAAATTTTTATGACCTGACAATGTACGTAGGTTCTTAAAGGTTCACATAACCACTTTTTATAGATACAAAATAATATACAGTTATATTAAGTGGTTTTTATTTTATTTTTCTTGCAACATTTCGTGCTGCTTTTCCAGAACCTTCCCAAGATAAAAACACACACACACACACACACACACACACAACACAACAGACATGTACAGTGACTAGTCACATAAGGTTGTGAGTGTGTTTATCTTGGCTTTTTTGTACCTGGCGACATACATACATATACACTTACACAAGTATGCATATATATATGTGTGTGTGTGTGTGTGTGTGTGTGTAAGGACTAAAGAATATCTTGAGAATGTCTTTTTTGTTTACCATTGCAATTAGCCAAAAGTGACTTAAAATAACCTAATGAAACCAATGTTTTCAATTATATTGAAGAGTGAGCACAGGTTCACCACTGGAGTAAGTACTCACTGAAGGAGTAGATGCTCATATTCATTAATAAGAGTAAGTGTTTGATTCACTGAACACGGTTCTAGCTGATCTGGAAATCCTGGGAAATTCAGAAACACCAACAAGAGTGAGAAAGAATCATGGAAAAGTAAGGGAAAATCAAGTGTTTTTCTTGTTTCCCAGGATTTGGAAATCAAAAATGAATTCGCCAAGGGTCCCAGGTTCGAATCGGGCATGGTTGTATGCGAATGTCCATTCATCAATTTCATCACTCATCCCTATCTTCGCAAACTAGCCAAGAGGCACAAAACGCAAAGTAAAATAAAGTAAATAAATAAATCAAAAATTAATTTTTCTTGAACCAGCTTTTAGATTTTAATTTATTTTGAACAGTGTTCAATAAACTTTATTCTCTTGTACAGCAAGTGCAGTTTATTTTTGAATTGCCCAGAAAAGTCATGGAATTTTGATTTGTCAAAGTGGGGAAACCCTGCTACTTCAAAGGTTTTGATGAGGTCGTTGATATTATGCATTTTTCATGTTAATGCTGGAGCTATTAAGGCTCAGCTGGACATTTGGCTGCTGCTAGGGCAACTTTTTTCAAATTTTCCTCTCCTTTTGAAAAACCACTATGATATTCCAAAATCTGAAAATTACATCAGCTTAGAATTCCTTCTAGATCATTGATGGAATTTGATAATGGTTTTTCGAAATAGGTTTGGAAACATCTGCCCTGTCAGTGGCCAAAGGTTCAGCCAAGCCTTAACAAGTGAAGAGTTAAGGCGAGGAGGGACAATTACGCACTAGTTGTGCATTTATTTCAGTATCGTCGGATTGGGCACTGCTATTTAAAAAAGGGTTTAGTATGCAAGAGAGTATGAATTTCTCTCCATGTTGCAACTGGAAATTGTTTTTCAAGTTGATTAGTAAGCTAGACACGATGTTTGAAAAATATGATTAATAAGTATTTACAGAAGCCCATGTATTTTTTATGGGAAATCGACTTCAACTTCAAGTTACGGCTAATCAAATGGGAGTTTCGGCTTTTCTACTACTATGATATAGTTCAACGTGTTCTTTTTTCATCCATCTAACATCATTGGATGTTTGATTTTCCTGAGAAAACGAACAAAATAATGGTCCCATAAACCTAATGCATTTCTCCTTGCCTCATACAGCCATCCTGGCAGTGTTTCCAAACCTGATGTGCATAAAAGAGCTACATTTCACCATTAATAGAGCTAAAGATGACTTTCAAGGAGCTAGATTAATGAAGGCTGGATAAAGTGCCTCCTAGGGTAATTTTAGGTGTCAGACGGGTGTCGTTAGCTTTAAAGTGATGGCAATTTATTCTTAGGTGATGCCGCCAAATCTAGGCAGTGAAAACTATCTCGATAATCCAATGATGTTCATATGAAATAGAAAAAAAGGATTCCCTGATCATAATAGTGTCATCTTCACCTTAGCCACAGTGCTATATATAAAAATACCTGAGGAGGGGGTGGGTGAATATCACGTCACATGCAAAATGTACACACATGGCAAAGGTTGGTCTTTATGGGCCAAAGCCAGTGGTGCCATCATGGTGGGGCAGAGGGCGGGTGCCACAGTTAAGTCAAATGAGTGCACGAAAGAGCCAGATCTGACTCCAAAAGAGCATAGTTGGCAACAGTAATCGGCAGCTGCCCCAGCGAGAAAGAGTTAGGGGAAATTGTCCCTCCTCGCCTTAACTGCCAATGGTATCAGAACTCTTTCTCTTGGTGGCTGAGTACATTGAGTGTTAAACTCACAATCTTAACACTGACGGTTTTGGATTTGGCCAGGTAATATTTCATTGTTATCTCGTGCATCTCATCATTCATCCTCATTATCACAATTAACTTTAAAAAATAACTACCTACCTCCGTGGTGAAGTAGTTAGCACAGCACACTGTTATTGCTATAGGTCCCAGGTTTGAATCCAGGCATAGATGTTCTTTGTGAGTGTTCCCTCGTCAATTTCATCATCTTTGCGATTAATCAAAAATGGCATAAAAGTGAAGTAAAATAAACCAAATCAATTTAAAAAATAACAAGCATTGAAATACAAACAAATGGAGCTCTTAAAAGACTGACTAATATTTGATAGAAATGCATTTGTTCTTGATAAGTTACAAAATGAAAATTTGAAATATGTTTACTTAGCAAATTACAAGGACAGTTGCGTGTCTTGCTTTGACAACATTTATCAATTGTGGCATGAAAATGCATTATATTTATTTTGACTGAGACACTTGTGTGGTAACACCACTTTGAGTTTTGTATTTGTGTATCACAATAAATTTAGCAATAAAACTGTACTAACTTGTTAGCTTTTTCAGGTTGCCAACTGTGAGGCGAATCTTTACATATACTTGTACGTGGGTCGTTCAATATATAAGTCTCCGTATGCTGTAAAAAAAAATATTTTTTAAGATACATTAGAAAACTATACATGCATGTGTAGGAGAATCCTTGCTCACTTCTCCACATAATCCCCATAGAGATTCAGGCATTTGTCCCACCGTTGCACCAATTTGTCCATACCCTTCGCAAGAAAATCAGGGCTCTGGCTATTGAGCACTATTCTCACATTCCACTTCACTTCTTCATCTGTTTCGATACGGTAACATTGCAATCCAGACTTTAACACTGGAAAAAGATGGAAATCACTCGGCGCTAAATCGGGGCTGTATGGATGGTGGGGCAGCCGTTCCCACCCCAATTCTTCAATTTTGTGTTGTGTTTGCACTGCTGAGTGGGGGCGAGCGTTATCGTCATGAAGAATGACACCAGCTGACAGGAGACCTGGTCGCTTATGTCAAATTGTGTTTTTCAGTTTATCCAATGTTTGACAATAACGATCAGCATTAATTGTTCTTCCTCGTTCCAAAAAAGTCCATAAGCAGAACGCCCTTAGCATCCATGCTTCTGAACTCCGTATGACGCGAGCCCGCATTTTCCGAACAAGCACTTACTTTTCGCCCTTGAGCGGATGTGCCTTCACGTCTGATAACGAATCGATTGTTATTCCTTGTAGACGAAGGATGGCACTTGTCAACCATGTGCTTCTTTTTAATGGCAATGCTTTATACAATATTTTATAGCACAGGGAAACTTATATATTGAACGTCTCTAGTAATATTCAGAACAATTTATTTCTGGCATTAAATGTGGGCTTGGCAGTGGAATGTTGCTAAATTTTCTTTGTGGGAACTGTACTTGTGGATGTAAATGAAGTCACTGAAGAATCTTCCATGCTGGAGGTGTACTAGAAGATAACAAAGTCTTACAAACTTCCATGTTTGAGAAGGCTTGTGGAAAGAGAGGGGGGGGGGGTGCTTTGAACTGGGAGATTTGATGGAATCATATTTATAGACTTATACTGTGTCCAGTGTGTCCCAATTGATTGTGTTTTGTGTTTTAAGTCCACTTTATGCACAGATAGGCTAATTGGGACTGGGCCTACAGTTTAAAGGGATCCAAACCATTATGTGCCTCCACCGAGTATCGAACCCGGGACCCCTTAATGCCATCGAGGAGGCCCCAGAATCTAATTACATGTGACATTTGCTATGTGGGTAAAAGTAGGCACCTTGGAAGTGAATAAATGTTACACATAGAAAGGTATACGAACATTGCTCTGTCTGGCTGTCCGCATTCAATTACAAGGTGTTACATTTGTGTGTATAGCATTTTTTAATTTTTTTTTGGGGGGGAACATATCATTGGATAGCTTCATGTGTTGTAGATCTGGAAAAAAAACTAGTAACTCCCTCCACATTCTGATTGAATTAGTACTATCATAATGATGATGATGGAAATAACATCATCTGAAATTTAAGTAAATTTCCAAATAAACTTGCATGTTGCATTCAATCTTAAAATGTACCGTCAAGAAGTAATAAATTATTTTATTACAAAATAATATAAACACTTGCTTTCCCAACATACTTTTTTATGACATATTAGGAACATTTTTTTAAAATTCTTTTGGCAAAAAGTATTTTAAGTCTTAATACTTAAATTCCCCATTACATTCCAAAAATAAAATAACTACTCTTATTAAATGTTGACAAATGAAAAAAATTTTAATTAAAATAAAAAGCAAAATATTATTTCAAGGCACATTTTCATTTTTCTACAAATGTTACAGTAGAGAACGTCACCTTTACTACTTCATCTGTTGCCAAATGTTGATAAACTTTCCAGTCAAATCAATAGTGCATTTAATAATCCAAAATAGCATTTAATAACATGCATTTTCAACATTTACAGAAACATCTGTGCAGTGTGTTTCCTAACAAGACGAAACTAACTAAACTGAAGATAAGGAAAGATAACATTTTGTAAAAATTAATCTGCTTTTATTGTAACTAATTGTAGAAGGTAATTTTTCAGGTGAGAGGTATTTTTAATCATAATACTTCGGTGCACATTTGCACATAAAAATGTCACTTTTTTATTATTTTGCTTTATAAAAGCACAGTTTTTCAGCATTTAGGACGATTTTCTGAAAATTGCCTTTGCCAGCATGTACTTCCATATTTGAGTGTTTGTTAAATAAGAACAATTGCTAATTCAACATATGCACACATAATTACCACATTTCGACAAATATGCTATTTTGGTATGTTCTCTAGCCAACTTCTGCAGTACGTATTAGTAAATTATAATTATTTACAAATCGGTTTCTTCTCTTTGTTCAATATTGGGCATCAAAGCAGAGATTTAATGGATATAGCTTTCTATTTTATAAATTGCAGTGTTTTCCTCAATTTAATGCACTTATCTTTTATTTATAAAGTTAATAAGCAATATGGCTTGTTTATTTTCTTTCACTGTCAAATATGAGTGTGATTATTGATGACAAAATTCTAACACCTTGTGCTGCACTTCAGTGATACATTGTTAATATAGTTATAGAATAGAAGACTCCTACTAAATAGGGTGCACCTCATTATCTCTTAAAGGGGAATGGATGGGTGTAAATCATGAATTTGTAGGTATATAATTTTGGAAATAGGAGGAGGGTGATTTTTTTTGATGCTGTAGAATATGAAAAATTATGCATACTGGTTGTCACGAAGTTGTTGGACAAACTCTAATTGAAATGTAAATAATAATGATGATGATAACCTGTTATCACATTTCGAGAAACATCTTACATACTGTGAAGCATAGTTACCTTTGACTTATTGGCAGATGGTATCCTATGTAGTATGTCATAACTTACATATACATATTATCTTTTCTGGATTACTAAAGGGGGTACATAACCCCTGTTCCCCACACTAACACTACCCATGGTGAAGGTTATATCGGAACAATTCAACATGAGACACCAGTATAAAATTTAGTAGGAATGGGTTGATATGAAATTTTGGCCAATACCGATAAAGTACCGTTATAAAATTTACGGAAACCGATATTCTACCAATCTGATATAAAATTCCCAATGGTCCTTGAAGAATCTGATGGCACATTGACGACCTTAATAAATGTGTGTTTGCAGATGACTGCAATGCAAAAGTAGCTTCATATTTACAGGTTTACTTTTAAGAAGAGTAGGGCATGGAGATTGTATGTTTATATCCATAAAAATTATTACAATATTGCACTGAATTATTAGATATTCTCAATCGGCCAATGCCAATAGAGTATCCATTAATGTATCCAATCCCTAAAATTTAGTGAAACTAATATGATTGATTACTTGTTCATAATGGGGATCTAGCCAACATGGGGCTAATGGTATATTTTTTCTGCAGTAAAAGATCTTCAATTTAGACATAAAATACAAAAGAATACGTACATATTGATCATTGTAGTTCTCATCTGCAACATTCTTGCAGTTTTGAAACTAAGAAAACTATGACCATAAAATAATAGTGAAGAATGTTCCTACTACTACCATAACCACCACTAGTAAAATAATAATAATAATTCAGCACTGAATTCCTCAACATTTTGACGGTGGGTTAATGGCCCTAGCTGCTCCAGTCCTATCTTTTATTGTGAGCCGGCTCAGCGAGTTGGACTGTTAAGTGTTTGACTTTCAACCTCACCACTAAAGTTCCCTGGTTTATGTGATCAGCACCATGCACCTGACTGCCTTAACCCCCCAGGTACCCATGTTATTCGACGCTGGGTGGGCACCGGGACCGCTTCCAATGTTAGAAAAGTTCCCGGATTTGAACCGGCTGGGGATCAAACCCGGGTTAACGTTAATCATGGATAGGGTGACCAGACATCCTGTTATCCAGACATGTCCTCCTTTTTAGGTGCCTGTCCGGCGTCCAGGCAGATATTTTAGAAATCTGTAAATGTCCTTTTTTGGAAAGAGTTTAGCATCGATCATAATAAATGTGCTGCATAGAGAAATCTTCCACACACAATGATCATTTGTTATTTGAGGTCTAAAGCATGTCACTTGGGGCACATTAAGTATTCGAACAATGCTCGCTGAGAATCTGGGAGCTGAACCACAGTCACTTTGCCTGAACTAGCCATCAGTATTTTTCTAAATCATTGATTCGCTCTTTGGGCGCATCCCAGACTGCTGGAACACATGTAGTCTGTGCAGTTGCCTTTCGAGTTATACATACACGATTATTAAGTAATATTTACCTTTATGAAATAACAAAGCAAAAGTGTAAATTCTACAATGATCTCGTAAGAAAATATCCAGCTCTCAATGATGAAAGAAGCGAATATCAGGTAGACTGACTGTAAGGTGGCTGTTGCATTTCCCTGCTGCTGAAAGAGTGCTAGAAATATTCATGGCGTTAAAATCATATTTCTTGTCCCAATCTAAACTACCTAAAAATTTAATTCAGTTTTTTTAATAAAAAATAAACTCGTAGCGAAAGTTACTTGTTACGTTTGCATTTACTTAACAATAATATTTGATTCTGAAACCCAAGGATTGAAAAGGAGCAAAATTCTGTGCTTAAAATTATGGACTGGAGGCACAAAGTGGTTCGAATCCAACTTTAAACTATAATTCCAGTTCTGATTACCCCTTTTTAGTGCATAAAGTGGACTTAAAATCAAGCTCAAACTCAAGTTATAGGTATGATTGTCGGGTGTTAAAGAATAGATTAGGAGATTGCTTTCTTAAAGATAAAATTATTGAAAAATATCATCGGAGAAGTATCTTTGAGCAAAGTGTTAGCAGATTTTCCTACTTTGATTAAGTTAAGGGTAATGGTAAATGTGTTGCGATTTTTTGCAGTGTCCTCTTTTTGATGCCTTCGTTCTCCTCCTTCACCATGCTCTGTCCTCTTTTTTTTAATGTGTGTGTGTGGTCACCCTAATCATGGAACATTTGCAATTTTATATTGGTGCAGTAGATGATCGATAATTGATAAATTTAATATCAGTATAGATAAAATTTTCATATGTAGACTTAATTTCAGCTGTAATGGAACTCACATTTTACTTTTCCCGGATTTTACATTTCCCCACATAATCATTCTTAATAATCCCAGTGGAGCAAAACGTTATAAAATTTTCTCTGACTGTACACTTTCCTGCATTGTAAGTTTTTTCACATTGGTCCGCTGAAGAACTTAAATTTTAAGTTCAACTGTGTTTGTATTTTTGTTACGTTGCTTTACTGCCACTTCTGGCCTATCACAACGATGATTAGATGAAATTAATGAAATGACATGCTCAACCAACCTCCCATGTCCAGACCTCAAACTTCATGTACAAAATTGAACGTCCTTTGCCACTGAGCCAACATAATTTCGGTTATCTACATCTTATGAAGATGATCAACACATCTTGCAAAGACCTCCCATTTTTTGTGCTTTGTTTCAAAGATGATTTGTAAGGCTTTAATGTGTCTTGTATTGCATTAAAATAACTGTTTTCATGTTTTACAGTTGGAACAGGTCTAAGTGCCAGTGCAGAATCTGTGAAACCTGGATTGCGGCGAACATCCAGTAAAGACAAAGACAGACGTTTGGTCAGAAGAAGTTCAAGTCGCAGGAACAAAGAGAACGGCACACGCGAAGGGACACCCATCGTAGTAAATAAAGGCAGCGAAGACAACACAGTTCAGGATAGTGCTGTTATAGATGCTTGCAACAGCCCTCAACGGGGAACTCTTACAGAACAAGACTTAACAGAAATGGATATTCATACGTTCCATGTAACTCTCACATATAAACCAAGAATATAGTACCCGGAAGGCTACGTGCCATGCGCGAGTTTAAAACAAAAAAGCATGGATCAATTCATTCCCAAGATGCAGGGTAGCAGTGCCAAGAAGGGTCAGCTGATGATGTTAACATTGATTTGGCTGACAAAAGAAAACAAAATACATAAGGTTCTGAGGATTTTCATTCCTGCACAAAATGTGGAACAAAAGACTCAGAACTAAATGTGCTTAACACATTAGTGTTGGCAATATGTATATAACACCAAGTTAAAAATTTACTCTGTGGACTTAATCGTTCAGTACATTTTATCCGTGTAATTTCTTATAAAGATTGCAACTCTGAAATTTTTACACATTTTTGTCATTTTACCTTCACATAGTACTTTCTGTATTCATGTTTCGGGGAATGAAAGATGCGGTATAAAATTAATATAATGAAAAGAGGTATGCGAAACTGGTTTTTAAGATGTATTAATATTGATGCCACTCCCACCATTCTTTTGGGAACTTGTACTGTTGCTTGGTGAGCTTCTGTTTGTAGTTTTGCAGCATGCTGCTATATGCACTGTTAAATGTAGCTAAAAAATGTCTTTTAAGAATTTAAAGTAAGATTTGATGCTTCTAAATGCTCCATTTCTTTCTTATACTGACTCTCTTTTTTTATATATAAGCAAGAGCATTCTGGAAGCAATTAATCAGTCGGCATAAGGGAGAAATGGAGCATTTTGGAAGGGTTAAAATGAATAGAAAATTTGTACTCTTAAGGGCATACCTAGCAGCATACTACAAAACTATAAACAACAGAAGTTTGCCAAAAAGGATGATAAACACACTTGTTTTTTTCCTGGGAACTCCTGTAATTGACTTTATATATATATCTTCCCGGCTTCCGTATTGACATTCCATTTCACCTGTATATTTCATTCACAATCTAGATCATAAAATTTAAAGTTGTTCCGATATAATACAAGTTCAGCGAGCCATACAAAACTTCGTCTCCTGCAAGACCTTGCACGTTTAACCTTTGACAGGCAGAAGTGATGTTATATCTTGGCAGTAGTTGTTTTATACTAGATGCTTAGTTATGCAGCAACAGTGGACAAATACATATAGTTTAGGACTAAGAAACATGCAAATTTGTAATTTTTTATTCTAGATTGTCATCTGTATATTATATAAAATGCAAATTAATTCTTTAATTATTATTATTATGCATTCCGTGAGCATTTGCTGGAGTGATGCCATGCTGCTAAAAATGCGCAAAATTTGTCACATCTAAATATCTCTTAAATTTAATGACGAAAGCTGTAAATCCCTCTTAAATTCGTAGCCAAAATTTGGTCAACCTATTGCCAAGTCACATTACAAGTTACGAAGGGGATGGTAGCAGTGGCCACCAAAATTAACAGAACACCATAAAAACCAGTTTCGGGATATGAGAGTACTTCTCTTCAGTATATTAATACATTCTGTATTTGGTGAATAGAACTAAACGTGGGCCAAGTTTGAGATTAAGAAGTTAAAAAAGAAACTACCATAGAATGTTGTGAGGTACTATATGTAAAGATTATAAATGCATTTATAGTGTGGATGCTGAATGTATTTTAAACTTTTTTTTTTTCCATTTGTTTGTTTCCAAAATGTGTGTTTTTGTGTTGCACAGACATTCAAGTGGGTATTAGGTAACGTCACCTGAAATTGCATTTCTTTTGTTCATTTTGTGACTTGATACTTTGAATGACCTGGAAAAAAAAATTGAATTTTTTTCCCTTCAAAAACATTACATCAAATTTTCTTACTTTCGTCTAAGAAACTGGCATTTTTGTACAATGGTTGCATTGAAGTAGTACCAGGATCGAAGAAATGGCAAAATATGGTGAAAACTTTTTTACAGCCACAAGCGTGTGTGTTTGAGTGAATGCTAAAAAGACATTTCACTTTAGTAAACTTGAATGAATGATTTCTCAACACAAAAACTGATCTCAAATTATAGAATATCTTTAATATTCTTTGTAAGATGTATAAACATTTATCTTAAAAGAAATGTATTATTTATGAAACTGTGAATGTGCTGTAAATAATGAGTGTATGTGGGTTGGTGTGTTTGTGTACTTTGATTATTTTCGTACCTAGCTATTGAAAGATTAAACTATATTTTTGTATATTTTTTTCCTGTTGGATTTAGTTTATCAGTTTGAGCTCTGGCATATTTCAGCACTATACATTAACAAAGTAAAAGTTAAGTATTGCACACTACAGGCACAAAGGCAGCTATTTAGGATAGCAATGTCTGGAACATTTGTGTTAGTTTTGGTCTAATTACAGGGGTAACATTGGCTGTTGCAGTTACAGATTACACTTTATACCAAATGTTGCATTTAAGGGTACAAAAGAAAAAGGTAAGTGATGTTTTGATAACTACTTTTAAATTATATTAGATGTGGGTTACACATTTTATAAATTGTATTGTATCTTTCTTTGTGGTGAACATGGCAGATAGCAGTTTAGAAAGACATTTTTTTGTAATGTAAGTTCTTGGTGAATTTGGATTAAACAGGAAAAAATAAGAATGGCTAAGAATGGGACAATGCAAATTAGACATGTGTGCATTAAGAATATTTAGTGTAAAAAAATTCAACTGTCACATGCAGCTTGGAGTGAAAATTAGTTCTCCAGCAATAGGGAACTAGCAGAGGATTTTCAGCATAGGTATTCATATTGTATTGTTGGGAACATGTCTGCAGGCTCTAGATTTGAATTGTTATTCTTGAGCCTGTTGAACCAATGGCAGCTAGTAACATATGCTAGACAGAAAAGGATACAGATTTTAAAAACTGATGACTCAGCAATCCTAGTTGTGCTTGTTTCACTCCAAACTAATCACACTTTAGCTTAATGTTACAATGGTGGTGGTATGGTTGAATCAATAGGGCACAGCTGTCGTATAATGGTAAAAGAAAATAAGTTCACTTGGAGAGGTTAAAATAGTTGATCTTTCCTTACATGCATATAAAAAGAAAAATGCATTCAAAGCTAAATTCTTTTGGACTCGATGATGCATTTTCATTTAAAAGGTAGTTAATTTGTTTGTTTCTGAAACCAAATGAAGATATTCTATCTATTGCTCAACTCAATTCTACAATTGATAATTTTTCACCTTAAATTGGTTATTATTCTAACATTTCTGAGATATTAGCTGGCATGAGCTTCTTGTTATCGACCAGCATATTTATTTTAAAACAACTTAAGCTATTTGAAAATATGCAATTCTTAGAAGAAGTTTTATTTTTTACTCCTCTTGTGATAACTGAATGAATACAGCTCATTTCTATATCTTTCTTACATGCTATCTGCAATTGCCACTGCAGAAATCTTTAAATGAGATTTTTATTTCTGTACTAAATACCTCAGGTAAACATTTTTTGGTAAAAGTTGATGATTTGCCGATGCAAATGTGATTTTTTTAAGCTATTGATATGCTGTTGGGTTGTTGTAGCAGCTATTAAAATGTAGAATCCTGAAACTTCCCTCAGCCAATAACTGACATGTGATTTAAATATTGTTTAAGATAAGATTTGTCTATAAATATTTTATGTCAAAGATACTTCAGAGAATAAATATGAGAATTGGAAACAAAATGTTTGTAAACATTTTTTTATCACTACTTCCTTCCCTTGTTTCACAATATTGATAGTATGACCGTAAAGTATTGAAATAAGAGTATTTCAGTAATTTACTAATTTTATTTTGGGCCAAAAACATTCAAATTACAATCATTTTATGCTTTGGTACATGCATAATGTTTTTGAACTATTTTATGTAATTATACTCTGTGGTATATGTGGTTGCCATACGAGGTGTTGAAAATATGAATGTGTTTTTGGTAAAGAATGTATTTATATATTGAAAATTTGCAAAATATCTATTGGAAAATGGAAACGGTATGTGTATATCAACTAAATGAGGTACGGTGCATATATTCAGGTTAGCCCTTAACTATACCACAGAATATAAAAAGTCGGCTGTTCTTGGAATTTAGCACATGAATATGAAATTATAATATTCTTCCTTATCTATTGAAATATTTGTTATATGTTATAAATTATGTAATTTAGCTTCAATAGTTATATTTAAATCAGTTTTAACAGTCCTATTTTCACAAAATTTTCATATCTTCATATTTACTTTTAAAAACAATACAACATCCACTATTTATAACATGTGCTGGTTAGTGATAATCTGAGGAGATGGTAACATTGACATTTTGTAGGCTTCTTATAAAGCCTAAAACTAAAGGGTTATTGTAGTACAGTTTCATCTATTTGGTCTAGGAATTAATTTGTGCGGTTGTTACGCACACATTGAAGCTGTAGTTCAAACACAAAATACATAAATACCTTAAGAAAAATATTGTCCATCGCGAGCCACCACTTTCGCCCTTCTGTCAGGCAAGTTACGGATTCCGTGGCAAAAGAAGTCCTCATCCTTTGAAGCAACCCAGTCAGAGACCCATTTTTCGATATCTTCTGAAGAAGTGAACCGCTGTCCAATCAAATCGTTATTCATGCAATAGAACAAGTAGTAGTCCGAAGGAGCAACGTCTGGTGAATACGGCAGGTGGGGTAAAACTTCCCGTCCGACATTTTCTAAATAGGTTTTGACCGGTTTTGCGACATGTTGGTGAGCGTTATCATGTTGAAAAATAAGTTTATCATGCTGTTCTCCCATTCTGGTAGTTTCCTGGCCAGAGCTTGCTTCAAATGCATTAATTGTCGTCGATAACGTTCTCCATTAATAGTTTCACCCGGTTGCAGCAGCTCATAGTACACCACACCTTTCATATCACACCATATGCACAGCATAACCTTTGCACAGTGAATATCTCGTTTCGGTTGTGATGGACCTGGCTTCACCCAGGCCTTTTTTCGTTTCGGGTTCTCGTAATGGTTCCACTTCTCATCACCAGTAACAATGTGATGCAAAAACCCCTTTCTTTTATATCTTTGAAGCAGCAATTCGCAAATGGTTTTTCATCTTTCAACGTCTGTCTTTCAATTCATGTGGAACCCAATGTGACATCTTTTGAATCATTCCCATGGCTTTGAAGCGTTTGGAAACCAGTGGCGTAGCATATGGACATTTCGGGTGGGAACGCCAAGTCCGAGGGAAGGGTCGGCCCTTTCTTGCTTAATAATTTACTTATGGTATTAGTCGCCACAGGTATTGTTTATTTGCCTGAAGTCAGCTGGGTTTTCAATAAAACATTATCCATGCATGTTTTAGCTAGAAAACTAGATGCCTCACTATGCCACAAATGTTTTGAACTCTGGTGTTTTATACCTTTTTTTATATCTTTCTGCATGACGCAAGTCACTAAAAACCTACCTGAATCACAAGACCCTCTGCACAACAGCAGACGTCATTGTTGTGGATGATCCAACTACTGATTGATTTGGGTTATTTTACTTCGCTTTTCTATCACTTTTGGTTAATTGCGAATATAAATATGAGTGATGATATTGATGAAGGGACACTGACAAAGAACACTCGTGCTCACGCCGGGATTCGAACCAGGGACCTCTGTCGTCTTGGCACGCTGTGCAAAGAACTCTGACACGGAGGTGGGTGGATGATCCAAATATCGTACACTCTACTGACGTAACAGTGATTCAGACCACTGTTCATTACATCTTGAGAATGCTAATCAATATTTTACAATAATTTTGTCCAGAGACAATTCAAGTTAAGAGTTTTCATATGAATGTTAAACATTTCCATTGAGACAATATTAAGCAGTTAGGTAATAAAGAAAAAATAATAACAATAAAAATAATAATAGTTTTGCGGGTAAGTGGTAGAGCAGCCACAGGCTGAATTTCTACCACGAGGACTTCACCAACTTATTTGACAAAAACTGTGATGATCTTTTAGTTTCTAATGCACATCGCTGTTCGTGCGATAATTATACAATGCAGTGGCCATTAAGAAGCGGTATATTTGAGATTGGTAAAGTTACGTCAGTCAATATTGCGTATTGTAGCATCACATAGCACGAGTTGCATGAGCACGAAGAACCAGGTACGAATTCTACCGCTGCCCTCTTCTTCAGAAGGCAGGAAGGGTCACATGAACCAATCACGGTAGACCTCTGCTGCTCCGTACGCTGGCGTATGAGGGAGCATTTACGCGCGTGCTGTACCCTCGAAGCTTTCCCTCCAGAAAGCCAGCAAGGAATATAGAGTCTTTTACACCGAACCTGCTCGGCGTCCGGCCAGGAAAGGCATTGAAAAAAGATGCTAGAACGAGTGTTGAGAGTGGAACATTGCAAGCGGATCTCGAAAAATAGCTATTATAATGCCAAGAAGGTCAAACATATATGAAATTAGTCAAGTTTTACTTTATATTCACAGCATTTACGCATTTTTGAAATTTTAAATCTGGGAACGCCGGGCGTACTGTAACGCTACGCCACTGTTGGAAACTGTTGTTTGATCAACGCCTAATGCTTCTGCAAGTTCTTCCTGCGTTTGACACAAATCCTGATCGAGCAATTCTCTCAATTCTTCGTCTTCAAATTTTTTTGGCTGTCCAGGTCGCTCTTGGTCTTCCAGGCCGAAATCACCACTTCTAAACAGTGCAAACCACTTCTGACACGTTCGCTCAGCTAGCGCATGGCCACCATACACTTCCACCAAAATGCGATGACTTTCGGTAGCACTTTTCTGCATGTTAAAGTAATGAAGCAGAACACCCCGCAAAAACACTTTATCTGGCACGAACTGCGCCATGTTCAGTTGACTACAAAATGCTGTTGTTGACGTGTCAATCAACTGCCCTATACTACGAACGATGTGCGCGGACAGGAGTTGTCAACGCATGTGTGGATACACGGAACTGTGGGACGATACGCTCATTATGCCATCTCTTGTCCAGGTGCACGAATTAATTCCTAGACCAAATATAATACTAAAAGACATTTCAAGTAAAGTTTGATCCTCAAAGTTTTCAAACTGTGGAGCCTTTTCACCCAAAGACAAGGCCACAGAGTCCCAACTTTTTTTCTGTGCCAGTCTGAACAAAATTTTATTTCTACAACCAATGAGAATTCGGGAATTGGTTTCCAAGAAATATTGGTAACACCATATGTACACTTTTAGTGTTTCTGATGTTCTATGGGGAAAATCAATTATTAGATAATATGGTATCAAAGAAAATGCTCTTACAACTGTATGCTAAGTACGTATTCGTAAGTAAAAAGTGTTTTAATTACTAACCTCAATGTTATGAGTGCACTTGTTTCTTCTTTCATCATATTTATGTTTCTTAATCGCACAGTCGGAAGTTTTTCTTCCAGCAGCATTTTGTTCCTCCTTTCCAGTGTACGTATCACTTGTACATTCTTATATGGTGAAGTCTCGCGTTTTCTTGTCTTCTGGAGTTTGAAGTTTCTGGCACTGGCTCTGAAATATCTGCTGTAGAAGGAGCTTCCTTTGGTAAGAGTTTCGATGATCTTGTCTTAAGCCACTGATCCATGTCAAATTTCAAGAATCAACTGAAGCCAAATGAACTGAGGAGATGGTTAGACAATGGAGTAAATATCGTGGTGAAATCATGTGTTTTAAATTCCAACAATGTAAGAACCAAACAGCAGTCTTAGGGAAATGCTGCTATGTGAAGTTTATTATTTCAGAAGTGGTATCATTGCACTTCAAAAATGCCACGGTGACCTCACACTTTCGGCAATGATACTATAGGCCTGCTAAGTTGGGGCATGGACTCGGGATGCTCGAAACTAGTTGCTGTGACAAGGTTTTTTTTCGAGCACACACTGAGAATCGCTGTACAGTGGGATGCACAAGTAATGCTCGGCAAATTGTCCACGACTATTTTAATTAATTTTCCTCTTGCATCTTACATGTTTCTAAGGACTAGATTTTTACATATGCTGATGCAGAGGTTGTCCGCTACTTATTTGTCATATTCCCGAAGCTCTCGGTGCATAAATCCGAGAATAAACATGGTGGACAATTTGCTAAGTAATACTCATGCATCCCACTGTACTAGAGGAACAAAGTCTTTCCCATATTGTAAAAACATCTTATTGAAGAATTGAGATTGGATATTAGAAAAAAGACAATTTCATACTAGGGAATATATTGGTCCGGATTGACAGAGGAGGAGAGACAATTTCCAAAATTTTACAGACTGGACGTGTTTTACCACTATAGAGGCCTATACTATGTGTAAGTCTAAATGCTATAGTTCAGTTAACTTTCAAAATTGAGGTTAAAGATTGTGTTTAGCGAGCTTAACAAGTTACACATATATCCAGTTACAGAAAAATAAAGCTAAAACTCAGATTTACTGTGAACGCACAAACTATAGTGGAACCACAAGCAAAGAAAGCTGCGCAGACCCGCAACTCCTGCGCATTGTACTCCCCTGTGGAGAGGGGGGGGGAGAGCGGAACGGAAGAAGGGAAAGCTGCGTGGGGAGTTTTCGCCCAAGGTTTTTTCCCTTGTGGTCACGCTATACTAGCCACGTTTTAGTAACATTTTCCTTGACTATAGTACAAATGGCAAAGAAATATGTATATTTTATTTATAATTTGACAAAATGTTAATTTAATTTATTATTTAATTAACAACATTAGGTAAAAACAGTATTTTTAAAGAAATATTGTTACTGCCTTCAAATTTTAGATTTTTTTACATTATTTAGCCAGTTCTTAAGCTCTATACTTGATAAATAATGAAATAAATTTGTAATTTAACAACTGGTTTACACTGTTGGCATCTTTTAAATAACAAACGAAGGAATAATTTGTTTAGTATTTTTACTACTTTAAATTTATTTTAAGAAAACAAAGCTAATTATTTTTAGTTTAACTTAATTTTTAACAAATTGTTGCTAATTTATATATCAAAGTTATGTTATTTAGAGTTATTGAAGTTGTATCAAGTTATTATTTATACCGATTAGTGCAACTAACAATTATATTTTACACACAAAAGATAATGTTTACAGTTAAATAAATTACTTGAATTAGAGACTAATATTTTACAGTAATTGAATCATTCAGCCAGGATGTGAAATCATTTTAGACTGGTGGGGGGAGAAATATATTAATCTACAAACTCCCTCCCTCACATACAATATACATATTTATAATGTTAAGAGTACAAATAAATTACTAAATTAAAAATATATTATTATTATTAATTACACAAAAAAGTCACTTTTATATATATCGGATATTATGAAGTAGCGAACTACTTCCTTTACTAACTGGTTAAAGATATTAATAAATTATGGAATAGTTGAATGCTTTATTATGTGTAAATTTTTATTTAGTTTGTGTTTTATGTTAATATATATCAATTAATTTCATAGTTATTATTGTTTTGCATTCTTGTTTTACTTCTATTGTGTGTATTGTAGATTAGTTAATGATCTCTTGAGAGAGAAAAAGCATTGAACCCTCACAACTACACTAATTTGTGTTTTTTCGATATTATTCTTAGTACAGTATATTTGAAATTAAGAGTAATTGCTTATCTTTTGTTTGTTGTATAGTTGCAAAAAATATTGCTTTTTTGAATGGATGTTTTTTTTTTTTCGATAAAAAGCTGGCTTTTTACCAATTACAGCTAACCTATTTCACTAAGGTTTGTAGTGACATATTTTACAACTAGCTAAAAAATTACATGTAGCAGCCAATCCCAGTAGACACATATTGCATGCTGGTTAAGATACAATTTTAACCCTAGCGAACCGGAGCAGGCCCACCACCTCTATTTTTTAGATTTTTCAACTGTTTGAAAATAATAAATTGCATTGTTTCCTAGGATGTTACCAATATTTATTTATTACTTTACTTTTGTCCATAAAAAAATAAATGTAATTAGGAGGCAAAATGCACTTGGTGGGCATATCGGGTGCCATCTTTGAATATGTCTCATTCGAGACACTCATGCTAGTAACAGTGTACAATTGGTTGGTAATGATTGTAATTATTATATTTAATAAACAAATACACTTTTGCAAACTAAAAAGCATTAATAAAAATATTATGGATTTTGTGAGTCTTAGTGAATGATAAAATCTAAACAAACAAATATAAAACAAAAAAATGACGTGTCACTTGGAAGCAGACCATCAGTAATCCATTCAACCTTTTGAACTGAAGTGCAACAACAAGCTAAACATGTCACTTGCATGTTGCTCGGACTATACTATAGGTAAGTACGAATGTCCAAAATGACTAAATAAACGAGAGAGGTGTTGGGACCACATCGAAGTAGTAATAAAGAATTTACCCTAGTATAAAAAAAGTTCCAACAAAAAATACACTTTTGTAACTTTTAATTTTTAGAAAATGTTACTTTTTAAACGTTGAAAAATTGCATCTACAGGGTGTACCAAAAGTCCCATTACCCCCCCCCCTTTGAATTGTAGTCCCATTACCCCCCTTATGCCGTAACGTAAGATGTCAGATCTGGATTTCGGGGTGGCCATTTTAAGAGAATTCCTCAATGATGTGTTCAGAGACAAATGGATTGGACGACGATCGCCAAATTTACCAGCACCTCTAAAATTGCCACCCCGAAGTCCAAATCTGTCATCTTGTGATAATGCGCTAGGGGGGCACATCAAACAGAAAGTCGCCCATAATCATTATCGGACAACTCGGGAACTTCAAGAAGCTGTTTGCAGTGCGTTTGCTTCCCTCATGTCAGCCACTTTACGGAGGATTTCACATCGCAACCTGGAGGCGAATAATACTGTGCCATGAAAATAGCTATGTGCACACAGATCCTCTGGAGTAAATGGTGGTCATTGGTCTGATTTAATGGTATACCCTCCTCTCATCATACGTATGCTGTTAAAATAACATTTTGCAGGTGTGTGTACAATTCAAAGGGGGGGGGGGTAATGGGACTTTTGGTACACCCTGTGTAAAACACTGACTTTAAAAATGTACTTTGAAAATTATTAATGTAAAAAGAATATGCTTTTTTTGTAGTAACACTAATTACCTTCTATTTACATATTTTTCATAAAATAAATAATTTAAAAAATCATAACTTATAAATATGCATATACATAAATGTAAATTAGTTTTAATTATATGTAAATTTATTCTAAATAAATGCAAATGAATTCTGAATACTAAACACCGACCGAGCTTCTCACATTTCTACTACTTACCTTATAGATTTTCGAAAAAGGACTGTTAAAGTATTGGTAGTTTTTTTGTTGAAAAGTCTTCTCACTTTTGATAGATATACTTCAAAAGAAAGAGTTTAAAGATGCAATTGAGTTTGAATATTTATCGCTTTGATAGCAATGCTGTGCTTCAAAACTTATTTGTCAAAATCGGATAATTTGGAGTAGCTCCTAAATATATATTGGCCTTCTGTGTTTACAATGGACTGCGTATAAGAAGGTAAATGTTTCTACCAAGTTGCTCCAAAGAATATTTCATTCATTCCATTAGCTTTGCTGTAGTAGCCTACAACATTTTGTGTTTACCGATAATACTAACTGAAATAACATTTGCTTGGAGGTAAGAGTACACCTTTCTTAAGATGTAGAATTTTAAAAATTTCCTGTCCCGAACAAAAAAAAATCAGTCCCACACACCCCTTGAATCAACGTGGAATTCGACAAACTGACGTCGCGTATAGAACCAAAAAGAATGGGTTGGTATCACTTCAGCAGACGCTCTACACTGGAACAAGTAATTTTTCTCCTTTTTTTACGTGTTGCTTTCAGGAAAAGTTTTGTTGGCTCATAAAAACTAACTAACTAACTAACTCTCTAGCCTTCTTAAACCCGAAGGTTCATGGCTGCAGCAACACAGGCCTTCCATCTGTCCCTATCTTGAGCAAGATCTATATACTCTTTTCCATCCCTACCGATTTCCTTTAGGTCCATCTCAACGTTGTCCCTCCATCTTCGTCTTGGCCTTCCTACAGGTCTCTTACCATCTGGTTTCCCAACAAGAATCCTGTAAACTCCTCTTTCCTCTCCCATTCGTGCCACATGGCCTGCCCACCTAAGTCTTCTTGATTTAATTATTCTAATAATATCTGGACATGAATACAAATTATGTAGTTCTAAATTATGTAACATTCTCCACTCACCTGTCTCCTCATCCCTTTTAGGTCCAAATATTTTTCTAAGGATCTTATTTTCAAATACTCTCAATTTATGTTCCTCTTTCAATGTAAGGGACCAAGTTTCACATCCATATAATACTACAGGCAAAATTACTGTTTTGTATATTTTAACTTTTAGTTTCTTAGATATTAAACGAGAAGACAAAAGTTTATGAAGAGAGAAGTAACATGCATTTCCTGAATTAAGCCTACTTTTTATTTCCTCTTTAATATAATTTTCATTTGTTAATATTACTCCTAAGTATTTGAATTTGGAAACTGGTTCAAACGAGTTGTTATCAATAATTAGATTTTGATTATTACCTAACACTTGGTTTCGGCCTGTAAGCATATATTTAGTTTTCTCTTTGTTAACTTCCAAACCTATCTCTTTAGCAGTTTTGAAAAATATTTTAGCATTATTCTTAATTGTATTCACATCATCCCCCAGTAAGTCTACATCATCTGCATATGCTAACAACTGAGTCACACCATTTAATTTTAGTCCTTCTTTAGTTTCTTTTACCTTCCTTATAGCATATTCTAAGGCAAAATTAAAGAGCAATGGAGATAATGCATCTCCTTGTTTTAACCCATCATGAATTGTAAATTTGTCAGACATATTATTACCCACACGAATTTTACTTTCTGTTTCACTGGTGCATATTTTTATCATACTAACAAGCTTCTTAGGTATTCCAAACTCTACTAATATATTATATAATTTATCTCTTTTGACCGAATCATATGCTTTTTTTAAATCAATGAATAGCTGATGGACATTTTGATTATATTCCCACTTTTTTTCAAGTGTCTGTCTGATGTGAAAAATTTGATCTGTAGTTGATCTGTTACGTTTAAATCCACATTGATAATCACCTATAATTTCATTAGCATATGGGGTTAGTCTTGTTAAAAGAATGTTAGACAATATTTTGTATGTTGTTGAGAGTAGAGAAATTCCACGGTAATTATTGCAGTTCATTTTATCACCTTTTTTAAACACAGGAACAATTATGGATTCTTTCCACTGTTGAGGTATTTCTTCTTTATTCCATATTAAACAAATTAATTTATGAATTTGACATATTAATGAATTTCCACCATATTTAATTAACTCAGCTGGTATTAAATCAATGCCAGGTGCTTTGTTATTCTTAAGCCTTTTAATAGCATCTTTAACTTCAGTCAAGTTAGGTTCTGGAACTAAAGGTTCTGCTGTGTGTACTTCATTTACTTCTGATTTATCTCCTACATGGACATTTAAAAGGTCATTAAAGTAGTTCTTCCATCTATTTAGAATATCGCTTGGGTCAGCTAGAAAATCACCGTCTTTATCTTTTATCAAGTTTACTTTAGGTTGCCACCCCTTTCTAAATTCATTTACACCTTTATATAAATCTCTGATATTTTTATTTTTGCTGTTTGTTTCAATTTCGTTAATTTTGCTTTTCAAGTAATCTCTTTTTTTACTTCTGAACGTGCGGTTAACTTCTCGCTTTATTGTAGTATAATTGCTTAGATTTGTATCATCCGAGTTATTTAACCACCTAAGTCTAGCCTGATTTCTTATTTCTACTAGATTATGACATTCATTATCAAACCATGGCTTACTTTTTCTCGGTTTATGGTATCCTATAGTTTCTTTAGCTGCTGATTCTATTGCATTACGTATGTGCTCCCAATTCTTATTTACGTCTGTTTCATTTATATTTTCATCATCATTTAAATCCTGCAAAACATCAAATCTATTTGACAGTTTAATTTGGTAATCTTTCTTAATTCTTTCATCAACAAACTTTCCTGTATCAAATTTTATAACTTTTAGATTTTGTTGCTTATGATTTATCACTGAGAGTCTTTCTCTTAATTTAGCAATTACTAAATAATGGTCACTGGCACAGTCAGCACCTCTATGTGTACGAACGTCAATTATACTAGTATGCCTTCTCTTATCAATGAGAATATGATCTATCTGATTATGAATTTTACCATCTGGAGAAGACCAGGTATATTTATGGATATCTTTATGTTTAAAAGTGGTACTTTTCACAATTAAATTCTTTGAGGTTGCAAAAGTAATCAATCTTATACCATTATCATTACTTAATTCATGAAGACTTTCTTTACCAATCGTGGGTTTAAATGTATCTTCTTTGCCAATCTGTGCATTACAGTCACCTAACAGAATTTTCATATCATACTGAGAAAATTTATCAAAGACCTGTTCTAACTCTGTATAAAAATCATCTTTAGTATTATCATCTTTATCTTCCGTTGGTGCATGTATGTTTATTAAAATAATTTTACACCACCTACCCTGTAAAACTGCATATGATATCCTATCATTAATAAATTCTACTGTTTTAAGAGCCGAGATAATTCTATTATTTATGAAAAAGCCTGTTCCAAAATTATGATTTTCAGTACCACCATAGAAAAAAGTATAATTTTCAGTTTTACAATTTCCTTCTCCTGGCCACCTAACTTCCTGGACAGCTACTACATCTAATTTATACTTCACTATCTCATTAACTGTACACTGAAATGCCCCAGGCCGGTAAAGGCTCAGAACATTCCAGGTGCCTAATTTAATATCCTTATTCCTAACGTAGATCTTATCCTTAGTCCAGGGACCTCCCAAAGTAGTCCCCACCCGGAGATCCGAACGGGGGACTATTTTACCTCCGGAATATTTTACCTTGGGAACATCCATGGCCTTATATTTCTGTTTCTTGACATGTCTTTTTACAGTGCAGAGTTGTCAGCTCTACGCCTAACCCCCGATATGAATGGAGGAACTACTACACAAGACAAACACAAACATATTAGACAGCACAATTACTACACCAGACGAACACAAACACATTAGACAGCATAACTACTACACAGGACACACACAAACACATCACTACTACTACACAAGACACACACAAACACATCATAACTATAACACAATATAAACACACACACACCGCAACTACTACACAATATAAAAAACAAACAAACAAACACAAACACACACACACACACACACCCCTGTTTTCCCACCCTCCATTAAGAGGAAGCTCGACTTTTCACTGTTTGCTCTCACATTAATATTCCTTGGTTTCCGTCCTATAACCATTGCCTTTGTCTTCTTTACATTAATCTTCATCCCATACTGCTCACAGCTGCTGTTTAACTCTTCTAACATACTATTTATGGTTATTTCATCCTCACCGAATAATGCCATGTCATCAGCAAATCTTATGCAGTTTATTCTTCTTCCTCCTAATTTGACACCTCCTGTGCCCTGGAAACAAGTTTTCACTATATCTTCTAAATAAATATTAAACAAAGTAGGCGATAGGCAGCATCCTTGTCGTACTCCTCTTCCAATTTCACAGCCTTCTGTCATTTCGTCTCCTGTTCTCACTTTAACTCGTTGATTCATGTATAAGTTGCTTAGAAGTCTTCTCTCTTTCCAATCTACACCAATTTTCTTCAGAATTTCTAAAAGTTTAACCCAATTCACTCTATCAAAGGCTTTCTCCAGGTCTACAAATACTACAAACACCTCCTTTCCTTTCTCTAAATATCTTTCCCCAATGGTCCTCAGTAAACCAATTGCATCCCTTGTACCTCTTCCTTTCCTGAAACCAAACTGTTCTTCCTCTAACTCGCCACTGACCTTCGAGTATAGGCGTCTGTTCAGAATTCTTAGAAGAATTGTTGGCTCATTCCATGTCAAATCAACCAATAATAATTATTTCTGAACCTTAAGGGTTCAGATTTTTTAGATTTTTTGATTATACATTGCACCTATCAAGAGGACAAAAACTGCCAAATTTCAGATTTTTTCAGCTGATAGTTTTTGAGTTATTTACTTTCAAAAAATAAAAATTTGCAATATTTGATTACATTTTGAAATCGTTAAACAGCTGTAGATCAAGAACTATCTGACCTAGAGAGCTCAAATTGGTGTCATGGTCTGCTTTTAATGGGCTTTAATTTGAAATTCAACACCAGTGTGATATTTGAATTTTGTAATTTTTAAAAAACTTGAAAAGTATTTTTTTGAAAATCTCAAGAACACTATTTTTAATCTTTTTGAAAAAAATATATGATCGTTGACTTCCATGTTATAACCACAACTATATGCAGAGTGGTTGATACTGAAGTCTTCATATTAGTGTATTTTATAATTTCTGGACTACAAATAACATGAAAATACCTAAATTTATCACTTTTAATATCAGGTAAGCAAATTGAAAAATGTACGAGGGCAATTCATTAAATAACAGAAATCTTATTCTAGACTTCATGGAGATTTATGTACAACTCAAATTTGTGTTTCGGCACTCAAAAAGGATTCTTAGCAACACGCCATAAAGTTGCCGTCACAATCGAGCAGTATGCGTCTGCGCAGTAGCTCTTACAGCATGGCTGCTCCACTGTTGACTTGCTCCATAGAAGAGCAACCAATTGTTGTTTGCTTATTGTGCTCTAAGTGAGTGAAACCTTCTGAAATCCATAGGTATGTGCATGGGAGGGCAAGAGGTTGCAGTTGTCCCCTCTAATACTCTTGCTTAGGAATTTAGTGCAGAGAAATCTTTTCACCGTTATTAAACAATATTATGTTCTTTACATAATTTTCAAGCCAATGAAAGTTCCCAGCAACTACAGAAGGTGCATTATTTCCTATGTAATTGAACTATCAAACTTCGTTCTCTAACAAATTTATTAACACTCGTATACAATCTATTCGTTAGTTTTATTGCCTATGTGTTTGCAAGATAATTTGCCCATATATTAGAAATCAGTAGAAGCGATTGGGTGACAAGTGGGGAAAGGGCAAGGAACAGTTTACTTTTACTTTGTAGATTACGGCCTAAAGGTGAGGGAGCAATGGTTCCCTAATGGCCATCACTGTTGGAAATGAATAAATTATGTGAAGTTGTTTTGAATCGACTGTATGAAACAATGTTCATGTGTAAATTAGGGGAAATACAGTAATTTTCAGTTGTTCCAGACACACACTATATACGCCCCTGTTCCATACCCATCAATACAATAAAACAGTAAGATGAAATGAGGCTTTTCGTTCTCCGAATGAACTTTCATCAAGGCTTCCTTCCACCCTAATAGAGGGTCTGCGCACGCCTGTGCTGAAATCTACAGCAGAATGAAGGTTCAATATGAAGACAGTTGTTTGTCACGTGAGAGAGTACTAAATGAACAGATTCTCTGATCGATCTGCTGTTTCAGTTTCACTGCCTTAGTTGCCACACAAACTGGCCTCCCACTCCGGTGTTCATCACTGACGTTTCGTCTTCAGTCTTGAAATCTTTCCACACATTCACCCCTGAATTAAACAATTGTCTCCATACTGAACCTTCATTATGCTGTAAATATCAGAAGGTTTCACTCCCTCTGAGCACAATAAACGAATAACACTTGGTTGCTCTTCTACGGTGTAAGTCAACAGTGGAGCAGCCATGCTGTAAGAGCTACTGCGCAGGTGCATACTGCTTGATCGTCATGACAACTTTATGGCATGTTGCTAAGAATCCTTTTTCAGTGCCGAAACACAAATTTTCGTTGTGCATAAATCTCCATGAAGTTTAGAATAAGATTCCTGTTATTTAGTGAATTGCCCTCGTACATTTTTCAATTTGCTTACCTGATATTAAAAGTGATAAATTTAGGTATTTTCATATAATTTGTAGTCCAGAAATTATAAAATACACTGATATGAAGACTTCAATATGAACCACTCAGCATATAGTTGTGGTTATAACATAGGAAGTCAACAAATTTCGCACACATTACAATACAAAAAATTAATTTCCATAGGAACCTATTTCCATCCCATTATGAAATTTTGCACACAAATAGTCAATTGATGTCTTCAAATCATATATTTTTTCAAAAAAAATTAAAGATGGTGTTTTTGAGATTTTCAAAAAAACTACTTTTCGAGTTACTTAAGAATTACAAAATTCAAATATCTCACTGGTGTTGCATTTCAAATTAAAGCCCATTAAAAGCAGAAGACACCAATTTGAGCTCTCTAGGTCAAATAGTTTTTGATCTACAGCTGTTTAAAGATTTCAAAATGTCATCAAATATTGGGAATTTTTATTTTTTGAAAGCCAATAACTCAAAAACTAACAGCCGAAAAATCTGAAATTTGGCAGTTTCGTCAACTTTACTGGTACTACCACTGTACCAAAAATTATCAATTTCTGAGATGTCAAGGTTCAGACTCCTGTTGATTTGGCATGGAATGATCCGGTTTACATTTCTATTTTTGTACAGAAAATCAAATTGCTAAGTTTTTTTTTTTTTTTTAAGATTTAAGCAAATGGATTTTATACTCGCATTACCATTTTTAATATTTTTAACGAATGTGGTCGATATTCCTGGAATTTGGGAACTGAAACAATGAACTGCTAACTACCACCAGGACTATCGGCTACATTCATTGCAATATTATAACTGGTTCTGCAAGATTTCTTACGTAAACTTATGCGCGTTGTAGCATATTGACAGACGTAAACTTATGCGCGTTGTAGCATATTGGCAGAGCGTGTTGCTTCCAGCGTTGCTATGGTAACCGCAGTAGTTCGGGGGAGATGCCAGTGGCGGCAGCACACTATCTATGCTTGTTCCTTGATTGGCCGGTTTCATTTTATATTTCTTGTTCCTGATTGGTTTCTCTTGTAAGTCGACTGCTATAATAGAACGTGCGGTTGTAACAAATGAATGTCTCCTGACCGCATTGCATAATGGAATGTCTCTACAAAGCAGACGATAAGAGTATGAAGTCTGTTGCTGAAATTTTCGAAACTATGGAATATGGACCTGTCAGTGAAGGAAGTGACTTAGCGAAGGTTTGAATTTTGAAACCCTTTAATATGCAGTCTGTGCAATTACATACTTCTGATGCATTTATTCAACTTCATGTTCAGCAAGTGCTGCAAAAAAGAAATGGAAGAAGGAATGTTTTGTTTTTTTGATAAGCAAATTGAAAAATGGTTAACTCAAGTGATTTGATTTCCTATTATTTTATTTATGTCGCTAGTTCGCCTGTCTTAAAATATGCAGCCCAAGTTCCTTTTGTTTTATTGCGATTTCATCATGCTACGTATGCAATTTTTACATGGTTCGATTTCGATTTTCGTCTGTTAAAACATACTTGCGTAAGGTAATTTTTAATTATTTTTTCCAACATAAATAACTTTTATTTCAAAATCCAAATAGTGCTCATTACTTTAGGGAAAGTTCAATTTTCGTGTTGCCAAAATTGTAGGATCATTAGAGACTTTCTGCTAGGAGAATTCGGTACTACTTTACTATACCGGAGACACCTATCAATGATTTATTTCACAATTTTTTACATTGCTAATGTACTATTCTGCATTGCGAAACATTTCTTTAGATGAAATAATGAATTTCTGACGAAAATAATGTCTATTTCTTACATTAACGAGTACTTACTGTTGTTCCTTACTTCCAACAAACTATCCACGGGTAGCCCCAAAAACCATTGACGTTAGCCAAAAAAAATCACGATAGCCCCACAAACCATCACGGGGACGTGGTATGCCTACTAGGTTAGGTTAGGCCTGTTAGGTTAGGGGTACTACTTTACTATACCAGAGACACCTATCAATGATTTATTTCTCAATTTTTTACATTGTTAACGTACTAATCTGCGTTACAGAACATTTCTTTAAGTGAATTAATGGATTTCTAACGAAAATAATGTCTTATTTCTTACATACGATAGCCCCACGAACCATCACGTTGACGAGGTATGCCTACTAGATTAGGTTAGGGCTGTTAGGTTAGGTTCCATTAGCACTCCTTTCGTTCAATTTAGCATATACGGACAACATCGGAATTACAAATTCCACGGCATCTTCCACACCCGGCAACAACTTCACGACGCATCCTCGACACATCATGTTGTAGCAGCAGCAATAGCGCGTATTGTGCTCTCGTGCAGAAAGCAAATGGCGGCAGCAGCAATAGCGTGTCGCAAATAGATTTTCGTAGAAAACCACATGCATTCACATTAAAATGGATCAAAACTACATTCCCGAACATCAACAACACTACAGAAAATGATTTGCGTAAGTACTTTCTCCTGTAAATTTGAAGAAATCCGTCTCCGGTATAGTGAAGTGTTACCGAGAATTCTGTTTAATATCATTGTTCATTTTCTACCAGATATGATCAAACGAACGGGAATAAATCAGATGAAATCAGTACAGCTATCCCCTGCGTATTGCCATACCGTGAAAGACACGCAGGGGCGTTGAAGTAAGGCCCACCGATTCTCGATCAGGGTTAAATTTGATGTGATGTGATCAGCACCATGCTGCAGCAGCACTTTGCCTACAGGTACTCGCTGGATGGGTCCAGGTTAGCACATGCACATGGTCTCTGCTAAGGCAGCCGAACATGTGCATGCAATTAAGTCAAGATATATGTTCAAGTCAGTAACAGTTTACTATCCTTCAGACACCTATAACTTCTTAGTTCCATCAATTTTTGACATTCGTACTTACCTATCTGCTTCGCGGAACATTGTGTGAATGGTTTTTGGGGCTATCCATCCTGGAATCGGTGGGAAATTTAAACTAAAAAATTATTTTAGTTTGAAATTTTTGAGTCCAAATATCCCACAGATTCCGGGCTCCGCTCCTGGGGTAATTGACCTACCACCCCCAACTGCTAATGTGGCCCCACCTCTGCTCTGCTCCGGCTCCCCAGCTTTCTCTATAGGCTCCCTGTTAAAGGCATGTTAGAAATTGGCGGGAGTCACCTGCCCCCAAATGAGCCCCAAACTTTTGAATTTGAAGAAATCAGTTTCCAGGATACGGAAAACTTACCTGAATTTCACACGAAACACCTTCCCGATGTTAGACATTACTACAGGAACTTATTACGGTAAGTAGTTTCTTCTGTAGAAATCTGTCCGAAGGATAGTAAACTAGTACCGTTCAAGTCTGATATTAAAGTACATGATTCTCAAAATGAATTTTGCAGGCATGGATTGAAAATCACAGCAAGAAGTTCCAGAGTTTTGTAAATGGTGTTACAGTTCAAAGCACCAATAGCCAAAGTAATGTTCCTGTGGTAAATCCTTGCACCAGAGAGGAATTAGGATATGTTATTGAGGCATCTGATGCAGATATTTCGGCATCTGTTAACATCAAAGCATCTGAGCAATGGAGAAAACTTAGTAGTCACATTCGAGCTAAGCATCTTTACAGGTAAGTACAAGGAATAATTCAGAAATAACAGTATGACTGCATTGCTGTTTTATTTGTATTATATCTAATTGATGTGTAATAAATAAGATTTGTTGTAGTAAACCGGCTAAAATTTTCAGAATACACCATTGAGACAAACTTAGATATAATGCACGGGAAGCCTAAGTATAGGTTCATGTTTCTGAAGTGGTTGGTGTGTGTTTCTTGCAAATATATTTTTCCAGGAACAATTTATGTGTAGATATAATTTAACACAATTATAAGTGGGTGGTATCGGCCGGTACCAGGGGTATCAATATCGATCTTATTTTTGCACAGATACAATACTAGCCGATACCATTGTTTTTGAGTCACTAGAAGCATGGCCAAAGGCAAAATTTGTTCCCTTTCAAAGGTTCGTTCACCTTTTCCAACTTACCTTTGGTTTTGAAAGAAAAATGAAAAGTAGTTGTGCATTTGTTAAATGAACCTGTACATAAGTTTCCAAGAACAGCAAGTACGTGACACAAAGTTCCGTACGTAGATAAGACTCGGCGGTCGAGTATGTTGCAAATCAAGCGTAACGTGAAATTATCCCCATAGGAGTTTGCTGCTTCTGTTTAGTTCTCTTCGAAGTGTACCAGGCTTTGTTCGTACAGATGCAGTGTCATGTAACAATAACCTCAATAAGGTTCCGAGAGCCAACGAGGCACCTGTGGGTAATCCTTCCACTTTCTTTGGTGTTTGCGGACATCTCTTTCTTTAGAGACCTCCCTGTCACGTGCCAGTTCCGATGACACAATGAAAAACACAAGGAAGAAATGTTTCCCGAGAGCGACGATAAATGGCAGCATGCTATATGAAGAAGAGCAGAGTCCGTTGTAGAAACTAGGAGCAAAGAAGGGTGATTATATATATTATAGTAAATGCAAAATACATAGAGGAAGAGTATAAAAATTATAGAAGGAGTGAATAAAATGCTGTATATAGCAAATTAAGATAATTAAGAATATGCTCATATATGAAACAATTAGGAAAGTTAATAAGTGAGCAAATGAATTCAGAAATGTATCTCTTTCTCCTTTTTGATACCTCTGACGAGGAGAACATCGTCAGCTTTTGTATTTGTCCGTCCCTCGGTGGCGCTGTGTTCAATTAGACACCCCGAAGCACTTACGGTTGCACTTCTTATTAGATGCACTGGGCCATAGGCAGTGCTTGCTGTTAGCGATCCTGGGCTATTCCCCTTTTGGTCGTTACATAGAAGGTGGTGTTACTGTCAGTTTAGTCGACCCTACTCTTTCTATAAGTATAGCTTGTATCGTTTGCCAAAGAAACGGGGAAAGCGAGCGCATATAAGTAATAAATAAGATTACGCTTTCAAAGAGAAGAAAAGGAAGAATAAGCCTTCTTCCAAAAGTAGAAAGAAGAAAAGAAGAAGAATTCTTTTTCAAAAGTAGAAAGAAGAAAAGAAGAAGCCTTTTCCCAAATCAACGATATAAAAGAAGAAGAAGCCTTTTCCATAATCAACGATATAAAAGAAGAAGCGTTTTCCATAATCAACGATATAAAAGTAGAAGAAGCATTTTCCATAATCAACGATATAAAAGTAGAAGAAGCGTTTTCCATAATCAAAGATATAAAAGTAGAAGAAGCCTTTTCCCAAAAATAGAAGGAAGAAATGAAGAAGACTATTTCCTTTCAATTATTCATATATGTATAAGAAGAATATAACAGACGTAAATTTGGAATCAGCATATATATATATATATATATATTTCAATGTATATACAAGCTTCGCTATATATTTTCTCTGTATTGTGTATAGTTTCCAGAATATAGATCTGCATTTAACTATATCCTCTTGGCTATAAAATGCTTTCTTATTTGGAATTCTCGAATAAAGAACCTATCCCTGTGAGATTAAGATATATATGTAGCCGTGGTACAAGTTTATTTTATGAAGTGCACAAGAGGGACGTTGCATCCCACAGTCAAAAACATCATCGCTCACGTGTCTCAGACATAGTATACCTAGGTATAGCATAGTCCTGGAAATTCAAATATCTCGGCTAATCCCCCTTTCCAACTTTAGACTTTTGTTTGTCCCAACCTGGATAACTGGGTTTCAACAGTCGTGTTTTGGCTCAGGGATTGCGACAATCTGTAAAGTGTAGTGATAGGTTTGGATTTCCTTCCATGCCAAGCGATAGAACTAAAGTCACGTCAGAATATCACTGTACTGAAGTCAATCACCTGATATAGAAGCAAGAGACTGCTAATCTTTCATTCCTTAAATTTTGTTTACTAATTTTTATTCTCTGATAAAGGACAACAAAAGAGATGAGATTGGTTTCACATTACAGCTTTACTGTTAGTTTTAGACATCATGTCCAAGGCTGGTAAATTGCCAATTATTCTTGTGTTCGTGGATGATTTAATGTTAGTTCGGAAAGAGTGATCCCTTAGTCTTAGAGGAGGTTGAATAGGCATGATCTCATTTTTAAACATTGTAAGACTAAAGTCGAGATGCATCGTTTGGTGGGTTAATTTATTCATTGCCCCTTGTGAGAAATGTATATGTATAAAATGTAATAATAATAATTACTTACACACTCACACTCTATAACCTTTGTTATTTGAAATTGGAATTATACAAGTATCGGTGAGAGTATCAACATTGGTATCGGTTCAAAGTGGTATTGGCTCAGCCCTAATTATAACAGTATAATTTAACTTTCAATCCTCTTTTGTGTATTGTAATCTCAGTGATGGTATTTGTGTTGAAAGTGTCACACTGGTCTAAAAAAATGAACTTTTTTCTTTCACAAGAACAAAATTAACTGAATCTAAGAGTTTTTTACATGCTGAATGTGAATATATTTTTAGATTTTTTCCATCAGGCAGGGATTTTGTGTGACAATAAGGGGGCTGCATTTGCCGTGGCAAATTTTTTTCATTGTAGGAATCTTTTGGCTCATCGCTGACAGAAGACTTTCTAGGTGGGAATCTAAGAAGTGAATTTTTAAAGACATGTTGCATCCCATAACTTTGTATGAATTCACAAGATCATTCACTATCAAGATAGTTTTCTGCTTTGATTTCCAAGAAAATTGCAACATAAATTTCTGAACGACTGCCAGGTTGCTTTTGCCAATGGAATTGTTTGTCAGCCATTTGTGATATTATTTGTGGCCCTATAAAAATTCCTTCTTTCAGTTTCGAATCACGGACGTTGGGAAATTTAGATTTCAAGTACATAAATGCAACAGAGTTTATATCCATTGCTTTCACAAAAACTTTGATACTTCCAACTTCAAAAGCAGTGGAGGTAGGTACACTTTTTCAGGATTCACTAAGTTTGTATTTGCCACATTTTTACTGCCCAGGAATAAGAGATTCACATTTATCCCACAATTTTCTATGTTGTGAGATTTCTTATCCCAGCAAAATTTAGTGTATCCAAGTTGCAAACCAAGCAGTAAGGCAATCACGTTTAAATCTCCACAGATATACCAGCTATATTTGCTATATTCGAGTTTTTCCAACAGAAGTTTCATATTTTCATATGCCTCTCACACCAGCTGCACGCACTACAGGTACTAATGGTAATGCATTACCATTATGCAGCAGCACAGCCTTCAAAACTTTGGAAGAATCTATGAACAACACCTATACACCTAATTTTCATTTTTTTCCACGTACTGGTTCATGCCTCACAAAGCCGCCAGACAGTTTGCAAAATCGTTGACCGCCATTAAATAAGCACTGCCCCTGCTGCCTTGCAGGGGGGAGAGGGATCTCCAAAGGCTAGGGGAAGGTCACCCCAACAGAAAACCAAAGTGTGAAAGGAACTCTTAGGCATAGAGAAGCCGATCCTTCTAAGGGGAGTAAACCCCTATCAGAAAATCCCAGGTCCTCCAAGGAAGTGGAGGTTGGAGCATAGAGCCCACAAAAGAAAAGGGGCGAAACATCCAAACCCCATTGCTGGCATAGCAGCAATAAGAAGGCAGCCCCTTCACTATGCTAGGAAGCTGCAGGCAAAGAAAATTTGCGCTGAAAAATTGAAAAGGAAGCTTATCAGAGTAAATTACCTATATCCGTGTAACCACCAAGCAGATATTTTGAGGTACAATGTGAACACCTATACATCTTGAAAAGAAACACAGGTTAAGGCATCCAATGGCAGGCCATAAACAACGTGCAATTTAATTTAAAAAAGTAACTGTCACAGGAAAACTGTGCCTGATGGAAAAATTCTAATTACGTATTTGAATTCAGGGCAAAATAAGATGGGATAGTTGAGTGCAGGGGCGGCGACGTTTGCCCCCGCACTATGCTAAACTACATCAACTACCAAGGTAAAGTAAATTGTCCTTGGCACCTCCCCCCAGTTTTGGCACGTTGTCCCCCTAGTTTCGGAACCCAATCACCACCACTAGTTGAGTGTGCTGAAATAGAAGAACCTCACACACTCGGAGGAGTAAACACAAGTCATGCATTTCACTCTCAATGTCAATGCCAAAGTTGTATGGAGTAGGGTCCTGTTGGATGATCCCTCCTCTCCTCCCTAGCCAGCACCCATGGTGGAGTGGTTAGCACATCGTTAGGGTCCTGGATTCAAATCCCGGCCTGGGCATGGATGTTTGTGAGAGTCCATTCATCATATCATCACTCATCCCCATCTTCGCAAATTAGCCGAAAGTGACACAAAAAGCGAAGTAAAATAAAGCTAATCAATCAATCAAAATCTCCTCTCTTCCCCTCTCTCTCACCCAGTTGCACTCATCATCCAAGGAATAAATACACAGAACCTTTACTTCATCTGAGTGCATCCCAAACCATTGCCATTTGGCTCCAAGACAACAAGAACTGAATGGTTGATTGGTCCACATGATCTCCATTTGAGAAATTACATATCAGTAGTAATAAATTGGTAAAATGTTCCAAGTGTTCGTTCTACCCTAATATAGAGCCTTTATGATTTTTTTTTTAAAAAAATGTTACTAAGTTAATTTGACATTGGAAATTGAAATGGCTCCCATATAGCCAAAGCACACTCAAATTTGATGCAAGCGGTCGATGTTGACAATTACAGTTGGCATGCCACTTGAAGAAGCAACAACTACCAGTCTTGAAAGCTTGAAAAGAGCAGCAATGGGGCGCTCTCATTGAAATTCACAGACCCTGACTCTAATAGAGCTGTTGCATTATGAAGTTTAGTTCTTTATGGATTTTAGAAATAGATAAGTACTTAATTTAGTAGAGCATATAAATGAAAATTATTGTGGATATTTTATGGTACATTGTAACTATCTTTCAGCATTGCACGGCATATACAGCAACACGTTTCTCTTCTTGTTCAAATGGAAGCTTTGAATCGTGGAGTGCAGATAAAGGATCCTAGAGAATGGGATGTACCTGCAGTTGTCAGGTGTTTCTACTACTATGCTGGATGGGCAGAATTACAAGAATCAGAATTTGACAACTGGGAACCATATGGTAAGTAGTCGCTCAAAATAATAATAATGGAACTGTTGTACTTTTAGTGTATATTTTCCCTTTACAGTGGATGTGTGTTTTTCATTGCCTATCAGTGGTTGATATCCAACTTTAAACTGAGAAATCAGTTCAGATTTCACGCTGCCCTCTTCACAGGTCATATTTTGTAGATTTACAACTACATTCTTGTTTTCTTTTCATTATCCACTAGTATGTGCAACCTGTTGAGGCCATAACCTCTGGATTTGTAATATTAACAAGCATGGAATATAGCACACACAAAAAAAAAAGTCATAAGTCATAAAGTCCACCACATAAAGTGTACATTTTTTACATTCAAATTTATGCATATTCACATTACTATGATATTTGCTTCATTTCTGCTGATATTAGGCCTAATGTGAAAATGACAGATTAATTGACACAGGAGCCCACAACTTTCTGTAGATTTTTTTGTTTCGGGAGGGGGCATAAAGTTGACTTAAATAGGCAAAAGAGAAAGATTGAATGTAGAATGCAGGAAAATGTAAACTTGGGATTCCACAAATATATTTCTTTGCACATTTTTACTTTTACCAAACCGAAAATATAGTAATGTTTGTGTTAATTAATCATTCATGTCAGGATCAGTTAAAAAATATTTTTATAAGAGTAGGTTTAAAGATTTCCAAATACATCTTTATTGGTAAATTTCTGATCATACAGTTTCTTTTTTTTTTTTCTAGTACAAACAAACCCATTGCAATCATCTGGTTGCATATATTAATGAACGAGGTAAATTAACCAATGAAATGTTGGACATTTAATATCACATTGGTAGAATATCTGTAGCAATTAGAGTTTAGTGCTTGTCCATCCCTAATAGCATATGGTTAGCAATGCCACCTTTAGTGAAAGTGGTCCTATGTTCAATTACTGGTGGGAGATCGAACTTGGCTTAGCATAGTGACGGCAATTGGGAAGCTATTCGAAAGCCAGAAAAGCAGTGGGAATGGTTCTGATGCACTGGTTGGTTGATTTGGTGTTTTAAGTCCACTTTATGCACAGTAAGGCTAATCTGGACTGGACCTACAGTTTAAAGTGGGATCCGAACCGCTTGGGCCTCTACGGGTATCGAACCCGGGACCCCTGGTTCTGATGCACTGACCCCAATTAAAAGTCACTTGGCAGGCCCTACCCTTCAGTGCACCAAGGAGTTCAGTTTTGTACAGATATTTTGCTGAGGCATGTAATATGACTTTCCTATTGTGGTATTTCGACATTTACTGCAAGCACAACAACATAAAACACCAGGAAACTGATTTATATGTAAATAGATATTTATGTATGTAGCTGAAATCGGATATTTTGTATTATCTTTGCACATCATGGCATATACACTCTAAAATTTCAGTTTTTATTTTCCATGTTTGTACATATATTAGGTTTTGACTCCTATATATTTTAGTTATTTTTACATTTTATTTCCATATTTCAGTACATTTCTCAACATATACTCCATATTCATGCAATAACTACAGTATATGTCTTCGTATGGCTGAAAGACTTGGGTGATTTTCTTGCGAATAACAGACAAAGTCCGAAGCGACTACAACAAATGAAAGGTTCCAATCTTTCTTTATACATATTTAGCACGTTTTTACTAGCAGAGGCATATTTTCTAGGCTACATGCAAAGCCCAGGCTTAGAAGACAAGAAAAATCTATCGGAAAATGTGTATAAGATTGTTCATTTTAAAATGATGATGATGGCGTTTCAGGAGTTTGCATGCTTATTTCTTTCAAGTTGTTACACTAATTTCTTATGAGTTGGCAATCTTGCCCATTTTCTTAAAGCACGCAAGGAGTCCCGTGAGTTTAGGATGGCAGTCTTCTAGCATGAATGCCATCTGTGTTGCGATTCCCTTGTTCCCAGCATGGAATCTTCCCAGGAACAGGAAATTTTGGAGCGAGGAAAGGGGAAGAGGTTTGCTTATGACAGGGAAACTTCCCCTCTGGGCCAAGCACACCAATCGCAGACAATTATGACAAGAGGGAGAGGCCATTGACCTCTTCAAACAACAGAGTACAAGCAGGGGTGATAGGAAGTTGGGGAGTTTGTTGGCTGTCCGATTATGGCTTATGCTTATGACCGCACCTAAAAAACACGAACTGACAAATGACAGGTACTCTGCTCTGTAGTGGAAACGTGTTGGGTTCATTTCCGTGATGTGTGGGACTTTTTTCTTTCAAGGCAGCTCACTGAGTAGTGTGGGAAGTGACTACGTGAATTGTATTTTTGTGAATGACATGTGCTGTGTTGTATGGTGAACTAGATTAATGACATAATTAATGAACAATTTACTCGGCTAACAGTATGAGGATAAGCTTCAAATCGTTGTTGAATTTTTGTTTTTAGTCCACTTTGTGCACAGAGAAAGGACTGAACACATAATTTAATGTGCGATCCGAACCACTGTGTGCATCCACCGGGTATCTAACCTAGGACCCCTCTGTTTCAAGGCAGCATCATTGCCACTATGCCAACTAGCAGGCCCCAAGCTTCAAATTGTGAAGATATGTAGGTCTCAGACTCTCAAAAAGGTATAAGGTAAATTTTATTATGTATTTTATCCTCGCATGTAGGCCTACATAAGTATTTCACAATATCACATCACTTCGAAATCCCAAAAAATGAACAAGAAGTCCCTTCCTCCCCACAATCAATTTTTGTCCATTCGAACATTATGATACAGTGAGGTAGTTCAGATTCTGTACCCAGTATATGCCACTGTTTACTACAAGGGTCGTTCAAGGTTGACCGGGATTTTCGTACGTAAAAAATTGATGATTAGCCGGATCATGATGAAACGTGCAGGTGACGTAATGTATTCCTTCGCGAGTAACTAGCGCCCGGCATGACGTATTTCGCGCATGCGCAGCAGTTGCAGCGAACATGGCGGCAAGCAGTGTGTCTGTGGCTGTGGAGCAGCGGTGTGTAATCAAATTTCTCGTGAAGGAGAAAGTGAAACCAGCTGAGATTTTCAGACGATTGCAAGCACAGTATGGTGAACAAACGATGTCGCGAACAAGAGTGTACGAATGGTGTGAGCAGTTTCGCGAAGGACGGGAGCTGGTGACAAATGAAGCGCATGGACACATTCGCCCGACTGCAGTCACACCAGTGAATATCGCACGTGTTGAGCAAATGATTCTTGAGAACCGGCGAGTAACAGTGCGGGATATTGCTGCCGAGGTGAATATCAGTGTCGGGAGTGTTGAGACAATCATTCACGACCACTTACGCTTCCGCAAAATCTGTGCAAGGTGGGTTCCCCGCCAGCTGACATTCGATCAGAAGTGGACATGCAGGACGGTCTGTGAACAGCTTCTGAATCGGTTTCGAGCAGAAGGTGATGAATTGTTGCAATCCATCATCACGTGTGATGAAACATGGTTGCACAATTCAACCCCAGAGACCAAAAGACGCAGCATGGAGTGGCGGCATAAAGGTTCCCCGCCCTCCAAGAAAAGCAAAATGCAGCCATCCGCTGGAAAGATCATGGCAAGTGTCTTCTGGGACATGAAGGGCGTTATCCATGTGGATTTTCTGGACAAAGGGAGCACGATTAATGCTCAGTATTACTCCACATTGTTGAGTGGTGCTGTACGAAAGTCCATTCGCAAGAAAAGACCTGGGATGTTGTCTGGAAATGTCATTCTTCTCCATGATAATGCCTGCCCTCACACGGCCAATGTGACAACAACAACTCTGGCCGACATGCGCTGGGAAGTTCTGCCCCATCCCCCCTACAGTCCGGATTTAGCCCCCAGTGATTATCATTTGTTTGCACCCCTTAAAGACCATCTGGGAGGGAAGAAATTCACAACAGACGAAGCACTGCGGAGCGATGTCCTCCAGTGGCTACAACAACAACAAGTTCTTTCTACGCCAAAGGAATTCGGGAGCTGCCAGAACGATGGCAACAGTGCCTCGGCGCGCACGGAGAATACTTTGAAAAACTGACATAGTTTGGTGTTTCTTCTGCTACCTATTTCCTCTGCAGAAATAAAAGTCCCGGTCAACCTTGAACGACCCTTGTACATATAAATCCTTTCCCTGTAAAACACAATGTCGACTTGGATGTATCTGTGAGTCTTCCATCATCAATTTCAGCTCATCACAGTTAGCCAAAAGTGGCAGATAAGCAATGCTAATTAACAGAAATAGTGTAGATTAACATGATGATCTGTCTTCCTTACAATTGCAAGAAGAGAAAATTAATTACATATCACTATGTTTGTATCTCTTAGGTATGGTTGCTGCTATAACTTCTGCTTCGTCACCTCTTGTGATGCTTGCATTGCAAGTTGCCCCTGCGCTAGCTGCAGGAAACACAGTTGTCATTAAACCTTCAAGAAGTACTTGTCTTCCCACTCTTGTACTGGCTGAGATTTGCTCTGAGGCTGGGTATGTATAACTTGATACAAGCATACTCTGATTAGGCACAATATACTGTCTAAAAATTTGCACTGTAACATATTTTTTCTTTCTACTGAAAAATCATAACCGCACATTCCTTCCTATTACAAGTAGTGACATTTCCTACTTGTGTCATCAAACTCATTAGACATAACACGTTTGTAAATCTTTGCTTTATACAGGGTCAACAGTCAAAGTAATATGTAGCAAGACAATAGCGTCTAGTGGCTAGAGGTAAAAATATGATTCAAAGAGGAAAATCGTCCAACTACGAGATCATATGTTTTTGTCACAAATATAGAGTTAGTAATCTTGGATCTGAGTCAGTGTAATATTTAGCCTTATATACTGGACCCTCTTTAAGTTCATCGAGTCCACTGATATGAGTGAGAAGTTTGTAAAATGTTTCCCCTTGTAAAAGGAAGGAATGTGTTGTTAGTTCTGTACATAAATCATCTTTGCCTTTTTTATTACAAGTATTATTAATACTCTAATATTTTAAATATACAAGATGTAAGAACGGCCCTTGTGGCCGAAACATGCCTGCTCTAATAAAGATGATTTTATTATTATTATTATTGATTAAAAATATGTTGAATCTAAGTGATAATTTTCAGCTAGTGTAACGATTTGTTGCAGTAAAATTAGCAAAAATCTTACAACTTCCAACTTCGTTGAAAAAAATAAATGCTCCGCTCAAAATTACGCGATGTATGATCGCTCATGATTTAATTCTCATGAGTTACGACAGATGGCTCCTATAATCACTCTCCAGTTATCGAATCGTAAAAAACCACGCCCCCAAAATCAACGGAAGGCGAGAGCGGCAGACAGGTGCAGCTAGAGGCAACAGTCGTGTATTGCGTTTGGTTCTGTCGACTACCTTTTTTGATACGCTGCATAATGCATCATCGGTAACGACACTTTGAACTTTGACGTTCTCTACCATGTTACATATAACACGCGATGAATTGCAAGTGCTTGTTTAAATATAATTCCGGAACATTTGTTGTAAAGGTGCTAAGCACTATTTCTTAAATTACGTTATTTGTTGGAATATGGACACGCGGATTGCGAAAAGGCCATTCGACAGTCTGCAATTACGAGTAATTTTTGGCAATGAAAAATGTTCTACGTCGGAATCCAAGCAAGGCGTACGTTGGTCAACGAGGATTTGACGATCAAAAAGTGAAGGAAGTTGTGCACCCCTTTTCCAGGACTACGAGAGTGGCAACATCCAAAATCAAGGTAGGAAACAGTGGATTTTGTTATATTAGTGGTGAATAGAAGTGCGACAGACAAAAAAGCACGAGTTTAATATTTGTGCCCGATACATGCGAGTTGCTTACGAAGTGCGCCATATTACAGAAATAAACCTTCCTTGTACAAAAATGTAAAAATTCACGCAATTGAGAACTGAATACGGCTTGTTGTAAAATAACTGTTCAACTCGATACTGCGTCGTCTGACCCTCACTTTAAATAGACAAAATAAAATCGCAAAATACGCGGATGCAAAAATTGGGTAGCATATTAGCTATTCTGCAATGTGCTTACATCAACATTTATATTAACGAGAACAACTGTTGGCATTTTTTTTGTAAGACACGTCGCAAAAGCATACATCAGGTAATCGCGACGAAGTTTCTCTAACGTAACTTCCCCTCACATTTCTCCTTTTTGGTCGTTTAGACTTGGTTAAAACTTTGTTTGTAATTGAATGAGGCAATGAAACACGTAATTTGGGAATGAGCATCTAAAGGGGTGAAACCTTTCTTATACGTACCAATAAGATTTTTGTAATTTCTTGGAGTCATTTGTCTTTTTCAAAAGGGGTGGGTTTTTTCCACATTTTTTGTGAACTTGTGATGACGAACAAATTGGTGGTTGTTTATTATTGAAGGTGTAAGAAGCGTTCTTTGATTAATGTAATGTAAAATGAAGGAAACTTAAAACTTGGACATAAATGCAAGTTAAAATAAATTGTATACCTTTGACTTAGTTTGATGCGTTGACCTTTTTTTTGAATTCGTTGTTGAGTTCATTGATTATTACTGGAAAAATTACGCTTAAAATCGTTGTAAATTGTTAGAATACCAAAAATGAGTTACACTATTGATATTAAATTGTTAAAATTGAATCTTTGACTTTTTGTTGATACAATTTACTAAAAGTACCTTCCTAATTCGTCGTGCGCTTATACTGACTATTATGCAAGAGTGTGTGTGATATAGTAGTTAGTGATTGGTAGATTTGTAAAAAGTTGTGTAGTAATAGTTTAGTGACATAATTTATTTTGCAGGGATTGCGCAACGCATTTTTGAAAACTTTATTGGGAATACGTTCTCCTCCCTTTGTATACTTTGTATAAATAAGGGTTTTGTGAATATCCTTGTGAAGACTGTTACACTCCCCTTCTCATAATCACTACCCCATATTTAGATTTTGTGACGTATGCCGAGGTGCGCATAATTTAGATCCAGGACTCTAGGAAATTGTTCGTAACAAAAACAGGGGCCCAGTTTACCCAATTGATAAAAGCACCCGGTAACTTGAACGTTACACTAGGAAAGGGGTAATGTATTTTTTTGCTGAGCTCAAAAACTGTTAAAACTTATTTATTGGAACTTTTTGCAGTCCAAGGTATGCTGTCAGCCCATACTTTTGTTGAGTGTAAGTATCATGGGAATTACTCAAACTACAGCATTTTCATCTGAAGTGGCTAGTGGCACACAAAAAATATATTACAACTCGCCAAGTTATGTGAAAATTGTGGTTCAACACAAGGTCACTCGCAGGATTTTTTTTCTCAGGGGAGCATCAGTGTTTAAAGTTGGAGAAATGTGGAGTAATGCTTTTCACTAGTTAAGATAATTCTCATAAAGCAACCTTACAACTAGGATAATTTGCATAGGCACATAATCTGCTGTCTTTCACAACGCCCCTTGTCCATGTTTTTACGCAAGAATTTCACCATTTGAATTGCTTTCCAGATATTTCTGCCCCCCCCCCCCCCCCAACTTTTTGCAGGTATCATTGGTTGAACCAAAGATCAAAGCTGTTTTGGAAATTCTGTGCTAATTGAAAATTGTATGCGTAAATAAATCTGTTTTGTTTTTCCCCAGACTTCCACCAGGTGTCTTGAATGTGATTTTAGGGTGCACAGAAGTTGGGAGGAAACTTATTGCAAATCCCAGTATAATGAAGATATCCTTCTGTGGAAACACTGCAACTGGAAAACTTGTTCGGAAAGAAACAGCAGGACTTGGAAAAAGTTTAAGTTTGTGTAAGTGTGTTTCTTTTATTTGTTATATGTTGTGTAAAATTTTTAAACTAGTGAAAAATGTGTTATTTCATGAAAAATTATTTAATTTACTTTCTTCTTTTTCTAATTACTAATGCATACATGCTTTTTATTAGCAGTACTTTACAGTGTGATTTATACTGCACAGAATGGTGTATGATCATAACTCTAGCATTCTGCCTTTCCAAGATACTTACATTTTCTTAGAGCAGTACATGATTTCAGATTTCAATTTGATGAATGCACTATTGATTTTTCAGAATTTAATAGCATTTTCATAGCTGTTCATGTAGCAGAAAATGTATTCAAAATGAAATACATGAAATGTGTAAGGAAAGTCAAATGCAATTTTGTAGTAGCTGGGTGATACAGTGTCTTATAATAACCATTTTCTCAAAGAATGTGGTTATTTGCAGTGCTTGGAGGGAAGACACCTTTGATAGTGTTCGACACTGCTGACTTGGATTCAGCGGTGGAAGCAGTGGTTGAAGGAGCATGGTTCAACCAGGGACAGGTTAGGATACTTGCTCTTTCAATGTATTTATGTGAGTGTGTCTCCATTTGTCAGAAATATTATTTTAACTACAATACACCATTTGTATCACTTACTTACTCTGAAAACTTCATTCCTGCACACTAACGAATAGGAGCAAATATTTATGAAGAATAAAATATCAAGATTTCTGTACAAAAACTGGGAAAAATTCAAAAATTATAAATGGCTTAAATAATGATTTTTCGGTCTAAAAATGGTAAATAAAAATCCTAAATTTAATTTGAAAATTATACTTATTACACGAAATAAACATTTCCTTTCTAACAGCACATTTATGTAGTTATCAGTGTGTTAAATTTATTCCGGTGGTGTAAAGGAGTCAGTCCACGTCTCAGATTTTTACAGCAGAATTAATTCTCAATGTCATGTGTCGCATTTTGCAGTTCATTTTGAATCATTTTGTAACAAAACATGGTAGGAAAATGTACCTTATGAGACTTGTCTATTTTATACATTTTTTTTATGTATTTCTGAGCAGGTTCCCTGGGCAATATCCCGGTTGCTTGTCCAACAGTCTGTGTACAGAAAATTTATTGAGAAACTTAAGCTCCGAATGAATAAGTTGAACAGTGGGAATGCATTTGATAAGCTTGCTGATGTAGGTGTGCCAGTTAAAAGGGAAGTTGTCGATTCAGTGTTTGAGAGGGCGACCAGAGCATTGAAGGAAGGAGCAGAGGTAAGAAATAGAAATAGGAAGCTTCTCATTGTGCACTAATTAATTGGAAGTGTTTAAAGAAACCAAAAATGTATATGGCACAATAAAATTTATATTATTTTTTTTAAATCCACGCTGTGTTGTAACCTGAACCTATCTAGTGAATGATTTAATTCTACCAAACCAAGTTACTTATCTGCATGATCTGCTTGTAAGCATTTGTTATAATATTAATAATTAAATAATGTTTAATTATTTTAAATCTTTGCAAGTTAGTTTTCACAATTATTTATTCTGTTGCAAATTTAAACATGTTTATTCTGTTTAAAATTATTGGAAAAACATGCAAATCTGGTAAGGTAACAACAATGTTAAGATATATTTTGGAATTAGGAACTAATTATAAGCAGGTGAAAGAATTGTTTCTCAAGTAGACTGGTCGAGAAGTCAACTCTGCGTTATTTTACTGGTGTTTGAGTTGAGCCAATTGACGTTGGCAGATGGAATAAGGACAGTTTGTATGTGCCCAAAAGGAACATATGTTCTCAAAACCAAATGCTCTGGTTTCCATTACTAACTTCACCATGGATGTTCCTTTGCAAGTATCCCTTTATCACATTCATGTAGTCGTCATTGTAGTGATTAGCCTAGACAGGCAGAAAAAACATGTGAATTTTACTTATTAAATATATTTCTGTAAATTCCCTACAATTAAATATGTATTCTGCTATGTTATTGTTTTTTATGAATATACAGAATTCACATACACTAATTTCCTAAAATAATTTTTTTAAATTCACAAGACAAAACCCATTGAAGTCATCTAGTTAAGTAGATGCTGGAATCATTCAGTGTCTTATTGCAACTCTATGATATTCCAAATTCAGAAAAATTACTTGTTTAGAATTTCCTCTTTGCAGCTGATCAGTGGTGATTCATTCATTTTGAGTTTTTGGACTTTTAACCACTGTGTTAAATCTTTAATTACCTACGTTTCTGAGGCTGGTTCTGGCTTTGTCTTCAGGGTAGTGTGTTATCTAATAATTCATAGTTTATTAGAATAGAATTTCTTCTAGAGCATTCAAGTAGATTTTCATATTCATGTTGAGGGGAATAAACAACCCGGTTGATAATATAAGACGTAAGCGAGTTACTAAAGATATATCCGCGAAACTTACTTGTAAATGTTCTATTAATTTCGGTGGCCTCTGCCGCCATCCACTTGGGAACTCGATGCTTCACTGTTAGGTTGACTTCCGGTTCCTGATGTTTTTTTCCTTGACTACCGCTAAGGGTGCTGGTGTAGCCATTTAGTCTGCTGCGCGTGATGGGTTTGAGCTGTTGCAATAGCGGGAGCCAAACATGACGAGTCTGACCGCTGTCGATATTCAGCTCGTGCGGAAAGTTCATAATCGTATGCGTCTCTTTGATTTTGGTGTCGATTAGGGTGTGTGATGTGTGCCTAACTGAAACTTTTTGGATCCTGTATTTATTAAACTTGAGGTGCCTTGCTAGTCCTTTGTTGGGTTGGGATTTTTTTTGCATCCGCTAAGTGCTGTTGTATACGCTTGTTGACAGATCTGATTGATCTGCCAATGTACTCACCTGGTCATCATATATACCTGGGTTGTCTAGTGGGGAAAGGAATGATATCTTGTGTTTACTTAGGGCACTGGCTATTTTGTTACTCTGTTTTATGTCATATTGTTTCAAGGTCTTGGCTAGACGGTTGGATGTAGTCCCACAAGCACCCAAATATGAGGGTCACTATTTATATTTTGAGCCTAACAATGAAAAAACAGGAATTTGGCATTGAAAACTGCTTTATTGTTTTTCGAAGTATTCTCCTTTATGGTCAATACACTTTTGCATTCGTTCGAACCATTTGTCAAAGCAGTTTTTCCAATCTTCTTGAGACACCTCCATAATATGGTTTTTGAACGCATCAACGGCATCTTCCGCCAATGAAAATCGTTGTCCACGCAATTTATTCTTGACATTTGGGAACAAGAAGAAGTCATTGGGTGCCAAATCAGGACTGTACAGCAGATGACCCATCAATTCGATTTTTTGACTGTTCATAAAGTCGGTTGTTAGATGAGATGTGTGACAGCTGGCATTGTCTTGATGAAGAATGATCCGACGGCGTTTGTTTGTTTTCCGTATTTGACCGAAGACCTCTGGCAAACAAATTGTTGTGTACCATTCAGAGTTGACCGTTCTACGTTCCTCTAAAGGCACAGTTGCCACATGACCAGTTTTCCCGAAAAAACAGGCGACCATTTGTTTCGATGTGCTTCGAGCGCGAACAACTTTTGTTGGATTGGGTTCATCTTGAAACACCCATACAGTCGACTGCTGTTTACGTTCCGGCTCATATGCATATATCCATGATTCGTCACCTGTTACAATCTTATATACGTCTTTTGAAGCACCACGATTGTATTTATTGAGCATTTGTTTGCACCAATTGATGCGAGCGTCTTTTTGAGTTTTTGTCAAATTGTGTGGGATCCAACGAGAACATACCTTTCTCACAGCTAAATGATCATGTAATATTTCATATATGCTGGTGGAACTAATGCCTATGGTTGCCTCAATCTCACAGTATGTCACATGACGATCTTGCAGTATTAGGTTTTGCACAGCATCAATGTTTTCTTGAACAACAACTGATTTTGGACGACCTTCGCGAATCTCGTCGGTGAGCGAATGGCGGCCACGATTAAATTCGTTATACCAGCGTTTCACAGTGGCCAAGGATGGGGCTTCATCGCCAAATGTGGAAGTAAGTTGATCGATGCACTCTTGTCTTGATAATCCACGTCGAAAATCGTAAAACATCATCGCACGAAAATGTTCACGAGTTAATTCCATTTTATTGTTGCCGCGCAATCTCCAAGGCAACATAAACAACACAAATGAAACTATTGACAAAACATTTGAAGTAGGTTATGGTCAATAATGCCAGACGATTCCGTGCAAACGTCAAATCGTGCCTAACTTCAATCAGTGTTGCCAAGGCTCAAAATATAAATAGTGGCCCTCGTATCAATCTCTCTTCCACATAGTACACCCTGAACTGCATTTTTGCAGACTAATGAGGCTCTGTCATCTGGACTCAGTATAATCCTCTGTTGTGTCTTGTCCATATATGTTTGTCATTATTAGGGCTTGGAAGTTGAAGACCTATAAATTGCCAAAAAAAAGACCTAAAAACGGAAAAAAGGACGTATAAATGTGATACTAATTAATTAATAATTTCAGTTTTAATTATATATTTAATGAATAAAAAAATACAAAATTCTGGTGGTATGGAACACACAGTGCGAAAAAACTGAAAGCTTCAAAATAAGAGGACGTTGCCACTTACAGCGCGACCTTCCAGACAAGTTACGGTTAAAGGACCTTGTACTGTACCTGCTTCAGTCATCCAAAAATGTTTTTCTTTCGTTTCAGGGATGGTTCAAATATATTTCTTTCTGTCTTTTTTTTTATTTCTTTACTATAGAAAGTGTGTTTAAGAGGTGGTGAACTGATGATGATTCGAATTGAGAATGGGCAGTAAAAACGTAGTCGAATGAAGGTGAAGTTGCAAAAAAAAAGCCGTTAAGACCTTAAAAAAGGCTAAAAAAGGACCAATAAGCCAAAAAACTTTGAAAAAGGCAAGAAAGGACAAATAAAACCCACCTTTTTCTGGCCTACAATGACCAAAAATGAACATATATTATGTTGGGCCTCGTCTTCGGACACTAGGGAAAAAAAGGATTTTTCCTCAACTTCCGAGCCCGAGTGATTGTCCTCTCATCAATTTCATCTTATTCATCCTCATCTTCACAATTAGCCAAAAGTGAAATACATTAATGCAATCAAGCAACCAACCTTGTGTGTCTCATGCATCCTGCTCAACTCATCTGATGAACTTTGAAGGTCACAGGTTCTAATCCTGGTCGAGACCTTGTGCTTGTCTCATCATCAGTTTCATTGGGCCATAATTCATCCTCAATATCACCCAGGAAGTATAGAAGCAATGTAAAATAACCAAATGGAAATAGGAGTTTAAATATTGTGCATAAAAATGAACATGTGCTAGAAATATCAATAAAACAAAGTAAATGTATGACATTATTTTGTGCTCAAAACATGTAAAATGCACAAACATGCAGTATTCCACGCTACATTTTCTGAGTTGTCTTTCTTTATATTTGTTAAAGGTCCACCAAGTTGGCTCGCGATTGGAGAATTATCTTCAGCCAACATTGATATCAGGGATCCAGATGGAAACCAAACTTATAGAGGACGACGGAGTGCTGCCTCTAATAGTTGCTGCACCTTTTCGAACTGCCAAGGAAGCCATTGCCCTTGCCAACAACACCTGCTATGGAATGGCTGCTAGTGTGTGGACAGAAAATAATTCCCTTGCCATTGAAGTTGCCAAACAGTTGCAGGTAGGTAGTCAGATTATTTTCATAACAACACCAGCTGACCGCGCGAGTCCAGTTAGTGAGCCTACCAACAGTCCAGAGCGCGACCAACAGTGATAGCGATAGGTGCTGGGTAGAGATGATGCCAGCGGCTCGTTTGTTGATTAGCTGCTCCGGGACTTATGACTCGCTCCAAAGCTGCCAATGCAAAACAGCTAGAGATGTTACGAAAGTAATCTGACTCTAGCAGTGAACCATAGGTAAATATGATGGATAGGAAAAAAAATGTTGCAAGCAAGAGTTGAATGAAATTTTTATTTATTTTTTAAATCCAATTATAATAATGGCATGTGGTTGTATTGAGTAAATTTATTTGAAGTTTTTACTGCGTGGTGCAATACCACTTTCAGGTCTTAAATTTTGCCTTGTTTACCTGCCTTTCCAAAGTGGACCATTCTGTCTGGGTCAACACCAAAAATGCTGGTTCCCAAGAAGGATAAAACTGGGAACACCTTATGTTTACCTCACTTGGCAATAATCAGTCACTCTCTACACCTCCCTTATTACCTCCAAACTAATGGACACAATTCTGTGAAATTTGACATGGACATACATTGGTACTTGAGAAACACTGATATGGAAGGACACAAGTGTGGCATTGCCCTGCACGAATTGAAGGCCAATTACAAATACTTACCATAGCATGGAGAGGCATGTTGCCTCAATGCTGATGGCAATAACTTTCAACACTCCCTACGAGGTCATCATGTTTCTCGTACAAGCCATAGCCATATCAAATTGCACTGAATTACGTTCAGGGGCCGAGAGCATGTGAAACACCCTGTATTATAGATTCTGCGGTAGCATAATTATTAGCATTCTTTTTTTTTTTTGTAAGAGGAACCTTAGATTCAATTCCTGAGTGGGACCTGTTTAAATGAAAAGCAGTTGATTCCCCAGTGTGGAATTTGTGCACTATTGTATCATGTTTCTTATTATCAATCTACAAATATTGAAGTTTTGTGTAAATTAATTTTCTACAAGATTTATTTGCTCTGAACTCTTGAATTTTTTCTCTTGCATGTTTTGTTACTTCATCCATAGGTGGGAACTGTGTGGATTAATAGTCATAATATTGTGGATGCTGGAGCAGAATTTGGAGGATGGAAGCAGAGTGGTTTGGGATGCTTTGGTGGCAAGCAAGGTACTTTTATCTTGATTTTCATTTCTGTAGTAATGTATCTTCATGCAAAATCTATAACAAAGGGGGAATTTTGGTACTTGCATGTTTTTAATCTGTGGTTGTTTTTTTTTAAATGCAGTATGTCCATAAAATCATGGTGTACTTTTTTTTCATCAAATTTCTTTAATTATGCATACCACCATCTCAAACATAAAATAAATTAAAGAAACTCGTTCAGTTTTTGTTAACATGTTTATGTCCCTTTTTGTGGCTTCCTTTGTTGTCCTGTAGATATCGAAGTGGTACACCATTGCAATATGCCTTAGAGTCATGATGGGGTTTTCGTTTCATTGAACATCAAACCAGAATTAAATAAAGTGGCCCTGTAAAACAACAGCAAGTGCGTAATTTAGGGCTGAGCTGATAACAATGTTAATGTATTAGTATCGGTTGGAATGAATTTACCAAAACTTTTCTTCTGTTGTTTTTATCTTTTGTGGAGTCTAATTAATCTGGAAATTATGCAAAATGTGAAGTTTTCATTTATTTTGCACCAGCATCATGGGAAAGAATTGATTTTGTATTTCCACAATTGGAATGTATTTAACACTTTCTCTGGTGTGGGCGTGTTTTCACGCCCAGACACATTGCCTACAGGGTGGACTAAAAGTTCACAAACTAGTCCATGTTCCACAGGGTGAGAAGAAAAAGGGTGCAGCTATGATAAAATGTTGTGTGTGCTTGAAACGTGGCATTAGAAGAGAGACAAGTGTTATGTGTTCAAAGTTGTGGTGTAGCACTTTGTAAAATTTCATGTTTCCGTGATTATCACACAAAGCAAAATTACTAACTACTAAAATTGCTAAAATGCTAAAACTATTCCATTATAAATATATGCTTTCATTGATCCTCTACTGATATTTACACTTTGTATAACAAAATATTTCATCTTTGTTGCTGTTGCCAAACAAAAAGAATAAATATATATTTTAGGTTAATTTTGTTTAAATTGCCTGCCAAGATAAAGCAAGTTGGTAATCTTGCCACCAGGGAAAGAGTTAAGAGGTTTTCGACATTCATGTATTTGTCAATATTTTATCAGTTTGGGTATTTTGCACCGGTAATCTGTGAAAAAATGGATTTTGTAATTAAGTAACAGCTATTTTAATATTACTATGTAATTCTTGATTATTTTATATCAAAACAGTAGTAAATTGATTCATATAATAGCAGTGAAATACTTACATATTAATCAGTATCAATGAGAATCGATAACATTATCAGCATTGGTGTTGGTTCAAAGTGGCATCAGTTCAGCTTTAATGTAATACATATTCCTACAGTATTAATATAATTAATATGTCATAGTGGTTAAGCACAGCATGCTATGATGCTGGGGTCCCAGGTTTGAATTCCAGCCTTGGCATGTATGCTCTTTGTGAGTGCCCCTTCATCACTTTCATCATACTATCACTCCTCTTCTTCATCGTGATTAGCCAAGAGTGGCAGAAAAGCAACACTAAATAACAAATTGAATCAAATAAGCTAAGTTATTGTAAGCTTATTACTTTTGCTGCTTTCATCTTTTATTATTACTATTGATGGTAGATATAAATGCTCTATGGGATATCAATGATGTCCCTAAAGAAAATAAGGTCCCATATTATTTTGTTTTTCTCATGTTGATTTGTTTCATTGTAAAAATTTCTACTTACGGTATCTGAAATTTTAAATAAATAAGTGAAATGCTTCAGAAATTAAGGAGCAATGCTGGGGAAATGCCATTAAATATTTATTTATTTTCCTTATTTTCTAGGGCTCTTTGAGTACATGAAACCAGAAGAATATAAGAAAGTACAACTTTCACATGAGAAGATTAATTTTGAGAGCTTTAAGACTGCTGCTGTGGCCGATGGACTATCTCCAAATGAGCTTGCACAAAATGCCAGTGAAGAGGGAAAGAACATAAAAGTTGACCACACGTACAAGCTGTATTATGGTGGAGCCCAGAAAAGGCCCGACGGGAATGCTTCAAGACTCATAAAAGATTTCCAAGGAAAAAATTTTGCTCTTGTTGGTGATGGGAACAGGTAAGTGTCAGTGCTTACTTGTCTGGTTGTGTTAAAATACGTTTTGGAATCTGTATATTGAGCAGATTGCTAAGTTAAGATCTAGGCACGACCTCTGATTGAAGCACAATTTTCTCTAACTTTTTCATTGTTTAATATATGTAATTCTTGTGTCGTGACAGCAGCATCTTTACTAACAATGATGCAAACTCAATTCAGTGACCTGGATCCTTAACCTTTCCATTGGCCGAGCTCTTATTTCATAATGTCTTGGGTCAAAGTTAAGCGTTGCTTTTTATCATATGTTCAATAACACATCACAAGTCAGAAATAATCAAGGTTTGTCACTTTCGCAAAATCTTGTTGGGTGTCTCAATGCTATGTGTGCGACTTCTGATTTATCACCTCCTTTTGCATTGTGAACTGTTAGCTAAAATATTAACCACAGAGTGAGTTTAGCATCCCTGCCTGAGCATGGGTGTTTTCGTGAGTGTCCCTTCATCAATTTCATCATATCGTCACTCATCTTCATTGTTGCGATCAGCCAAAAGTGACAGAAAAGCAATATAAAATAGCCTAATTCAACCAATCAGTGAATCAAACAACCACTGCTTGCCTAATTTTAGGTTTTTCAGCTATTTTTAGTGTCTATGCCAAACTTTATAAAACAGCAGTAACTTTAAAAAATGGTAGCACAGTTGGTTGAGGATGAGCACTGTACTCTCTCTTCACTGGATGGTTGTTAAACATCCTGACAGCAGCTAAAAGCCACACTTCCCTCATCAATAGGCACTTAACAAATCCTAAAGCTTCATGGGGTAGCTAGAGAATCAGTTGCATAATGTTTATATTTCATTTTGCAATGAAAAAATAATTCAGGTCTGTTCCATGCTCATCCCTTGGCCAAAGGAGTGATAAAAGGAATTTAGTTCAATGTTGCAATTGCCTCTCTCAGCCTATCAGAGGTATGTTAAATAATAAATGTCTTTGACTTAGTTTGTTTTATTGGTTTTTCTGGCAAATACACTCTGTAAAAAAAAAAAAAATAGCATCACTGTATTCTTATTACGGATGTTGGCAATTATGAGTTTCGCATGCATCTCTCCTGCTCAACTTGAAATCAATTGATTGAAGCATTGGTCTGGTATCACTGTGTAGTGTGGTGTTATTCTTTTGTTGATTTAGTGTTTGGAGTGTCCGCTAGAGGGTGTTGCAATCAGTTACTGCTGCAAGGCTTTGTAATCAATTGTCAGGAATCTGTAAAACGATTGTTAGTAGTGCAAATTGTGACGTGTTTTATGTTGCAAACTACATGTTCATTATTGACAGTTTGGATACGTTGTCATATTTGTGAAGTGTTCTGGTGATGTGTAGTGTATTTGAGCGTGTTTTCTCGAAAAAAAAAAATGGGCAGAAAGTGACATTTCACCACGTAAGCAAGGAATGGTTCTTGCTTTGCATATGGATGGTCATTCTCAGAGAGGAATTGGTCGACAACTTCAAATGCATCAATCCACAGTTAGCCGCTGCCTGCAAAAGCAACAAGAACATGGAAAATCATCACTGAGAAGTCACTGTGGCAGAAAGAAAGACATCACCTCGACTGGATCGTATGATAAAGGACATGGCACTGAAGAACAGAGGAATGAATTCATGCCAAATTGCACATAAACTTCAAAATGAGGTGGGAGTTAATCTTACTCATGCTACTGTACTATCCCGACTAAAGAAACAGGGTGTTTCTAAACACGTCCCACGTAAAAAACCCAGACTAACTGACGCACATGCAAAAGCTAGACGTGAGTTTGTCACACGTTGTGTCGCATGGAATGATACAGATTGGGAACATGTGATATTTTCTGATGAAAAACGATTTAAATTGCTGGGGAAGGACAGCTCAGTTAAACTGTGGATGCGGAAGGGAGAAGAACTTGCAAAATCTTGTATTTTAGAAACTCAAAAGTTTTGTGGCAGTGTTATGATTCGGGCATGTTTCTTTGCAAAAGGGATTGGCAGGATGCATATTTGCGCAGGGACCGTTAAGGCTGATCAATATCTGGAAATCCTGAATCGGAAAGTTCTACAAACTGCAGGAGATCATTTTTCTGGACAGAATTTGGACTACTTTATTTTTCAAGACGATAATGCAACCTGTCACCGTGCTTAGGTGGTGAATAACTGGTTTCATGATATGAATATTGAAAGACTTCGGTGGCCGCCCAACTCTCCAGACATGAATCCTATAGAAAACCTGTGGGCTATGATGTGCAAAAAAACTTGGTAATCAGACGTACAGGTCAAAAGAGGAACTTATGGCAGCAATTGTACATGTTTGGAATGAAATTGAGGTCAAATATTGTCAAAATCTCATTCATAGCATGCCTCGAAGGTTGGAAGCACTTAGGAAGGCCAGGGGTGGCCGCACTAAGTACTAGTCAATGTATTTACTTACTATCATTACAAATTGACATTTCATGATGCATTTAAAACCTTTGTTTAATCTTTTTACTTGAAAAAATTGTCTTTGTGCGAAAACGTTCCGCAAGCTATATTTGCATTAATTTTGTTATTAGTTCTGTAAAGTGCATTATGTACGTAACTATGACTTAAATAATAAAAATATATTGTACAGATATAGTGTTTTATATAATTGTTAGGAAAACAAATCGACAAGTCAAATTAAATCAATAAAACAACTGATAATTCATGAGCGAAATGCTGACGACCAAAAATAATGAAGTGATGCTAATTTTTTTTTTTACAGAGTGTAGTTCTCTTTTACACAAGCGTTCAACTGTTTCAACAGTCTTCATCAGGTGAATAACATCGAAAAGATGAATACTAGATGGTCACAGGTTAGATTTGATATTTCTTCTTTTTCCTTGTTATTCCATATTCAGAAGGGCCTACCTGATGGCACAGTGGTAGCGTCGTCACCTTGTAATAAAGGGGTCCCAGGTTCGAAACCAGGTGAAGGCACATAGTGGTTTGTGTCCCACTTTAAACTGTAGGTCCAGTCCCGATTAACCTTACTGTGCATAAAGTGGACTTAAGACACCAAGTAAATCAACTCAAGCCATATCCAGAAATAGAGTTTAATGTCTTATGTGTTGTTTGTGTTAGTTGAAATAAGACCTTATGGATGAGGTATTACGCTTTGCAAGATTAAGGGAAAACTGGAAATAATTTATTATTTCAGGTGTGGCATCCTCATCCATGAGCACATACATGGAGCCCCAGTGGTCTAATCAGTAGGGTGTCTGACTGCCAAGTTGGAGACCCTGGTTCAATTCCGGGGGTGGGTGATCTAAGATGGGAATTTTTATGGCCTGTCCCCATATAAAGCAACTCTGTGGCTCACCCAACCTCAAATCGATGAGTACCTGGGAGCTACTTGTTGGGGGGGGGGGGTAAAAGTGGGTGGAGCATGTTGCTGATCACATTACCTCCAAAATGGCAGAGTTTGAGAATATGTGGGGCCCTACCCCCATATCCCCTAAATGTGCCTTCATGGCACAAGAAACTAAGAATCATGATTTGCAAAGCTATATTGTTTTATGGGTTGAAAATACACAAGTTTGTAAACTTCAGTAATGATTACTATTGCAGAGTATCTCTGTGGGTGTTGTTTGTTTATTATTGCAATTATTTCAGAAAAGATATTCGGAATGCTGTGGAGGCAGCTCAGAAGGCACTAGGAGGATGGGCAAAACGCAGTGGGCACAATCGAGCACAGTTGCTGTTTTATCTAGCTGAAAATCTAGATATTCGACAAAATGAGTTTGCCCAGTTGCTAAGGAAGCTCGTGGGCTGCTCGGAGACCGAAGCTGAAGACGAAGTGAATTCTTCCGTACAGTGCCTCTTTCACTGGGCATCGTGCTGTGACAAGTTTCCTGGTAGTGCTCCAAGTACCCAGTTTTATAGTTCCGTCATTTTGTCACTGGAACCCCTTGGTGTAATTGGCATAGCTTGCCCCGATAGCAACCCTTTGCTCAGCTTTCTGTCCTTGCTTGCACCAGCAGTTTGTTTCGGAAATACAGTTGTGATGATACCGAGTGAGAAATGGCCAATCTTAGCATTGAATGTTGGTCAGATTTTGGATACGTCAGATTTCCCAGGTGGTGTGGTAAACTTGGTGACGGGCGGTAGAGATCATTTGACGACCACCTTAGTTCAGCACCAGGATGTGCAAGCGGTGTGGTATTTTGGAAGCATTCAGGGATCAGCATATGTAGAATTTGCATCTTCTGATAACCTAAAGAAAACGTGGGTGAATTACAGTAGGGAGAGAGACTGGAAGAAAAACAATAGAGTTCATAGGCAGGAAATAATTTCCCATTGCACAAAATGCAAAACTATTTGGGCTTCAATGGGCGAGATTTTTGCAAACTAAATGCTCTAAAAATCAATGAACTCTATGGGTATACGAGTATAATGTGTCATTATTGTTGAAAACCTAATTCTTGTGTAAAATTGAGTTTATTTTTTATATTGAATGGGTGCATATATCAGGTCAATAAAATAAGTATGGTAACATATTTTTGAAAATAGAAAATTGTAATAGATCTGTTCACCAATATATCATATTCCTCTTAATCAGCATTTTAGTCGTAATATTGTTCATATAAACTAATGCCATGGCTGCACTAGGCTAGTTATGCTGCACAGGGAAAAAATGCTTTGAAATTACATGGGAGTGGCCATGTTTAGCTGTTGCATACATATATTGATGGAAAAATTATACTGCACATGTACTCTACTCCATGGAACTCGAGCGATTCGTAGAAAAAATCTGAAATGCTTGCTACATGTGGAACAAGTCATTGCAAGAATAATAGTATTTAGTTGGGTTGAACCAATTCCCACTACAATCTTGGCCATTGTAGGAAATTAAGAGTTCAGAATATTTATAAATTTTAGTACATAAGTTTTCCAATGAAACTATACCTTATCTACTAGTTTTACTCGAAGAGATCCATAAGTTAATGTGTGTGATAATCAAAATATAATATTTCGGTTAATCATAAAATTCAGGTTTCTACACGTTACTGGTGAAAAATAAATGAAAATGGGTGTTCTTTGCGAAGTGTCCCTTCATCCTCATCATGATAGCCAAAAATGGCAGAAAAGCAACGCTAAATAACATAAATAAATCAAATATCGCAAACTGTGATAATGTAGTGAACGTAGCATGCCTTCCTAGCATTGTAAGCATAGCTAGCTAGAATAACATCTGGTATGACTACAGCGTTCCTGTGGGTCTCATAGTAGGTGCAATAATGTTAAGGATTTAACAATGTTAATAAGGTTAAAAGGTTCTATAACCACTTCTAGGAACAAGAACATAGTTACTTATTTGATGTAGTGATGTAAGTGGTATTTGAAAATTTTTCACATTGCTATATATTTGAAGGATTAATGTGATCACCACAAATGAGAAAATGTCAATTTTTTACTTGTGGATTTTATAAACTTTCAACACTTAATTTACATTTTTCAAAAAGTATATGCAATTACAATTGTTGCTTATGCATCTAACTGCTTATAACAAAGAATTTGCAATAGTATATAAGTTTATACATACAAGGCATTTTTCTTATTCAAAATTGACAATTGCTTGAGAGAGTGAATCATGAAGCAGCCAATGTTTAGGTACTATATGCAATCTAGTACTAGGTGGGATAAAGTTAAGTTTTCATTTTTAAAAAATCTAACTCGAAATATATTAGCCAGTGGCGTACGGTGGCATTTAGACTAGGGTACGCAAGAGAAATACATTAGTGAAATCCTTAGTGGATAATTTTCCCAAACTTTTAAAACAATACTAGTGGCTGTATAAAATGCATTCATATGAAAAAAAAAAAAAAAAAAAAAAAAAAGAGATTTTTGCCGCATTTTTTGGTATGTTAAAGGAAGCAGAATTTAAGCTTCCTTTATGCACACTAAAGCTGATTGAAGTTAGTTGAATTGAAATGGGATCTAATTCAGGATTTTTTTATATAAAGATATAACCTTAAAACGCTACCGGAGAGATTCAGATGTAACACGATATTTTATATACCTGCTTCGCGAATATATTCTCAAAAAACGTGCAGTTCAACAATTCAACCTTGATTAGTTTCTTCATGCAGCGCGATGCACATTGAACGGGAACGAAAGGAAAGACAAATGTTTAAATAAGTAATATCTTAGTTAAGGGTTGAGGAAGAAATACACACATAAGTAAGTTTTTCCTGAAAATGCCTAACATGCTGCTTACCATTCTTCGTAACTCCTCCTGCCGGAGACAAGTCCTTCAATTCAGGAACGGGCTTTCCATTTCGGATTATTTCCACTTTCTTTTCATAAATATATGACGAAAAAACCCTCTCCAGATCGTCATGAACAACTCCCGATTCCATATTATTTCTATTTCACCTCTTCACCGCACTGACAAAACAATATTAAGAACGAAACACTGCAAATTTCACATGCAAGACGGAAGAAACAAAAAACGTCAACCTCTCGCAATAACAAGTGTCTCCTCCCTCGAAATAGCCACTCACATTTGCAGATGAATGGATCAGGGTTGTCAGTCGACGAGATATTTTGTAGAATGAAGAAATTACGGACTCTCGTAGAAAATGCATCAGAATAGAATGGTATTAATCCAAACACACTTCAAAAGCTCAAATAAATGTTGGGCAGGGTTCGAAGTCCTGAGGGGGGAGGGAGGGATTTCCCCCCACCAATAATCTTGGCCTCGAAAATCCAAACACCAAAATTTCCCGGGGGGAGGGAGAGTTTTTGTTATAACAATGAAAGATGAAGGATAATATTAAAAACATACACTACCTCTTCAAGAGATCTTTAACAGATCCACACCAATAGCAAAATATGCACAATAGAAGTAAAACAAGAATGAAAGACAAATATAAATATGATGTTAATAGAAAAACTATTGCATATTAAAACGATTCCAACTATTTTTGTAATTTATTGACATCTTTAACCAGTTAGTAAATGAATTAGTTTGCTACTTTTTAAATATCTGATGTATATAAAAGTAACAAATTGATTTCTTTCTATGTATTTATTAATAATGCATTTTTAAATATTTAGAAATTCATTATTTTTTTTATATTGAATGACATTATAAATATGTATATCATAATAATAATATGTATATATGTACAATATGCACGCGTGTGTGTAGATTGAGATATCCCACCAATATGATTTTCCACCCTTATGTTCGGCACAATAGAACGTCCATTGACATAACTTTGCAACGTAAGGGAGCGGGGGTACATTCGAATCCCATAGTAAGCATCGTGTTTATGTTTCTTTCTTTCGTTCATTTATATCGTCGGGTCAACAGTCAACACCCATCCTTATCATAAGCTGAAATGCAAAGTGACACGAATACAATTTTGATCTCTAGAATGAGAAAGACAGATAATGAGAATGGTGTGAAACATGCAATTTGTCCATATAATTTCCCTCTGACACATTGACATGACGACGCCGAAAAGGGTTTCAGGTAAAACGCAATGCTCAGTCGATCACTCCATTTCCCTCACCTCCCGATAAACATTTTCTTGCCTTCCGCTCCGATTTATGTCAATAATAAATTTTTATAACGCATAATAAAATAAAACAAGCGTGTCTGTCCAATGTTAGTAAACTAAACATTAAAGAAAAAAATATATGTTGACTACTACCAACACTGCAGACGCTGCCAAAATCTTAGGTACCCTGGCTTCTTAGAACCATGTGCTTTGAACAGGAAAATGCAGCGTGGGACGAGCACGGGAAGACCCAAACATATGTTGGGGGCTGATCGGAGCCAATGGGGATTGCCCTCCGAATTTCTAGGGTACCCAACAGAGGCAGCAGTTTTTGCTCGTGGAAATCGGCAGAAGCCACGGTGGATGGGGTGGGTGCGGGCAACACCGAAGGCACAATCGGGATCATTCGGCAGACGTTCGGGACTGCCTGGAGGGCCAGGCTACTCGGGCAAGGCAGCAGCGTTCTCGTACGGAAGATAGAATTTCTGGCAGTGGAAGGGGTTTCGGAGAGACGATAGTTGAATTTTCATGCTCCGAGAAGGTGGGGAAAATTTTTTTTTTTCTTACGGTGTTGTGGGTACGCAGTGAGTACCTTGCGTACCCAGAATGCACGCCGCTGACTATGGCCTTCTAGCTGATCTATGCTGAAGAAAACAGGGTATGATTTGTAACTGTAGTTTCTGAGGGTATTACACTTTTGTCGGAGCAGCACACAATTTCAAATATTATGCGGGAAAAAGCCTCGACATATAAAGGGTTAAAGAAACAAACAGTTCTGTAATATTGGAAAGAAGAGAATTCAGCCACCTGTAAGTACACCATCTCTCATCAGTATTTATGTGAATGGTTATGGAAGAGTTTCATCCTCATCATCACCAGGTATACATAAATTTGGAGGATATGGGAACAAAAAAAAAATATGGCAAATTAAAATGCTACAAATAAGTGCCTTTTTTATGTATTTTTCTCTTTTATATACAAACTCAACAAAGTAGATCATCACTCAGCACAACCAAATGTTAAGTGTGTATTGCACAACAATCCCAATATTGCAAGATGGTTTCGCAAAACTATACATTTTTATAAAAATCGACTAGACATGTTATACCAACTATATTTTGATTAATCTGTAACTACCAATTTTTATGGAAAAATAATTTTTAACATTTGTACAAACATTCATATACACAAGTGAGAATATGGTAATCACAGCTGAAACTGTAACAATTTTGTTCATACTACTACATTTACCTCTTTTAATGACAATTTACAGTAAAAAAAAAAAAAAAAACACACACACAAAATTAAGATTTCATTAACATCAATCCATTGTATTAAATGCATTTTGACAAAACTGGTTACCAAATAAGCTGCCACCACTTTTAACAGTCCTAAGTTGTTTTTACACTAGACCAAAAATAATTTAAAAAATGTTGTTTACGATCTCATTGAAATAAACTTACAATGTATTAACTGCACATAAATGTTTGATGAATATCATTAACAAAATACTTCACAGAACTACTAAAAGTGTGGAGATTCTATGTGGACATTAATAATCACAAAAGCTATGTTATAAATACATGATGGCCAAAAAGAATATTCACTTTGCTATGAGCATTTTATTACCACTGTGTGAACCTATTTTTCAGTCATCATGCAAATCAGCTTGTTTACTAAACTGTAAATTAGTTATGTTCAATCAGCTCTTTTAATAAAATGAGAACATACAGGACTTCAATATCAACAAATTACTAAAATATGAAGTTCTACCAATAAAAAATGCAACTTGTTAACTCAATGTAAACGAGGTAGCAGACTTCAATCTCCCATGAGCATATCCAATGCTTGTGCTATTGAGAAATACTGACAAGGGGGGAAAAAATATTTTGCCTGTTGCAATTCGATCAGTACTGTAGTTCTTCAATATGTGTATCTGTTTTTTTCCTTAGTTTATTTAGTTAAAATTTATAAATCTCCAGTTACGTAAATGTTCAACTCTGTTGTTAAATATACAGGGTGTCTACAAATGATTGAAGCGGTTTCACTATGTTACTGTACATATATTATTGAACATATTGTGAAGTAACTTTACAGTTTTGTGACATATTACAAGTATTAGATATGTTTCCCCTTTGTGATTCTGCAAACATCAACTCTATAATCAAGTTCTTCCCAAACGCAATGCAACATGTTCCTATCAACTCGATCAAAACCACTAATGATACGAGTCCACAGTTCTGCTAGAACACTCGGTAATGGAGGCACAAACACTAAATCCTTCACATAACCCTCCCCCCCTCAAGTCACATGGAGTTAAGTCAGGGGAGCGTGAGGCAATAACAGCAGTTGATCATTTCCACGAGTGATCCAACGGTTTGACACATCATCACCTTGTAATAAAGGGGTCCTGGGTTCAATACCCGGTGGAGACACATAGTGGTTTAGATCCCACTTTAAACTGCAGGTCCAGTCCCAATTAGCCTTACTGTACATAAAGTAGAATTAAAACACCAACTCAATCAACCATCGGTTTAACACTCCAGTGGCTTAAGGATTCGTGGACATCGTGATGGAACTAGGGTGGAGCACCATCCAACTGGTGGGATAAAGTTCTCACTGTCTGTTCCTAACTGTGGCACAAGCCAATTTTCTAACATGTCAAGATACCCATATCCTGTAATGATTGTTCGCTGAAGAAGAAGGTGCCGTAAACTCTAAATTTTGAGTTTCGGAAAGTCATGAATATGCTCAACTACACCACGGGGAACAGAAGACCCCCACAACTTGTAACGTGTCACAATACTTGTTGAGTTTCTCTACAAAACTGCAAAGTTACTTTGTGATACGTTCAATAATACATGTACAGTAACATCATGAAACTGTTTCAATTATTTGTAGACAACCTGTATTTAAAACAATAAAAATATATTAAGCGAGCAGAGATCCTAATCTTATGTGATATATATGTTGTGCATTCACAAACAGATTGGAAGTATATGTAGAACATCCTATATAACACTCAATAATTGTCCACAGTAATAGCCATTCGAATTGATGAGTAATCAACTTCCGAAAGCATATTTAGAGAGCAAATTATTTCTTATAAGTTTCATGGATGTAACAGTAACATGAGACCTTAGTTTAACTTAACTGAATAAATAACACTTTCATATTTTTCACTTCACATGCAGATTACTGAATTTCATTGTCAAAATATTGAACACAAGCTATATTAATTTTATGTTAAGAACTACTTTCAACCTAACAAAAGTTGCAACAATCAAAAATATAACAAAAAATAAATAAATATTTATTAATTTTAGAACATGAACATATATACACATACATACTATACATTTAAAAATCACACATTACATGTATGGCTGAGTGATCACTTCCTAACACTTCACTATGAAATTAGCATGTAAAATGACTAGTTGTTAGAAAGAAAAAAATACCAGAAAACCACATATAAAAAAGATTTGCCCTCTCTCAACATTATGTTTTTGGTTATAATTTATAAAATATCTTTGGGTGCTGGAAACTATGGCAAAAAAATTAAAGCATCATTCTCTTTGCTTGTTAACTTTGGATAAATCTTAATAGGTAAAAAAAAAACATTTTAAAGCCATTTGGTTTAAATCCTTTTCCCTTAGTTAAATCTTTGGTTAAAGAAAAATATTCTCAACCTTTCTCCAAATTAAAAGATTAATCCTATATACAAAAAATCAGGGTTGTATGTACAAAAAATGTCAACCACATTTCAAATGCATCAAAATTTGTAATAGGATTGAAGCTCGGTATGAGAAATTTTCAAAATTCATTTGTATGAGAAAATCTATATTAATTGGCCTCATTGATTTGTATAAAGCATAATCATTCTTGACAGTATTTTTTAAACTCAAGCATTTTCAAAGTAGCTTCTGCATTAGATCTGATTTCCTTGAAATATTATCAGGCTTTGGTTTAACATTACTTATAGGGCAGACAACACAAACAAACCACTACAGGCTTAAGTAAGGCACAATACTTCCTTAGCCGTTGTGTTATAGAGCATATGTGAAGTATGCTTTTTATCAGACCAATGTCCTCTGTAAATACTCTATCCTGCATACCTGTTATCTAATCACATTCAAACCTTTACAGTGTAAATGCATAAGTGCAGAAAATCATTCAGAAGCACACAATTACACAAACCCACTGTTGAAAAAAAAAAATTAATTCGCACTTCACAACCAATAAACATATAAAAAATTAACAATATAAAATTATTTACTTAAATCTCAGATGCTTTAACAATTAAAAAAGTTTCTATTAGTAAAGCTTGTAGTTTGGTAGAAGATTTAATCTACTGAAGAACAATAGAACTGTAAATAAAACATACATATGCATAGTATCCACCAGAAGACACACCAAACAGGGGCATCTCTGACAACTTTGATAATGTATTTTGTATGGCCTATAGCTAATGAATTCATAACTCAGAAACATAAAGGGTTGTTTCAACTAAGAAGCTAAGTGTATTTATGAGAAATTATAAAACTAAAGGTACCACTGCAGCAATTTTATCATTTGAATGATTCATTATAAACTGGAAATCTCTTCGGATTTGCTAGATAAATGAATCCATTCACATCATTAGTGTACTATGGAAATAATATTTTATTTATTTATATATATATATATATATATATTTTACTGCAGTTCTTAAATATTCCCTACACACATTTTGAGAAAAAAAAAGTCTTCCTGAAAAAATATTTTACCCTATCTAGGTTTAGAACAGGCTATGCTAGGCATACCTGAATACACCACCTACATATGTAATGCCGCCATAATATATGGACCTAATCCATTAATGAATGTAATATTGAGATAATAGACTTTTGTGCAAATAGACAAAAAGGTTATTTTTTCCAATACATATATATTTTAATCTGGGTGCATGTACTATCTGAGGTCAAAGCAGCACTTACAGTGGTAATAAGGGGGGGGGGGCAATTCACTGTAGGAATATATGTAGATTTGTTCCAGTAATATTTTTTTAAAAAAAAAACAACAGAAAAAGCGCACCTGTTTTAAAAATTTGCATTATGCATCTGAATGAGATATATGCAAGATCATTTTTAAATAAAGAACACACAAACCCAGTCAAGAAAAACATTGATACACAAAACTCACCAAACAGGCTACAGACTTGGAAAAATGTTTACACCTTTTCACAACTCCCTGCGTCCCCATTATTTCCTGCTACAACTGAAGCACTCCTGACATTTGTATTGACCGTAGTAAAATGATTTAACTCTGTTTAGCCTAATGCTTGTGACCAGTAACTTCAATGGGTACCAACTGAAATAGTATTGCATCTTTCTCTGCAATATCAATCATAACACAGATTACTACATACAATATAGCTGCCAATTATGTATTTAATGCCCTTATTACTTTCAATCTTTGAAAAATTAGTTTCCCTATATTATGCACAATGCAAATTATAAATAAACAGATTATTGTAAAAGTAGGCACAAACATAGAATATGGAAGAAAATGATTATTTGGTTTTGTACGAAAATTGAGACTTCGTAATATGATGTACCTGCTTCAAAGAGCAAGAGATCTTAAGATATTTTTTGAGGCATCACAAATATTTACACATTAACAATCATTACATTGTATCACTATACAGTACCTGTCATTAATTAAATGTTTGTGATTTTAAATCTACTATCATTAACCAAAGCCTGTAAACATTTGTATAGATGAAAAACTTCATGCTAAATTGATTGGCACAATCATTTTTAAGAGCATAAATCGTTTTAAAGCTCTGCTATCACAACTTCACACACATGTACATGATATTTTTGTGATGTGTCAAAGTCAGATCATTTGTTTAACAATAAACCCAAATTTTCAAATCCATCTTACAAAATACTCCTACATAATCATATGTAGTTAGTTCAAAACATGCATTTTACCACAGAAATGAGTAATTTGTTTGTACCACAGAAAATTAAAAACTAATAAAATCTTACTCTTATGTTTGAGAATTCAAGTTGGCACTTGAGTATTTGCGTCTCCCTCACCATGTGGCGATGGAGTTAAACTTGTATCAGAACCAGAAATTTCTTGTATATTGCCTGGAAGATAATCTTTCCAACTCCTAAACAGATATCGAGTAAATTTCCTCAACTGTCTAAACTTACAGTAGGTAGCACCTTCTGCAGATTCTAGTTGTTGGGTTTGAATCAGGAATCCCTTCTCTTTAAATGTCTGTTCTAACTTTTCACGCATTATTGACTTTCGAGTTCTTCTTTTTCTTTTTGGCTTTTTTTCAATTTCTGCATTCTCTGAAGAAGCACATTCTGGTTTCCACATGACACTTCCCGACGGAGATGAATCACAACCATACGAAGGCACACTTTGCTCCTGTGGTGTCAAAAACCGAACTGCGCTCTTGGTTTCTGTTGGAACACAATTCATATCCTCCTTGACATCTGAGGATGCATTTGGAAAACCTACGGAAACTTTATTCAAATTTCCGCTAGTTCCTACTTGCAACGCCTCACGTGGAAAAAATTCGTATCCTCTCATTGATTTGTCTCCTGTGCCACTGTAATATCTGAAGTTTCCACCTGCATCTACCGACAGCATTTTTTTCTCCTCGAGGGAAGGTTTAGCTCCACCGGTAAATTTAAACTTACAAATGCTCACTTCTGTAGGATTTTCTGCAGGCGGGATAAAAATTGCAGAGCGTTTGCGTTTGATCGCCACTCCACTCTTTTTTAACGGTAATTCAACTTTACCTTCTGGGGGCTTTGGTGCAATATTTGGCAATGTTTTTACAATACTTTTCTTATCGGCATGAACTGCTTTTGGAAGACATGCACTAGAAGGCAGGATTGGACTGGATGTGGAAGACAAGTTGTTACACGGCGACACCTGTAAACCTAAGTTGCCAAACCCTGTAAAAGGGTCCATGGGTGGTACAGATGCTTGGGGTGACCCAAGCTTTTGGTAATACAGCAGATGAGACTGTAAAGCCATAGGATGAACGAACACACCAGCACTGGGCCAGTACACGTATCCTCCCGCGACGGGAGACCCTAAACTATATGGCAAGCTGCAATCGGGAGATGAAGCTTTGCTCAGTGGGGTTAACTTACTCTTGCTTAAGATGTCTAACTTTGGCACATCATTGAACTTTCCCTGAGGTTCATGTGAAACTTCTTCCTCTATATCACTCGATGGCTCCACCTTTATAAATGCATCATTGCATTCTAGATTACTTTTGCTTTTTGCCTCTATATCACGAATACATAAATTTAATGGTTCTTTCTGTTCATTGTTCACTACCTTATCCCATAATTTATTATCACTATTAGAAGAGCATCCATTGTTTTGCACCTTAGAGAAATATAGTAATTGTTTTTCCAACAAACTAGTTTTACTATCTACCAGATTTTCAGAGTATCCAGTGGATGTTTGCATATTCTTTGATTCTTCAGCTTTGGTAGTGTTTGTAGCCATGTTTACTGACAGACTAGAAGGTGAGGAGATTTTTGCTGGATCAGATGTACCATTAGCTGAAAAGTCCATTCTCTTTGGAAAAACAGTTCCATAATTTTTGTAAATAAGGTGACAGATGTCTGCCTTCTTGGGCTTCCTGCCTCGCCTTGGTTTAGAATCCAAAGTGATTTCTCCCATGTATGGCAAGTTGTTATACATTTTGTCTATTACACTTTGATCCGGTGCTACACTACAGCCACTGCTATTAGACATTATCACAGTAGATCTCTTTTCATCAGAGTTGCCAATAGAACTGGTATGAATATAATTTTTACCATTAAGTTCAACAGAAGGCACGCACAATGAGCTTCGCAAGTAATTCGAATTTATTGGAACACTGAGAGAGGCAGCAGTGGAAGTGCAGACAGTCTGACCATCACAAGCCGTAAGCTCTGTCAATTTGCTCAAAGGAGCAGGACATCCTTCAGAGGATTTTTGTGCAGGGATATTTGGCAACACAGAAGATACAGGATCGCATGCTCCTTCGATGCCTCTCGCATGAAGCATGGTTCCGACCGCAAGCTTTGCCATATCCATGCCTATCGAAGACTCTTTCTTATCTGAAGACCCAGTGAATTTGCTGTATGCTTTCAAATCTTGCAGAAAGCTCGGCACCTTCCTTGAACCCTTCCCACTTCTTGCTTTGGAACCTCGAGTACTGGAAGAACTAGCCTTGGGACTTTCAGAACAAGGCTCCTTGCTCTTTAAACATGGCATTGTGGTGGATGGCATAACATCAGATCCTGCTACGGAAGAAGGTGCCGTTGCAGCAGCCTTTTGAGAAGCTGCCTCTTGAGCCATTGCTGCTTCGTAATGATCGAGATATTCTGGAGGCAAGGCTTGATGATGAAATTTAAGTTTCCACTTGGCTTTCCTTCGGCCTCTGAAAAATACAAGGGGAGGAAACAGTAGAAAGTAGCTCTGTCAGAAACAAATGAATTATTACCTTATTTGTACATAATCTCATAAAAAACGAAAAATACATGATACCATTGAAGAACAGGTTAGGAAAAAGGGGAATAAAATAGGGGGAAAAGGAAGGGATAAGAAGCATAAGAACTATAAAAGAAAGCTAAATAATGTTAAGAAATGGGTTAAGGAAAGCAATGTATTTTTCATCCGATCGGATAAGGAGAATAAAATGGTTGTAATGGATAAGGACGAATGTAAAAGGAAAAATGAGGATTGTTTTTGTAGCAAAGATTTTGAGGTGGTGAACCAAAACCCAATTAATAAAATTAAGCGGGAAGTTAGGAAGGGGGTGGAGACCAGTATCACCATAGCGAGAACGATGAAAAAGAAATTAATTGAGGGGCATAAGAAAGGGAGTATCCCAATAGCGTTTGGGATCCCCGAAACACACAAAGAAGGAACCCCCTAAGGCCCATCATTCCAATGTATTTGCATCCAGGGTATAACTTAGCTAAAACACTTGGATCTAAAATTAAAGAAGTTGGGAAAATACCGAATATAGTGTTAGGAACTCATGGGAGGTGAAAAAAGAAATAGAAAAACTTGAGATTTCAACTGAGGATAGGATAATGAGTTTCGACATTAATCTATATCCGAGTGTCCCCAGAGACAGCATTACAAAGCTTACAAAGGTGGTTAATGGAAAAAGGGTTAAATGTTATTATTGCATGGGAGTATGTAAGATGGTTTCATTTGTGTGCAGGATATACCTACTTTAGTTTTAATGGCATGACTTACACACAAAAGAAAGGGTTAGCTATGGAGAACCCGATCTCTGGAATTGTATCCAGTATTTTCCTACATTACATTGAGAAGGCGGCTATGGAACAAATGAAAGGGGAGGTTAAATAATTTGGGAGGTATGTTGACGACACCTTGATTATAGGGGAGGAAAAGGGTTTAACAGGATGTTTAAGAATTTGAGTGAACAAGAAGATCGTATTAAGTTTACCAAGGAAGAAATGAAAAATTACGAGATTAGCTTTTTAGACCTCAGGATTATCAACACTGGAAGGGGAATTAGAACAGGTGTTTTTCATAAAACTTTGGCAGGGAACTTATACATCAATAATGAATCTGACCACGTTCGGAGAACCAAAAACAATGTTTTTCTAAACTTCTTTAAGAGCAAAAAGGTTGTGTAATCATTTAGGTGAATTGCAAAAAGAGGAAAAATGGATCATGGGGGTAGGCAAAAAGGAACAGATATAAGGAGAACGAAATGAGGAGGATGCAAAGGGGAGCTCGCAAAATTTGCGAGAGAGAGGAAAGGGAAACAGTGAAGGATGGGGTTGATATAGGGGAAGAGAAAATGAAGTACAGTAGAGCGTCGATTATCCGAACGTCGGTCAACCGAACGACCGCTTAACCGAACTGTGTACTCGCTCACTTAAAGATATCTGTAATGAAAAAAGTACGTGACTTAGCTGCTCGTAAGCGTGTAGGCTTGCTTAGACAGACCAAAATAAAGGATTTTTTTAAACGTTAATTTTGTGTACTGTGTGTATTGTTCATGCAAAATGCGTATGTAATACTGTATGTACATATTTTTGTTTAATAAACTGTACCACATATGTACTATATATTCCTACTAAAGTTGCCTTTGTACGTTACTTTGTAATACATACTTAAAGAGATGCCTGTTTTTATGAATAAATTTACTGTACAGTACTTCTTTTTGGCAAATAAACATGTACAGTTCGATTATCCGAACAAACCAGTTTTCCGAACACCCATGTCCCCCAATTACTTCGGATAATCGACGCTCTACTGTATAGTTATATGGGGATCCCGTATTTCAAAGGGGTTTCCGAAAGGATTGAAAAAGTGGCAAAGGATTATGGTATTAAATGTGGGATGAGGGCCCCGCGGACAATTGAAAAACATTTTACAGAGTACAAAAAGGATAAAAAGCCAGAGAAAAACTGAGGGGGAGAAAAAGGGGTGTATAGAATTAGTTGTGAATGTAATAAGGAATATATTGGACAAACCGGAAGAAGTATGGAGATAAGAGGGGGGAACATGAAAAGGACATTAGAGAGGGAGTTCCAAGAACGGGGTTGTCAGAACACATTATTGAAAAGTAACATAAAATTAAGAAAAGGAAGGTAGTTAGGAATGAAAGCAAACAAATAAACAGAAATGTATACGAAGATACAAATAAGCTCACGGGACAAAAAATTAATCACCCTAGCACAGAACCATGGAGGAGTCGTTAAACAGATACAGAAGGCACAGCGGTCGAGTTACGTGGACAACTGCGCACACACTGTCTCTACGGAATCATAAGGCAGTAACATTGAGTGAGACATTAGTGCTACAAGCAGTATTTGCGCGTCAAGATGGGGAAATGCAAGGATGCGACAGAGTGGCAAAAAGGAGCAATCGTGTTCGGCCATATGCTGAGTGAAGTTGCCCGATTTGTTGATGGTTCGCAGCAAACTGTTAAACGTGTCTCCAAGCAGTGGTGTAACACCTGTGGCCATGAATCACGACGCCAGAATTGTGGTAGGAAAAAGATCCTAACTGAGAGGGACCGGAGAAGAGTTTCAAGGCTTGTGAATCAAAATCGCTTCCAAACCAGACAGGAATTGCTGCAGTCCAATAATGAAGGTCCACCTCAACCTGTTTGCGAGAGAACATTGAGACGGGAACTGCATGCAATGCAAATTTGGAGTCTGGTACCCAGCAAGAGGCCATTGTTCTCACAAGTACATAAAGTTGCACATCTTCAATGGGCCAGAAATCACCGAACGTGGACAGTAGCTGACTGGCGGTGTGTGATGTGGTCCGACGAATCACATTTTTACCTTTATTCAAATGACGCACCGAAGGCCACATGAAGCATTTCATCCTCAATGTGTGGAAGGTCAGGTTCAAGCTGGAGGTGGGTCTGTGATGTTTTGGGGGTGTTTTTCGTACCATGGATTGGGCCTCCTCATTGAGGTGTCCACTAACATGAAACCAGCATGTTTATTTGAACATTCTCGATGATCAGGTGTTGCCCTTTAGCCAACATCTTCATGATGAGTATGCTCTGGACTGCCTCATTTTTCAAGATGACAACAGCAAAGTTCACAGGGCTGGAAGTGTATGTGACTGGTTTGATGAACACTCACACACACTATCACATCTCGACTGGCCTGCAAAATCACCTGACCCCAACCCCATTGAAAATCTGTGGGACCTTTTGGAACAGCAGGTTAAACGGCGAAATCAACATCCTCGAAATTTGGTGGATTTGCATGTTCTAATCCTCAGCGAGTGGCTTAAACTGGATGCGAAGTATCTGCAGTGGACTCCCTTCCTAACTGAATCCATGCGGTTATCAAGGCCAGAGACTGAGTTGCACGGTATTAATGTGATTTTTCATGGGGTGACTAATTTTTTGTCTGGTGAGCTTATATGCAAAGATAGGAACAATAAATTAGAGATGATGGAAATGTGGATTAGGATGTTCAAAAGGTGGGAAGTGAGTGAGTATTAAAAAAATAGGTTTTCATGTCACACTGGACGTAATCTGCATGGTTCAGGAGACTTGCGATTTCAAGTATGAAATGACGTAATGAGGGGGAGGAGGGGAGACTGGTGGGCAGTTTGGAACCCAGAAACCTCCTGCATTCTGCCAGAAGGCAAACCTGATATCTCGCAGGCGGGTGCGCATGTGTTTTTTTTAATGTTTCAAGTTTTAATCTTTGACTTTTTACGCTTTTGGTAGCTTTACAAAGAAAGGAATGTGGGTATGGGAGTTTTAGCGGAATGGGCAAGTTGTTAGGAAATCTTTTTTACCATAGTAAAAACCTTTCACCTTACTCCTTGTTTTACTTCTATTTGACGCGGCTACGAAGCAATTCGCTAGCCAAGGAGATTACCTGAGGAAGGGAGCAGTTGACTCCCGAAACATAATTTGTTTGGCATACTGTACATACTCACAAACCGTAAGTAAACTATATTTTGGTATTTTCAAAAATATTTTTTAAATACTTAATATTGTACATATCAAGCTAAGCTGATATAAATGCAACAATACCAGCTGATACATAGGGTATGGGCCAACGTTCATTTTTACAGAGCTCAAATAAACTGGGAATGTTAATTAATTTGTAACCAGGGTGTTATCTGAAAACTTCCCAGTGAGAGGAAATTCCAGTAACTACTCTTGAATAATTGGGATATTATATAAAATACATATATAGTTCCCTACTCCCAAAAATTAGCAACCAGGGGGGGGGGGGGATACAGTATCCAGAGGGATAGTCCCACCAAATACCACCCTGTATGCACCAAAGATACTTGATTCCCTTGCTGAAGGTCTGTCCTCGATCACATTAAGGGGCATTCAGGTAAATATAGCCTTTGTTCTGAAGTGCCCATAATACCAAATGCAATCAATCACTCTTATTTTGGTAATTAATAAATGTTGATGCTTGAATGTCTTAACAAGTTTATTTTAACACCATTCAGCATGTAATATGAAATACACAACCTCAGTGAAAATATAATCATTGCAGGCTTCATCCTTAACTATAGATTTGCAGTTCAGTGATGAGGGAGTGAGTCATTCATTCATTTATTTCAGTGATCAGAGGAGCCCCACCAATAATTTTGACAAGTTGGCACCCCTGTCAGTTATCTACTGTGAATCGCCCCGGTGCATCGAAACAGTGTGTCCGTTGATCACCACGTCGTATCATTATTAATATGTCAAATTTTGAAAAGAAAACAATTATTTTATCTAATTGCAATATATTGTGGATTGTAAAATTTATCAATTAAACTACACCATCTCCTGAAAAATTATACAAGAAAACATATTTTCAAAGATTAGATATAAGAAATTACCTTGAACTTCCCAAATTCTTTGATTGTCTTCTTTCACTGCAGGTACCAATGGTAGGAGTTTCTTTGGTAGAATCATCTGGAGAGGTTGATGAAAGTTGATTTGTGCGATTTCTGTTCTTTTCTTCTACTGCAACCTCCTCAATGAGAGGCTCATCTTCTTTTACTGTCATCTTGAAAGCTATGTGCAACCCACCCTCATCTTCACTCTCTTCTGTTTGCATAATTCCTGTAGAATTACATCATTAATATTAATGGCAATGGAAATATACAGATAACCAAACAAACCCTTTGTTTACACATTAGTTTTTCCAAATAGAAACACAAATCTGACTGTGATTTTCAATTAATTATCTTAACACATAACATATCAGTTTGATAACCACAGCATCATAAAGTATAATATTCAAATGCAGCAAGTATGTTCATTTCCATGTTCCCAATGTCTGTATGTCCTCATGCAGTCAAGATTGACAAGCCAAGACAAATGTCAATAAAAATGTATGTTCAAAGTGTATAAACAGAGCATATAATATGTGAAAGGAGAAAAACACGCTGTTTCATGCAACATTGTTATTCGTACAGGCAAGAGTTTCAATCTTCCTCGCATACAGCGCCACCGCTATTCTGGCGATTTCATGCAGTTTGCAACAAGTTTGAACATGCAGGCACGCTCCCCGTCAAGCGGAATGCTGGCGTAGGTATTGTTGTAGGCCTATCGTCTATCTATCAGCGTGTTCGAAATTGGGCAAGGTGAAGGAACTTAGTTCAGATCTGAAGGATGTTATTATAAATTTGGCCCTTAGAAGTTATTCCTTAAGAAAAATTGGACAAACAGTCAATAAATCACACTCCACAGTTCAATACATAGTAAACAAATTTAGAGAAGAAGGTTCAACACAGAATGTGCTGCAAGCCGAATGGAATAAAATAAACTCTGAAACATGTCAGAAACTGATTAATTTTATGAAGAACAGGTGTCAAGGAGTAATTAAAGCCAATGGATACGCATCAAAGTATTAGATCTGTCAGTCAATTTTGCTCTGAATATACTTTTTTCTTTTATATTATTAAGTATACGAATAGAAAAGTTGTACAAAAAATGGCATGTTTCTCTTTCAGTTTCATTTAATGTATTATTGTCATTGGTTATACAGAATTTGGGTTAGATTTTATGTTCCTAATGATATTAGTTATTGAATTGTAAAGAAACGATTTCAAAAGAGTGTATTTCCTTTCAGATATTAAAGCATTTTCTTTGAAAATCCGTGTGTACGAATAAGAATGTTACATACTGTATTTGAACCTCTACAAGTGTGTGGAATGGGAAGAATTCCTGAGAAATGTGATTTCAGTGAAAGCACCATGTCTGTTTTGCATACTAGAACTGCATACGAAAGCCAATACTAATACAAGTATATTACGGTAATATTATAATCATATCATGCCTATATACCAAAGAAAAATCAATTCTGATCCATCTGTTACTCTCACGATACATGAAGTAGCCGACAAAACAAATCACGTTATTACCGGTAGTTCTGTTTACATCTCTACAGAACAACTTGTGGTGCAGAATTACTAGTTTGTATTATTACGGTAAGTCATGCAACAATTGTAAATTAAAATTCATTAATGTTAGTTTCGCTCTGTAATTTTATCACTGTCGTTGTGTTATTTCATTAATTTATCATTCTCCAACGCATTAACAGCTCTACAGTCATTTAACAGGAAAAGCAAAACGTCAACTTCCACACATCAACATATATCAATAACTACCTGTAAATAGCAGATAATTTCATGAAATAGTAGTTCACCTTAAATTAATTGATTTCCTGCATTTCGACATAAAATATGTCATCTTTATCCTTCCTCAGTCACGTAACTGTCAAGGTCATACAAATTAGCATTACGCTCACAAACAGGACCAACTCGCGATGTCGGTCGTGTAGTTTCCTTCTATTCACAACGCAATGTAAATTCTTCTTCACTGAACGTCACCGCACCATTCTTTTCCGAATACAGCATGTCTATATTAAGATTTTCCGAAACTAAACCTTAACTTATCTAGAGCAATTCTAATTTTGGCTAAACATTGCCTCCTACGAAATCCGAGATTGGTTTCAAATTCATGACCTTATTTGGCAGTGGCTTGTTTTTCTAAAATTACACTCTATAACGCCCTTTAAAATATGAACTACCAGCTATCTGTAACTGAATAACGCTCGCACATATGTTGCACTGTAGGAACTGTTTATACGATTTGTAACTTAAGACAAATTCCAGTAAAATCCTTACCATATGCAAAGCCCTCTCCATTTTCCCATTCGTTCACAACTCGCACCGGAGAATCACACTTCACATAATAATGAAAGGCTTTGTACCACTCGTACGTTTAGCGAACCTAGAAAAAGTGATTCTGCTTCTGAAACTCTCTCCGCAGTTCGTATACCACTGAGCGTATGCTTGCTTCCTTGTGCTCGTGTAATCGGCGGATCTAACAAACCTCCAATGTTTTGTAACCAAGAAGCTGTCTGCTAGAGAGAGGGAACGAGTAGCAGACGGCGTGGGAAATGACTGGGTGGAGTGCAACATGCGGAGGCTTTTGCGTAGGTGACAACAGCGGGCCCAAACGAACAGGATTAAAAAAAAAAAAAAAAAATACAGCTTGTTTCTCAACCAATAGACACGTCCTTCTCTTTATGGTTTACATACGTCTTCATCTAAAGCTCCATAATCCACTATTGTTTTCTTTCGTTCGTCTTCCTGTTATTTCTGCAACGAATATTTATTCAGGTTATTACAGTGGCGCGCGCTGCCTCATAGATTTTTTTTATGGAGGGGGACAAAAATAATTTAACCTAAAAGATTTGGCGCTGTATTAAACTCACGATTGTCAGTTTGCAAAGAAATAGAAATAAATCGCGCGTCGTTCGATTGACGATTGATTGATTTGGTTTGTTACTTCTCTTTTCTGCCACTATTTTGCTAATTGCGAAGATACGGTGACCAGATATTTGTTGACCAAAAAGAGTATAGTCTATAGGTTGAAGGTGCGCATACACAAAACATAAAAAGAAAACGGAAATACGGGTGGTTATTTGTTATTGCTTCTATTATAGCTCCTATAAAATAGGTCTACACTCTACAGATTCAAATTACTTATGGGTCTAATGTAATTAGCTAATTCGTATCATTCTATACTTACTCACCAATGGGAACCATCATTCATACTTCTGGGATGATTTTGCTTTCTTGAGTATGTTTAATTCGTCCTTTATTGCCAGTCCAAACCCTTCACAGGTCATGTCCACATTGAATTTCACTTTCATTACTTGTTCGAGTGTTGACACCAGAAGTGTACTTTTTACCTCTCGACAATAAGTTTTAATAACACTGAAGAGTCTTTCACAATCAACATTTGTACCAGGCAGAGTAAAGAAGAATTTTACAAGAAGCACAATCACTTTTAAATTTGACCCAGCCTGTACTGACCTCCACTTGTTTCTTTTCTTTCACCCCAATCTTCAAGGTGTTTTTCAATGACTTCTGAAATTGCATAGTAAGTGTCAAAAATATCATTATCATTAAATTCCAATGAATTTGAAATATGTTTTGCTTTTGATGGAATATGGAAATGACTCTTGAAATTGTTCATAGGAAATTCTTGAGTCAAACATCTTGACGTTTTCCGTTCTGTGGATTTTAACGCATATTTACACGTAAAATAATGAATGAAATAAAATAGCAAGGAAAAGAGTATATGTGGGGATTTTTGCAAATTGAAAAGAGTATAGAGTATATGAACCTGTAAAAGAGTATAATACTCTTAAAAAGAGTATGTCTGGTCACCCTAGCGAACATGAGAATGAGTGATGACATGATAGACACTCACAATGAACACCTATGCCAAGACTAGGATTCGAACCCGGACCCTGGCGTTGTAGCGCGCTGTAATAAACACTCCGCCAGGGAGGTTCGCTTCGTTCGCAATTCAACTGTTTCTGTAACAGTTATAAAGTTTATGATGATTGCGTGAAAACAGTTATTGTATCCCGTTTGTTTATGATGTGACGTCCAAAGTACCAAGTAATGGCTAATGTTATTGTATCTATATACAGTGACGACCACGAAAAAATATCGAGAGGGGATTGGTCTTTTGATGGCAGTCGCATACCCCTAAAATGCATATATATGCCAAAAGAGCATTCATTTATCTATACTTTCTTGTTGTTTTTCTTATTAGAATACTATTAATGATTCTCTGCATGCCGTAATAATTGCACAATAACGAATTCTAAAATATTACCCATGGATGAACAGAAAACTAAATTGCACATTTCGAACTCTTTGTTGCAGAACAATTTTGTCACAGCAAGAGAACTTTGCTCAGTTAAAAGGCAAAAGGGTTTTGTTGTAGAACGTGCGCGCATTTGAGACAAAATTGATTGCTGTTTGGGCACGAATATTATGTATAGCCTACTAGGAGAATAATATTTGTTCGAAGAAGGGGCAAGGGGCTCAGACATGGGCGTCGTCAGAAGATTTTGTAAGGAAGATCAGGCCCTTCCCAAAATTTGCATGGTAGATATAATAACAACGATAATAACACTGTTATTATTACACGATAATAAATGTTACAAATAAATATAAATTAACCCAGTCGTAATGATTAGGGGCAGTTGTCCCCCCAGTTTTCGCCACATTTGCCCCCACATTATGCTAAATATTATCTACGAAGGGAAATGTACTTACTGTCTTTGCCCCCTCTCCAGTTATTGGACCCAATCGCCGCCACCGAATAAACCACATTTATTCCAATTCTTTTATTATTTTTATAATACCCCCGTCGGGAGACTTCTATTCGATCCACTAATTTATTAATAACATACATTCCTCGTTCAAGAAAAACATTTAAGAGCCAACCTCCGTAGCGTAGTAATTAACAAAGCCGGAGGTTCCGGGTTCGAGTCCAGGCCTGGACGTGGGTGCTCTTTGTGAGTGTCCATTTATCAATTCCATTATTCATCCTCATTTTTACGATCAGCGTGGATAAAAATCATTTTCGATGCGCCATACACATGTTTTTTATAGAAAGGCTTTATGTAGTAAACTGCCTTGTAAAATATTTGAACAGTTAGATTCATTCATTCATTCATTGTTTTCTGCCTAATTGGCAGGTTTTTCACTGCAATCTCCAGCTTTCCCTGTTCTCTGCCTTACGCTTCGTAATAGCATACGACCCAGTTAATTTAATATCATCCATAAGCTGATATCTCTTTCTTACACGGACTTTTCTTCCTTCAACCATTCCCTCCAAGGCATCTCTTAGCAGGCAGTTTCTTCTTAGACAGTGCCCTAACCAGTTTCTTTTCCTCTTCTTGATGGTCTCCAGTATTGATCTTTTTTCACCAACTCTTTTCAGTACGGCTTCGTTTCTTACCTTGTCCGTCCATTTTACACGCTCCATTTTTCGCCATGTCACACATTTCAAAAGCTTCGAGTCGTTTCTCTTCATTTCTTCTCAACGTCCAGGTTTCTGCACCACATAGTGCTATACTCCACACAAAACATTTCACTAATCTGTTCCTTAGACCTATGTCCATGGGTCCACAAAAAACATTTTTTCTTCTATTGAAAGCTTCTTTTGCTATTGCGATTCTCATTTTCACTTCTTGGTTGCACCTCATGTCACTGCTTATAGTGCATCCGAGGTACTTGAAGCTATCCACTTGCTGGATTCTTTCACTGTTTGCTCTCACATTAATATTCCTTGGTTTCCGTCCTATAACCATTGCCTTTGTCTTCTTTACATTAATCTTCATTCCATACTGCTCACAGCTGCTGTTTAACTCTTCTAACATACTATTTATGGTTATTTCATCCTCAGCGAATAATGCCATGTCATCAGCAAATCTTATGCAGTTTATTCTTCTTCCTCCCAATTTGACACCGCCTGTGCCCTGGAAACAAGTTTTCACTATATCTTCTAAATAGATATTAAACAAAGTAGGCGATAGGCAGCATCCTTGTCGTACTCCTCTTCCAATTTCACAGCCTTCTGTCATTTCGTCTCCTGTTCTCACTTTAACTCGTTGATTCATGTATAAGTTGCTTAGAAGTCTTCTCTCTTTCCAATCTACACCAATTTTCTTCAGAATTTCTAAAAGTTTAACCCAATTCACTCTATCAAAGGCTTTCTCCAGGTCTACAAATACTACAAACACCTCCTTTCCTTTCTCTAAATATCTTTCCCCAATGGTCCTCAGTAAACCAATTGCATCCCTTGTACCTCTTCCTTTCCTGAAACCAAACTGTTCTTCCTCTAACTCGCCACTGACCTTCGAGTATAGGCGTCTGTTCAGAATTCTTAGAAGAATTTTTGCCGAGTGAGATATCAAGCTGATTGTCCTGTACTCAGAACATTTTCTGGCATTGCTTTTCTTCTGCAGAGGTATCAAAACAGTCTCCGTGAAATCTTGTGGCCAATCCCCTTTCTCATAGATTTCATTGCATAAGTGCAGTATTTCTCTTTTTCCATCTCCCAGGCATTTGATAAGTTCAACAGGAATTTCATCAGTGCCCGTTGCTTTCCCATTCCTCATTTCTTTGAGTGCTTGCTCAAATTCTTCATTCAGGATATAGTATCCTTTCTCATCATCAGGCACGTCGTCTTCATTTTCTACATTCAGACTGTCTGGGCGATTCTCTTTATGGTAGAGCTCTTCAACGTACTTTCCCCACACATTCGATATTCCTTTTTTGTCTGTGATTTCACATCCTTCCTCGTCTTCTATCATCCACATTGTTTTCCATTTCTTCTTTTGGAAGCCCAAGCAGTTTACTTCACGATACATCAAGTCATACCTTCCTCTTTTTTCCAGTTCTTCAATTTCTTCACATTTTTGTTTCATCCATTGTTCTTTTGCCCTGTCAGTTTCTCTTCTTAGCTGGTTATTCAGTATCTTGTAATTATGTCTTCCCTCTTCTGTATTTACATTCTTCCATTTTCTCCGTTCCTCCATTTTTTCCAGCATACTTTCAGTAATCCATGGTTTCTTTGCACTTTTCCTTTCCCTGTAGCCTATTGTTTCATCCACTGCCTTCTGTAAGCAGCTTTTTATTCCATCCCACATCTCATCCTTATTGTTACAACTAGCTTTAAACTTATTATAGTTTCCTTGGAAATGTTCTGCAAATTTTTGTCTTTCGTCTTCTTCCCTTAGCTTCTCTAAGTGGGGTTTCTTGCTCACCTGGTTTTGGGTTATCTTCTTCAATGTAAGATTGATTTCTCCTATTAGCAAGATGTGGTCTGAATTAATGTCAGCTCCTGGCAATGTCTTCGCATTTTTCAAACAATTTCGAAATCTTTCTTGTACCAGTATGTAATCTATCTGGTATCTTTTACAATCTCTTGGACATATCCAGGTGTACCTCCTTCTCTTATGTTGCTGGAACAGCGTGTTTCCAACAATTAGGGAGTTTCTTTTACAGAAATTTACCAGGCTTTCCCCTCTCTCATTTCTCTCGCCTAATCCATATCTTCCTACTGTACTTCCATCCTGCCTTTCTCCTACTACAGCATTCCAATCACCCATTACGATAATGCACGATCCCTTTCTCTCTTTTTCCATCAATTCCTCTATCTTCTCATAGTTTTCCTCCACTTCTTCTTCTGACAACCCACTATGTGGCATATACACTTGAATTAACACTAAGTCTTTCTTCTTTCCTTGAAGTTTCACCATTATAATCCTGTCATCCACATAACGCACTGCTATAACTTTATGGTTCACACGTGGTCCTAGCACTATTCCCACACCACGGTTTCCTTGTTGATCACCTCCAGAATAAAACATCTTGAACTCATCACTCACTATTTCACCATTCTGTTCCCACCTCACTTCTGATATTCCCATAACATCTACTTTGTTTCTTCTCATTTCTGCCTTTAAGTTTTCTAGCTTTCCCGACTGTAACAGGGTTCTGACATTCCACGTTCCAATCCTTAATCTTACCTTCTGTTTCCTTCTCTTTTCCCCATCAGTGTCCTTTGTCATAACGTGTCCTTCCCAGACATCCCCCTCCCGGACATCCGAATGGGGGGCTAGTTTACGTCCGGAATATTTTGCCTTGGAATGACTCATCATGATTGCAGTTTTTCTAGGGAAAATATATATGCGGTAGCTTCCCGTTGCTTTCCGCACACCACTCTCTCTTTCGCATCTTGAAAGATCCCAGGGGGCCCCAACGAGGAGGTGAGGAGAGTGGATTTGACTAAATGAGCCCTCCGGACTTCACCGAAATTCACTGCACCAAACGTATGGTGTTTGGATATAGGTTGCATATCAGTTCCATCAGGGTTTTTGACTCAAGGTCGAGAAATCCCATTTAGCCTTTGCCCTCAGTTAGATTAAAGCAAATAAAAAAATATATGTAAATATACATTTTTCTGTTTCAAATACTGTGTATATGAACTTACTATGGAAATGTTTGTTGACTGTGTTAATGAAACTATAATAATTTCACTAACTTTTCTTCCATTGAAAATAAAACATTCTAGATGTAGCCTACTCTATAATTGTAACTTAAAATATTTGTGTAGTTTATGTATCTGAATTTTGGCATTTTTATATTGGTAGTTTGTAAAATATCAGCTGCCATGTTTACTTACAGTTTAATTATAAAGACACTATTTTTGGTTTAACACAGTGGCGCAACCACAGGGGGCAAGGGGGGACAAACATTGACGGCCAAGTGTACCTGCAGGGAGCAATTACCGCCCAAAACTTCAAATTTTATGCAAATGAAAATACTTTTTGTAAAATTTTCTTGCTCGCTTCGCTCGCGATACCTGCTTTTCTTGGTCTTATCAAGTTCAGAACCGTAGCTAGGGGACGGCGGGAGACGGCCCTGAGCGCTGAACGATTTAAATGAAAAAAGTTATAAAATTGATTCGTGTTTTTTTTTTTTAAAGTATGCACAGAAAGGCTAATTAAGACTGGGCCTATAGCTTCAAGTGGGTTCCCAACCACTATGTGCCTTCACCGGGTATCGAACCCGGGACCCCTTGATCACAAGGCGACGATGTTACCACTACACCATCGGGGAGACACAAAAGTTGTAAATGATATAATGCCATGGCGTTCCGTGAAATTATTTGCGTCCTATTAAATTAATATTGATTTCAGCCTGCAATAAGTTGTATCCAAAAATTTTCTTGCTCGCTTCGCTCTCAATTTATGTTTGTTCGCTGTAATGCATTGTAAATCACCAGACAGAGAAATAAGACTTGTCTTAATTCATTTTTCTTTTAAATGCGTGAACAATTGTTTTGAGGAAAGGGAGCGTGCACATTTCAGAGACAATTTATGTAATTTTTGCTGTTGGTTTATTGTGAGATGTATGAATTGGTTGTGTAATGTATTTAAATTATACAGTATGCTGTATATAATATTTGTTAAAGAAACTTTGAATACGTACACAATTTAGTGTCCACGTTGCATATATGTGAAACATATATCGTGCATGAAAGTTATGTTAATGTAAAAAAGAATTATATTTGGAATGCATTTATGAAGCATTTTCTATCTTTCAAAAATAGTTTATGTGCTTGTTTTCCATTATTAATGTGAAATTGAACGTTTTAAAAAAAACAAATCAAATAGTTTGTTCGAGCACAAATGCTTTAGCACAAACTTCTACCCCCTTTTTCCGTAATTTACGAGGATAATAACACCTTTGATACTACCACTACTAATAGTAATAATAATGTTGGTCTTGGGTTCGAATCCCGGCTTGGGTATGGATGTTTGTGAGTATCCATTCATCATTTTCATCATGCCATCACTCATCCCCATCTTCGTAATCTAGCCAAAAGTGGCACAATAAGCGAAGTGAAGTAAAGCAAATCAATAATAATAATGTTATAATAACATTATTAGTAACATTATTATTAACATTATTATTATTAAAATAATTATTATTAGTACGTTTATCCTGGTACTCGCCCCCCCCCCAGACAAAAATTCGTGGTTGCGCCTCAGGTTTAACATGAATGGTATTTTGTATATTTTTCTACACAAAATGTTTACTATTTTCACACATAAAAATTATTGAATTTTAAATGAAGATAAATGTATGCTTACAGTTTACATATTACATTTCCTTTCGTATGAGCTTCACACCCAGTGGCCGCTGGTGGTCTGACTTTATGGGTGTGCACTTCAGCCTCGCGTCCGAAAGTATTTTATCACCCCTCTCAAATACTAGCTCCCGTTCTTGCGTCCATAATGATGCTAGAGGTATTGGCAACCCAAGTTATGGCCACGTTTTACTGTAAATGAGGCTATGGTAGAGTTTTATTTCATGAAAAATATTTTAAATTATTAATTTATACAAATTTGAAATACCTCGGTGAATTTTCCGTTGATCACGAGAAGAGGGATGATATTTGGTATAGATAATTCAGCATTCGATAACCTGAGAAAATCACTATAAACATAGAAATGCCGATCTACAATATTTAATATTATTGTCGATTTGCAAAATATTTGATAAGAACTTTCGCCCTTGTTCTGCTGATAAATGTGAACAAGAATAATAATAACATTTGCATACGCCAAACCGGGACATCCTGCTTGATAAGAGCCAAATCCTAAGCGCGAGTTTATTTTTTTAAGTCCACTTTATGCATAGAAAAGAAAATAGAGACGATCTACAGTTTAAAGAGGGGCCCAAACCACTATGAGCCTCAACCGGCTATGTGGCTATTTGTTTTAAAAAAAAGGAGTTGGATTTATTGTTGACAAGATTTAATTGAAGCTACTGCTGAATAACTTAATAAGTATATTGCAAAATCATCTAGCAATTTAAGCTAAGAAATTATTGTTGTTTTGATGTCATCATGTAGGTATTAAATAAGCACATACCTACAATAAAAGTGTTCTTTAACAACATTAAAATATTTTTAAAATAAGGCTATTATTTCGTCATTAAAACCGTAAATATATAAATTGGTTACTATTTATATTAGAGGAAGGTGGAAAATAGTGGGCGCCAAAATTCCACCTCGCCCGGGTGGAAATTTTATCTTGAGCCACTCGTGGCACTGAAATCTAATAAGATGACAGAAATGGTTAGCTATAAGTTACTGAAGGGCTCTTGCGGGTATGGCAGAATTGGTAGACGTGCCAGATTTAGGTCCTGGTGAGCTTGCTCGTGGGGGTTCAAGTGTCTCTATCCGCACTTAAAGTCATGCATAAATGACATTTTCAATTTGAACATAATACTCCAGGGGCATATGGCAATATTTCTATAGTCCGTGGTTCTTGATTGAAGGAAATATATGTTAGTGTGGTACACAATAACGTACTACCAGGCATGGACGTCCGCAGGATTTTATCCAGGGAGGGGCAAGAAAGGTAATTTTTTCCAGGGGGGGCAAAGGACATGTATTTTTCTCCAAAATAGTGATGCCCCCTCAAAAAACACTATTTCAGTCTGAAATTATCATGTTTCTTTAACGAATTTATAATAATTAACATAAATTACTGTGATTGAAATGAAATTATCTGTGAAATATAAGGTTTAGGTACAAAGCCCCCCCCATCCGGACGCCCATGCTGTCAGATGTTTTACCCGCAATTGTGACAGAAGGCCTGTGTGGCGTCATAAATCCAAGATGGCTACAGCTTCATGCACCAACTAAGAAAATCCATCATAATTCCTTTAATAGTGGTTTTGGAAAAAAACAATTATAGATACATGTTTTTTTCAGAATTGAAAAAGAAACAAAATTGATTCTTACAGTCTTTTTTATATCTCGCACTGTTATGGAGATATCTCTGGTCACTGGTGACACTATTTCGTGCCCTTTTCTGCAAGGATTCTATGCATATTTTACACTTTACTTGACATTCTGGCATATAAAGGGGGAAAATTACTGCCTGTGAGATTTTGTTGATGCCTAATATTGTGGCGTATAGCCTGTGTGACAAGATGGCTGCCTCTGGAGACATTAACAAACAAAAACGACCCTATCTCCGTAACTCCTTTAGGAGTAATTTTGACCATTTGTAAGTTCGTTGGGTTTTTACACGAAGGGAAGACATGTGTATGGAGGATGCTTTCATTTGAAGGCATGCAATCATGTATTACTACAGGTGTTTTGCTGGATAATGTGTCAGAGACTATACATGACTTCCCAAATCCAAGATGGCCGCCTTGAAGGTTCTACACATGAAATACTGTCCATAATCCATCCGCGATTTTTGTAATATTTGGCATACTCACTAATTGAGGCCTCCTAATCACGAATTTGAAGTTAAAATTTGGGGAGTCACGTGTAGAAATTGCAAAATAAGTTAAATTGAGTGGTCTGCGATCGGCACGATTGCTCATTATTTACCGGAAGATTTTGTGTTTCCAATACTTAAAAAAACGAAATATACATTCCTGATATTACTACGACCCCAAATTTTAACTATGTTTGCCTATCCTAACCTAACCGTACCTGAATGGTTCGAGGGGCTATCCGTCAATGGTTTGTTCGGTTACCCGTGCTAGTGTTGCCAACGAGACGAGACTTTGGCCTGTCTCGTCTCGTGGAAATGCTGTCTCGTCTCGAAAATATTCCTTTGTTCGAGGTACACATGATCAATCTCGTCTCGTCTCGAACTTTAAAAAGCCTGTCCCGTCTCGTCCCGTGGGCAACACTAACCCGTGCATGTTTTTTTCGAGCCCAATTTTTAACTATGTTTGCCTTGTCTAACCTAACTTAACCTAACCTTACTGAGAATGGTCAGTGGGGCTATTCTTGAATGGTTTTGCGGTAATTGTGATTACGAACCGATAAAAAATCTTATTTTCGTAGCACTTTAACGGCAAACGTTCATCATCGAAGATGCCATTTTCGTATCCTGCAATTTTATGATTGATGTACTGTTGCCAAATTTACCTGTAATCTAATCAGTTCTTCTACATCGTGATTGTCGCTGTCACATGTAAGCACGTTCTTTGGGCAATATACTGAAATCAATAAGTTTATTAATTAGCCCACAGCCATCCTCCTGCACACTCCACCTAACAACCTGTACAACATTAACAACTGTTTTACTGTTCTCTTCCGCCATTCTTACACAATCCATGCTCTCCAAGTATGAAATCAACACTGTGGCAACGCTGTAGACAGCGTAACTAATTGTAATTTGTTCATATCAACAAGTATACGGATAATCATTGCGAGAATTGAAAAGCTTATTTTACAACTTCTACACGTTAATGAACAATTTTTTCACCTCACCCCAACATGTTAACTTGAGATAAATTATCACGACTAATTATTTCGTGAGTATAACACGAAGCATAGAAATTACAGAAGGGTCCAGTATTGTAAATTCTTGCCTTAATGAATAATAGGGGTGTGCGGGACAGAATGTTTTGGGTCGGGACGGGATCGGGACGGTAATTTTTTAAATCCCGACATTCGGGACTGAAAAATTTGCAATTTCCAGACCAAGTCGGAAAATTTTCGGGACGGGAAATGTTTCGAAATTTCCCGAAGCACTGGAAATCTCGAATTCTACAAGTCATTTTCACTTTAAGTGATTGTTTTTGCATTTCTAGAATAAAAACTTACAATTTTCGATAAGTTCCAGAAACTTACAATGCAGAAAACGTCGAGAATTAACGACTTTTTAAAGTGACCATTCGGTATTTCCCGAGCTCGGGATCCCGAAAAGTCGGGAAGTCATTTCCCGAAGTCGGGATTGGGACGGGAATTTTTTTTCCCGATCCCGGTCCTGACTTTTCGGGATCCCGCACACCTTTAATGAATAACGTTGAGTCGTTTACTGTTGATTATGTTATTTGAAGTCATAGATGTTGCTGCTGTGAAGAGATAGATGTTGGTTGGTGATGCTGTATTTCCTGCAGTCTTTAACAATTTTGGTCCCATTTTATTTCCCTTTTTTGTTTTTGTATCACTTAACATTGAAAATATTCTTTCCGTTTCCGCGTTAGAATGCGGCAATGTTAGCACTATTTTCGCGAGAATGGAAATGTTTCCAAAAAAGAACTTGCCTTGAAAGTTTTTGGTAACCGATAACATGTTCCAAAATTCTGATGGAGATTTGTTAGTTAGTTCTTTTTTCCCTTCCTCGCTAAAGTATCCAGATAAACTAATTCATAAAATGTCATTTTCCAAGATTGAAAAAAGTACCTACGTTTTCCCTCATTTGGCAAAATCTGTCCCTACATCCCTACGCGGGCGAAATTTAGTGAAAAGTCCCTATGCGTAGGGACATGTCCCTACGGTTGGCATCACTGCCGACACGTGCAGTATGAAGCGCCCTCTCGCGGCTGACAACTCCCCCAACCCCCGATAAGCTGCAGGCGCTGTTGCGACAACTGAGGATAAAGTAGGGATGTCTAATCTAAGATTAGATGTCAGAAATAAGGTGCCAGAAATATTTGTATTTGGGAGGGCACCTTTTCCAGCATCCTTGCGACAAGTTACGTGCTTATTTCAATTGTAATTGTAACTGTAATTGTGAAAAGTGGAAACATTAGAAAACAAGCGGTTTCTGTTACGGACTTCCTGTAATGCAATTTGCCGGGACCTGTTGCATGAAGAGTCCGCCGAACGGCCGTCACTCTGGCGGTAAACGACTGAAATAACCTCCCTATTTCTTTCTTGGCTGCTCGAAGTTTCCACTGATTAATTATCTGTCTTTACAACAAACTATAACAAAAGAAATAATTACCTTTTCGAGTAATTCTACGTATGTTTGTTGCTGTTTGTTTGTCATCAATACGTACAACGCTGGTAGTACCGAGCTCTCTATCTGCACGTGGATTGTTTACAGCTGATAAAATAAAGTACAATCTTAAATGTCCCATCCGCAAACCATCTTCATGAATTCTTGATAAGTTCCAGGCTGGTGTTAGTTCCAAATAGAAGAATCATATTGGTCTTCTCTTGGTCAGAATCGTACAACAGAAATTGCTGTCCTGTTGTGTGATTCTGTATTCTTCTGGAATCTCCAATTCAGAAAGGCTGGTAGTCAGTGGATGGGCCGTAATAGTCTGTTGCTTCTTTCTGCGCAGTGTTCTTTTCATCGTGTCAATAGGCGGCAGATGAGATGGCACTTCAGGTTCAGCAGACTCCAAAAATCTCCCCAAAAGTTGTTGACTGCTTTCTTGAGTTTCCCTGGCACTGGTCTTCATTTCAGTGTATAGTAATCATGGACTAGGTCAGAGTCGAAAGGCACCAAAATGTCCTAGCACGAAAATGTCCGCACCAAAATGTCCGACTCCCATTTTGTTTCCCTTCTTGTAATAAACAACATTAAATTATTACGAGATTAATGCATTTTCACGAAAAAGTTATTCTGATATCTACAAAATCCTTAATGTACTTTATTCTGTAAATGGTTTACTTAGTGATTTAAATTAGTGATTTTTTTTGTTAATCACCTGATTTAAATCAATCCACCTTGCTCACGATTAGCAAGAGAGAGAGACAAAAGCTAAGTAAAATAAACCAAATAATTAGTTGTTTTTTGTAATTTATTGAAGATGAGTATGAGTGACACGAAGAGCACCGATGCCGAGGCCGGCATTCGATCACGAGATCCCTGGCGTTGTAACGCGCTATGATTACTCCGTCACAGAGGTGGACACAATCAATGTAAAATAGATGTGCATAGTAACAGTGCTTTAAAGTGTCTCTCATTTACGCTGAAAATAGAATGTACTTACGGTCAGTAGATTTTACAGTGACATCACCGTTAATTTGCAGAATATTTTTACTGTGCGAGTTATATCTTAACTAAAGTAAATGTAAAAGAAGCACAGTTACTTTTTAAAGTAACTGGGTTACTTTTGGTGAAGTAGCCGTAGCTCTATTACTTTTCTAAATTAACTTTCCAAACATTGCTATTTCGCTCAGTGTCTTTGCAAGTATGCAAGCTGGGGTCATGTGTCCATAATGCTATACTCTCTCTCTCTCCCTTTTTTACACATGGTATAGAACCTCCACCGTTTTCACCGTCACGCAAGAAACAAAAATTATATGATTTTTCGTTATTCATCGTACCAGCATCAGCAGTGGCGGATCCAGTAATTACTGTTGGGAGGGGTGGATTTCAGAGTCTGGTACAGAACCGAACCTACAATTGCACTGTTTTATATTAACAATATATGGTTCTTTTAGTAGGAGACAGCTCTGCTCTACGGATTAACTTTTTTAAGGAGTCCAGAGTGAAATAGATGGTTATTTTAGGTAGTCTACTCAGGTTGGTCCGTCGAAAGAAACAATCGCGTTGTAGATTATGAATATGTATGGCTTTATAAGCGACATAGGGAGTCTGAATGTATTTGAACCTATTGCTACCAATTTGTTTATTACTCACTTAGCTTTTTAAGTTACATAATCCATGTCATCGTTGCATTTCTTGTAATTTCACACCTAGATATTTAGCTTCATTTATTCTTCTAAAAATTTTCTTGAGTTTCATCTGAGGGTGTTTATTAGCATTGAGTTTACCCTGTAGGGTTATAAAGTGAGTCTCCTGGGTGGCAGTCATCAATTTCGCCGTATCACACAAGTCCTCAAAAGAGTTTATCGCAATACTGGACTTCCTTTCCAACTCTGTTCTTGAATTATCTTATATTACAATTATTACGTCGTCCGTATAGTCTATTTGTGCTTTTGATCCCGATATATTTCCTAATTTTTCTAGAGATGGTTCCAGGTTTAGATTCCACAATTCTGGACCTAGAATTCGTCTCTGTGAACATTCTTGTGTTGTTGATTTTGTGGCCGTGAAGTTAGGATATCTGATATGCTTTCCTGTTGGTGCAATAGCTTCCATAATTCTTTCGAGGGTTCCTGGGCAATACCTATTAGCCTGTTAAGATCCTGAAAAGATGCGGCTTAGTTGGTACAGGTAGATGTCAGTTCAAAGCCTCACAACGCCGTCAACGTCTCTACCATCTGTGAGGGCCTCTTTTTTTTCAGTTGGAAGAGGGACGCAAAGCCATTTGTACCTTCCAGCCTTGCGCCGGAGAACCAACTGCAATCGACTTGATGTATTGCGTGCAAATACACTCGATATAAATGTCGATTGCATCTGTGTATGACAATATCTCGCTTTCATGTCCACAGCGATCTCTTGTAATACACCATTCTTCCATTCGAGTCTGCAATACTGACATGGTTAAATCTAAGGTAATAAAAATTACACAAAGCACTTGAAATACCTATCACTCAACTTAACCTACAAGCTTAAGGAATTACTTCACAGACCCAAAAGGAAAAACCGTTAGTGGTCTTACATTACATACCTACTATTTGCACACCTATACACACACACACACACACTGGCTATCAAGACTTACTTCATTACATAGCTACATTTTCCTGAAGTAACATTGAAGATCTCAGAGATTACTGCTATTACTGTAATTGTACCGTGGTAAGCTGGCCAAGTTCACCCAAGCATAACAACAGTGGAAGCTGAGCCACAGTAGGACTTTCCCGACCAAGCAATATTCCAGAGCTGACGAACTCGTACAGCTCGGAAAACGTCATGTACTATCACACCATAGTATAGGGCCACCAACGCAGAGGCAGGCCCATTGTCCTAGGTGGAACTTCCACGACGTCTCCTACCAAACGATAGGGAAAAACCTTATCGGGAGAGGTCCTACAGTTTTACTTGCCATCCAAATAACAGGAATCCATGAGGTATAGGGTGGAAACTTAACGTGTATAGTCCTTTTATTTTTTTTTAAAAAAACTGCCTTCGTTAGCAAAGTGTGTTTAATATGAAAACAAGGCATAATCGTGTTATAGCAAGAATCCAAGTTACTTCAGGAAAATCCTGTGTGTTATATTTTGTTCGCACATAATATAACACACAGGATATAACTAGTAGATAAAATAGCAGATTAAGAGAATAACTAAAATTCATTCTGCAATCTAATCTATCAAGCTGCACACAGCAGCGGTGATGGGGCTCTATGAGTTCACTAGGCGCCATCTAACTGAAATCTGGTTGACAGGCTTTGGCACTCTAAGACCTGTTGGCCACAGGGTGTATCTATTTTACAGACAAACAGCTTTGAACATATATAGCAACTTTCGATTTTCCCGTGTTCTAATCTCGGGAGATGCGGCAATGACCAAGCAAAGTAATAAAAATATTGCATTTTATATATTTTAGAGAAGAAGTAACAATAGTAAGTCAGAATACTCGCATATTTGTGCGAAATAAGCCAAGTGACAGCATGAAACAGCTCGAAATGTGCAAGAGATTCGCTAATCTCGGCGCATCGAAATGAGACCCCAATACTACCCCTCGCGCCGAACCCTCCCGCCAAGTTTCCTATTGAAGGCAATGGTGTTTGTCGGTCCAGCTCATCGCAGAATGGTGCGAATCTCTCTCTGCTCTCTGCCGGTGCCGAGAACAGCCGAACGCTTCCGAACAGGCAGACAGGTCCAACGACCTGTACTTTCCCCCACTCTTGAAGGTCTGGGTCATAAACAGGCCCTTTTTTCAGCCCTCATCCCCATGTTTACAGCCACGGCAGGGTGTGTCTGGAGTCATCAAGATTCTTCCGAGTGTCCAGTGGCCTGCTCAAGGAGGGGGTGGTGACGATCAAAATTCTGCTTAGGCTCAATATTCTTTAAAAAAAAAAAAAGAAGAAAGTAAAGGCAGGAAAAGGTGGCAAAAATGAGGACTTCAGGAATGACTACTAAAAAGTACACGTATCCTCCCCTCTTCGAAAATCCTGGGCACACCACTCGAATGTCTGCTATTTCCACTTGTTAAGAGGAAAAGCACACATTGAACGATATGAATGTGCTTTTCATTATCAAAACAACAATTGACGGCGAACCATAAAGGTTCTTCTTACCTTTAAACGCGACAATTGAGGTGTTGGCATTTCAGTTTCCGTCATTTAATAATTCTCGTCGTATGGGATAGAATGATGTGTCTTTTGTAGTCGTAAGGTATGTGGTATGAGCTTTTACATTGAATTGGCAGTGAGCTTGGCGTTTATCGTAGAGAAATATTGTGCTCCCCCCTCCCCTCTCCGTTGAAAGATCGACCCTGACGTGTGGCAAATCTTGCGATGACTACGTAAAAATGTCACGCTTCGCCACTGCGATCTGGGTATAGGTGCCCTTTCTTTAATTCAATTAAATCGTCACTCATCAACATTATTACCAGAAATTACAGAAAAACAACTGCAAACTAATAAAATTCAAAAACTTTCGTACTATCCTGCAGATGTCAGCATCTCTCCACTTTGAATGGAAATACGGCATGAAGAACTTTTACTTTAAGTAAAAGTACAATGCAATTCTTATGCGTGTCTGGTCGTCAGTTTTTGGATGTAGTTTTATAGCTAGTGTAACGAACTTCAACAATGAATAATAACTGTCGTATGTTAAACATTGTTGTGCTGTTTTGTGTTAGGTCACGTTCACAAAAGAAGAAGTTTCGAACTCGAAGAAAGTAAATATTGAAACTGAACGTGAAGTTAGCAAATCTCTGGACTTAGCTAATTTTACTTTTCTTTAATATAGCCATTTTGACATCGTTGCTCTTTACCTGTTTACAAAGCCTCCTCACTCTCACAACATTCACTCTATCTCTCTTTCACACACATGAGGTATTTTTACATGTGAAGTATGGATACAAATCATGGATCTCATTAACATATCATTCCTTTTAATTTTTAAACCTTTATGTGAATTTAGGGCATTTGTCTGCCAGCTCCTGTGCTCTTTTAAATTAACTTAAGTGCCAGCCCTCGGAAAGCGGTTAACTAAGACAATTGGGTCGGCGTGGTTAAATCTTTCGTTTAAATGAACGTATGCATCGAGTCGTAAGCACGACATTATACAAGTTTCTCGGACGGGGGTATTACACACAAGCCTCTCTCGTCCAATGAGAACAACTACTCAATTACATAGTGATGCAAAAACTTAATTGGCTCCAGCTGCCGGAATACACTAATCAATCGTCGGCGCGAGCAAAAATTACCTTAAAAACCACTATGCACCAAATAATACTATTTCACGCACACGACCTTGCAATAAAAACAACTACGCTTTCCACAATTGAAAGGACTCATCAGTCAACTATTGACAAATTAAATGGCGCGACGGGGCGGTCGGTTACACAAGAAATGGAGCACGCTTTGACAATTTATACTAAATATTAAAGAAATGAAATGGAGCTTCTAACCCTGAATGCAGACAATTAAATTAGAACATCTGAACATGAAATTACCCTTTTTTATAACAATACCAAAAATTATCAGACGCGGGGGCTAGGTTCGGGGTTTCCTGAGTAACTTTGCGAATAAGTTAGACTTCGGCGTTAACTGTACGGTGTTGATACTAACGACGCACGTTTACATGGACATGAGACCCTCTGAAGTATACTGTACCAGACTCTGCTACATGGCGTGGTCATTCATCTCTCCTGGACGCGGGACTTGCACACGGTTCCTTTGTGGCGAAATTGTCCTCCGAGGTCGATCGCGACGAAGAATAATTGCGACGATCTGGTGAACTTGCACCTCCTTAGTACTTCGGGCGTTCCTCTTGCCACTAGCGTCGGATGTACGTGGTCACGCGCCGGTCAGGAATCTCTCCAGTGTCGGGCATCAATTGGACGTCGATCAGCAATCATCTCCCTCTGGTGACGGGCGTCGTTCTGGAATCGTCCTTCCCTCTCTCTCTCTCTGGTAACGAGCTTCGGTTGGAACGTCGACCTGGAAACGTCCTTCGGGCTTTGGTTGGGACGTCGATCTGAAAGCGTCCTTCGGGCTTTGGTTGGGACGTCGATCTGAAAGCGTCCTTCGGGCTTTGGGCAGTGTTTGGTTTTGGCGTCGTCTGACTGGCTTCGGCGTCGTTGCAGGTGTCAGGGAAGCGACGGCCTCCCTTCTCTATCTTCTTTAGCCCTCCATCCTTATGTAGTCCACGCTTGGCAAAAACAAATCACCGCGTAATCTTCACCAAAATAAGGCGCACGCTGGTAACTCTCTATCTGCGATTCGCTCACGGTACGTAAGGAAACAAAGTCCACGGACACAAAACAATGATCACGCGAGAGTGTAGCGTGGAGATGCTCTCTCTGTGAAATCCGGGTAAAAACTGTGTCTGGAATGGTAGCACCGCATATATATAAGAGATTCAAATTCGTCCGTTGAAACCCACGCTAAGGTGGCTTGGCTTCTGTTTCAGAGGGATGGAAATGACCTCTCTCCATTGTCTTGAAACGCGGTCAGCGACGCGTCCTGGATCCTTGCAGGCTTGGGCTCAAGCTGGTTTTCCTGGTCATCCGTGAACATGGGTTCGAACGCCTGCTGCGACTCGAGCCCGGTAGCGGCGAAAATAATCTTTCCTTATCTCCGCGTTGGTGCAAATATGTCATGTTCTAGGCGGCGGCTGTCACTCAAGAAAAACCCCATCTCTCAACTCCCGACGTCTGGCTCGGATACAAGTTTATTCACAAAAATAAAATCAAACCTCACACTTTCTTGTTTGTGCATAAAATGAATCAATAAACAAAAAATAATTTATATCGAACTGCGTTTCACATGTCACAAGATACCGTGACAAAGTTTCCTTTTAATTTTCTGTTGTTTGTGCTGTGTGTAATGTTTCTCGATGTTCTCGAACCGCTAAGTTATGAGAAGTCAAGAATTGTGTTTATGCTTGTCAACTACGTTTGATTGTTGTTGTCTGGCTTCCTGGATATTCTAAAATCAGACGGTTACCACCCGGTTTATTTAAAATACTATATAGTTGACGTATTCAATCAAAGTATAATGTTTCACTAGAATTTATAACCGGTTAAAATATTGTAGTTTTATCGGTTACAAAAATGAGCCCTTTCCATCATATTTAAAAATAATAGTAAGCCATGGGACGCAAGGCTTAGGGCGCTTGCCCATTTCGCCCACCCATTGCTACGCCATCATAATTCCTCCCATTGTCACGCTAAGCTGTCAGATATGAGAAGTAAAAAGAATAAACAAAGAAATAGAAAACGCATTCTCTGCAGTGTTGTCAGGTCCGATTCCCTTTTAACGCATCTTGTAGACTCGTTCTGATTCAAATTTAAACTGTAGGTCCAGTTCCGAAGTGGACTTCTCCAGCCTGTTAAACGTGGTGATAAAATAACAGAACTAATGAGTCTTTAATATTATTAGGCATAATATCACCCTCCCCGTGGATTCGCCCCTGCCAGCATGGCCTAACGTTTCAAGTGCGCGTCTTCGAAATTTGGCAATCGGCCTGATGCGCCTTAGGGGTCACGACAACCTGTCAGAGCACAGGAAATATTTTTCGCTCAACAACTTTCCACGCCCTTTTGTTGGGCGATAGGTGCTTGCAAGACGGATTCTACAAGTCAGCCCCCATTGCTTCATATTTGGTCATGTTTCGTCTTTGCTTAAGACCCGTGAACAGCGTTTCTAACTTCGACGATTTTATGTCTGAATCCAATGCATTTTCTTTTAACTGCTGTGTGAAAACTACGGTGTAACGTACATATTCGCCGTAATGTTGTAATGTCACGGACAGTTCTGGATTATAGCAATACAATTGGCTCTAAATGGAATGGTGACAAGCCAGAAGTGTCCGTGACTGTACGTGTTCAATGTTCGAATTGATCAAAATACAGATGAAGGAAACTTCAGAAATGTATTTTTTTTGCATTAACATGTTTTTTAAGTCAATTTTAATTGGATCATTCCAACAAAATTAAACCGATCCCTCGCTACATTACATAAAATACAACAATACTGAATCTCGATTGTTGTTGAGTATATAAAGGTAATGTGTTAGTAAAACACCCTGAATGAGATAATTTTTGTATCATCTCTGGCTGTTCATTTGCAGTTTGAGAGCGAGTCCATAACTCCCGAAACAACCAATCACAATTTAGCCGCTGACGTCATCTCAACCCAGCATCTATCGCTGACTGGTGGTAGGTTCGCCACCCCTACAAGTGCGGTCATGTAGAGATGTTCCGGAAATTGATTTGATTGATTTGTTCTATTTTACCTCGCTTTTCTAACCACGAAGAATATGCCTAAAATACTCTGACAGTAGCGTTGCAAAGGGGGGTTGGTTAGGGTCATAACTCCTAACGTATACGTACCTCCCACCCCATTTCGAAAATCCTGGGCACTCTACTGACTCTGGTTCTACCATGTATCTATAACATTTGCCATCTACAATGGAAACCATCCAGTTGGTAGCCTGTTTATTTTTACATTATTATTTAATTGTGAGAGTTTTCACATATTACTGCCATAGTCAGTGGCGCAGGAACGGGGAGGGGTACAAGGGTACATTATACCTCCCAACATTTTGAATGGGGGTACAGTACTCCCCTAAACCGTAGATCCGAGTTGTACCCCCTGTACCTCCCTTAAAATAATTTGAAAAGACTCTAGGTGCTGCTTTGAAAAGTACATCTTTTCTATCAGGTCAACACAACGTTTACATTGTTTGCAAACATTACCTTCCTTTCAAAAAATTCAAACTGCTGTAAACCTATTCTTGTGTATTGTGGTATACTCTAAGTCAGTTCAGTTCATCTGTGCTTTTGGAAACTATTTTCAGGAGATAAAAATTGTTTAAAGGGATTGTGAGAGATGGAATAAGATAAAGTTTAGTTTTAGCATAATCATGCTGCAGGCTAATGTCTCTTATTGTAAAGGGTGTGTGTGTGGGGGGGTGGGGGGTACAATTTTCCAAAGTAGCAGTCTACTTATCGTATATCTGCTTCAGAATAGTAGGCTGATCTTCTTTCCTTTCGAAATTTTCAAATAGAGTTTTCCTAGATTAAATGCTTCCACAATTGTGACAAAAGAAATTGTGAAAATTTTTACTACCTATAAAACTATATAAATTACAACTTTTCATATTCCGTCACTAAAAGCAGAATTTATATTTTTCTCATTTAATGCATACATAAATGCATTGAAAATTGTCATAATTGTATCAGACAAATTATTTGTAGATTTTTCTATTTCTATTTAAAATATACATCCAGTCACGATTAGAATAAGTTTTTGGCAAACTTCTGAGTAGAGACCTAGACAAGAACAAGCACGTACAATAACGAGAAATACCCCACCCCACAGGAGAGTCGACTCGTCTCACCTCAATACCATTCCTAGTTGAAATGGAGCAGCAATGTTTCCTAGACATTAAAAAAGTGTTGCTACTAGGGCTGATACCAGTGGTATCAGTATCGGAAAGTATCGGTTGGAATTCATCTGCCGATACTTTTACAGCATACTGTCTCAATAAACGTATAGATATTTGCCATTAGTTCCCCAGAAACACAGGCTTCCATTGATTTAAATCTGGGATACACTGTTTTACCTATGTAGTAAAGTAAAGTGCTCCCCTGTGCTTAGCACCACGCCATGAAGGCGTATAGGGGGTGTGGGGGTAACGCCCCACACTTTCTTGATCCGGTCATGAGCGGGGGTGATGTGATCAGCATCACGCGCCTGAGCGCCTTTACCCCCCAGGGTTTCCCCCAGGTACCCATGTTATTCGACGCTGGGTGGGCGTTTCCAACGTTAGAAAAGTTCCCGGATTTGAACCGGCCGGGGATCGAACCCGGGACCTTGAGCATGGTAGTCAGACGCGTTACCGACTGAGCCACCGCGGCCACCACCTATGTAGTAAATATCCTTATAATTGAATGTTGTTTGAAATATAATTTTCAAATTAAATTGAACACAAACCAACATTCTTTAAAGTTAAAATGTAAAACCAAACTGTAAGAAAATCATATAAATCAGCTGAATAGACGTCTGACTGGGGCTCTTCCTGTACTTGCTTTGTTAAGGGCACTGTGATGCTTAGACTTGATCCAATTTTTTTGGAAATAATTTCTGCATAGAATAAATGTGCTGGAAGTCAAGTCATTGAAAGGAAAAGCAGGTTTAAAAGTATTAAAACTTCTAAATGATTTCTTTGATCAGTTAAGGTTAGATTCATGGCACTGAACGTGCAATTTCGATTGGATACACAAGTTCTTGGAGTGAAGTGGCAATGTATTTTGGATTTTCTTTGTAGATGTGAAAATCGTCAGTTAATGATGACACACATGCTTTCGCTTACCTTAAAGTTCACATTTTCACTTAAACAACCTTGACACTCATTAGAAGGCCATATCTACATTCAATACGACTACATCCGTAAAGAAACTTAAGTCTTAAAACGGACAATTCATATCTTATTCTTTAATTTTGCTTGGTATTTGAATTGTTTTGTGTCTTATCTAATTAATTTTTATCCTTGTTATTTTTATTAATTATTTTATTATTATTATTAATATTAACTTTTGTGTGATTTTTTTGTTTTATTTGTTCATTATTTGTAATTAAATGGTATCCATCTTATCTTATATCTAGTTGTTAGGGAATTATATTTAACGTAGCTTTTATTTTAGTATTTTTTGTATTAATTTATATTATTACCCAAGAATCATTGAAAAAAATCTTCCGAACGTATAGTTTGCGTCTAACTCCTAAATTAACATTCCCCCATGGTAAATCAATTACTCGTATTTTCAATGTCTGAAGAGTTTTTCTAGCCATGTCAATTTCTTGTTTTGCTCCAAGAACTGAAGAATTTCGGATTTACACATACAATGGTACAGTGTCTCTCAAAAGTCTTAGGACGACGACATTTTAAACTAGGCAACCCAACTTACCCAAGGCGTTGTTGGCTTGCGTGTAGAGTTACGCTAAATTTCATAGTTGCCACATGCATAATAGATATTTATAAAATACGCGAAAGAAAGAAATCCAAGTATTATTGTATAAAACTAGAAAAAAATATCAGTATTATATTTGTTGCAAATGAGAAATACTTTCTGAAAGAAAGAAAATCGATTTTCTAGTATTTCATTGCTGATGAGTCTACACAAAGGAAAAGATGAGAGATGGAACGGAAGGGGACAAAATAGAGAAGAAGAGAGAAAGCAAAAAGGGAAGAATAATAGCAAAGGAGGGAAGAAAATGGAGGACAGAAGTGGATAGGAGAAGTAATTTGGAGAAAGGCAAAAGATGCGAGAACAGATGAGGAAAATGGAGCAAAGAGGAGATAAGAGAAGAAGGAAATCGAGATGACAGAAGAGGAGTTTGGAGAGGAGAGGAGAGGAGGCGACGAGAAGATGGGAGTGAAGAATAGAGGAGAAGAGAGAAAAAGAGAAAATTGAAAAGAAGAGAAGAAGAGTGCAGTGGAGTCTCAAATCTAAGGCAGGAGATGATATAAGAGGAGTTGAGAAGAGTGGGATAGAGACAAGAGGCGAGAATTGAAGCGAGGGCGACCCCCCTTGCAAACATTTCTGCCGACGCCCATGACCCCAGTCAATATTGATTGAGACTCAGGTCTCGATATCCGCATGAGAATACAAATTGTGAAAACATGAATGAAGACTCTTCATCTCACGTTCCACGAATTGCCTATACAGGTCACTTTATGGGCGAGTAGAATGAAATCAGTTGTGTGTGTGATCTCTTGTACAGTGGAAAGCGATTGTCAAAAAAAATATTATGCTTATGTTCGTACCTTTGAGTTTTGTTTTAAGTCCACTTTTATGCACAGATAGACTAATTGGGACTGGACCTACAGTTTAAATTGGGACCCGAACCACAATGTCCCTCCACCGGGTATTGAAACCGGGACCCCTAGGCAACGACGTTACCACTACACTACGTCATCGGGAAAGCACATTTATGTTCGTACTTCTCGACAAATATAACTGTAATTATCCAGCAGTTGGCGTAGAGTTAACGTCGTCGCCTAGTAATCAAGTAGTCCCTGGTTATATTTTCGATGGAGGCACATAGTGGTTCGGATCCCACTTTAAACTGTAGGTCCAGTTCCGATTAACCTATGTGTGTATAAAATGCACTTAAAATTCAAGCACCTTACCACTAATGTTTTGATTTTGTCATTTTGCGCCGCTTTTCTACCACGTTGAGGTAATTGCGACGATGAAGATGAGTGGTATGATGAAAATTATGAAAAGACATAGAAAATGCAATCATACCTACCCAGGCCTGGATTCGAACTCGCGACCCCCGGCGTCGTAGCACACTGTGCCAACGGAGATTGGCAGGATTGACTTTGTAATTACCATAGACAACATGAATTACTTGTCTATATCTCTGCAGTGGAAGAAAAACGACGTAAAATAACCTAATTCCATCAATCATGACTTGTCTGTAATGAAGTAGCTGTTTTGTATGCCTGAAGAAATCGAAAAGAAATTTGATTTACGTGAATGCTTCAAATTTCGTACCACACTCTCGTACACGAAGGCTTGGTCTCGTCTCGATACGATCACCATTCATCCTCATGGTCGCGATTAGCCGAAGTGCCCGAAAAAGGAACTCAAATCAGACAAGTAGGTGGTCTTATTTGAGTGAGCATTAAGTGTGTGTGTCTTCAGGGCGATGTTGAAATTTGTGTTCTGTGTACGAAAGGGTAATTTTACTTCGCCTGAGATTGTGCCACTGGCGAAAACAAGGGCCATTTAAAGAGCGATGGGTGTGTACCTCTTGCACGCGACCAGCCTGGATTACCAGTGGGGAGAGGATGCGGCTATGAAGTGGTTGAACCAGTTGGATGAAAGGCTTGATCATCGAGCCAGGAAAGAAAAACCATGAGGTATCTATCGTTCGACGTGACCTGAATGTGCATTGTTACTTATACCTACTGTTCATACAGCAGTAGTATTTCAGTCATTTATTACTTCAACGATGAATTCAGAAGGAATTGTTTGTTTGCAAACATGTACTAACAGTGGCGTGCCCAGGATTTTCGAAAGGACGGGGGTTACATATAGTTTTAGTAGATAGTCCTGTCTTTAATGTGTTTTTTTTCTAACCCAAAGGGCGAGTTATGGCCCCCACCAACTCTCCTTGGGCACGCCATTTTATACTAAACCGTGCCTTGTGCAGTGTATACAAGTACCAATCCAATCGGGGGAAGCAAAACCACGCACAAAGTTAGGGCGAGATTAATTTCTTGTTATCGCTGGCCGTTACACATTTGCAACTTGAAAGCGAGTCGTAACTCCAAAACCCTCCAATCAACAAGCGAGCCGCAGACGTCATCTCAATGCATAACCTATCACTAACCCTCTTGCTCACGCTCTACGCTGTTGGTAGGCTCGCTAGCTAGGTATACTGATATTATTTCCACAACGTCTCTGGTTGTTGCGCAAATGCAGCTTGGCAGCGAGTCAACTCCAAAAGCTTCCAATCAACAAGTGAGCCGCTGACGTAATGTCAACGGAGCAGTAATCTTCAACTTTCTCCTTGCGCTCTACGCTGTTTAGTAAACGCAATTGCTAGACTCGGGCAGCCAGCAGAAGATAAACCGAAAGCAATCTGACTCTATCTTGTATTTTGCGTCGCTTTTCTGTCTCTTCAGGCTAATTGCGACGACGACGACGAATGATGACTGAGTTTTTTTTGTTTTAAGTCCACTTTATGCACAGAAAGGCTAATCTGGACTGGATCTACAGTTTAAAGTGGAATCCGAACTACTATTTGTCTCCACCGAGTATCAACCAGGGGACCCCTTGATTACAATGCGGCGACGTTACCATTATAACGGCAAGGCCAACGAGTGATGTTTAGATTAAATTGATAAAAGGACACTCACAAGGGAACAGTCATGGCCAGGCCACAAGTCAAACCCGGTACTTTCGGTGACGAGATCGTTAAGTCCACCGAGACAGGATCACACGCAGTGGAACCACCCGGCCAAAAATTGAGGAGCAATATAATAGTAATAATGATAATGTGGCAATTACATTGTAATCATTTTCGGTCGAACACACGCCTAAACTTCTTTGAAGTTGACAATCGTGTAGCAATATTTTTTTTTTTATTGTTAATATGGGTGTGAAACGGGAGTGTATATTCTAGGAGGCTAGCCAGGCTAACTGCCAAGCCTGAAGCCCCAGACTAAAATTAGAAATTGTGACGAAAAATGTTCGTTTCAATGAGATGGTGATTCTGGAATTAGCAACCTGGGGCCCGTCAAGTATCTGAGCGACGCTCGCTGAGCAAGATTTTCGCTCGTTGATCAGGCAGATCATTTACTAGACGCTGTTTGCTCATTGATCAAAATATCAGCGCCTTTGAATAATCTGTGATCAATGTGGCTGCGTCGAGTGACAAGATTTCGGTGTTTGAGAAGCTGTTAATTATAGAATAGTTGATGTGAACAAAACTGTCGAAATTTTCCATTTTCACACTCTTGCACAACTTTCCAAAACTACGGTGTATATTTAATATTTATTATTTTGGAATAAACAACACTTTCATTTTAATACAATTACAAAAACTGGAATATTACATCACCTGAACTTCCTCTCTAATTACGCTATATCGCTCGCCGCCCCGCCATCCTCATACAGTTTTCCTCTTCTTCCTCCTCATGCAGTTTTCCTCTTCTTCCTTTTGCCTCACGAGATCGCAACACAAAAACGCTATATTCTGTGGCGAGCAAGGTAAAGTTCGCTCAGCGATCAAGTGAGCATTGCTCGCGGAGCAACGCCTATTTGGCCGTCAAGTAGCTGAGCGATCACGTTGCTCGGTGAGCGCTCAGATACTTGACGCGCCCCTGCCTGATTTCGTAGGAGTTTGCAACCTGCTGATTGCATGTCATTTGCTTCTGTGGAGACGCCGAGAACGAGCAAACTTAATGTGTCTAACCATTTATACACGGCGTTTTACGCGGGTCCAGTCTTTGTCCATGTTCTAGGAACACAGTGGCGTGCCGAGAATTTTCGAAAAGGGGGTACGTTATTTTTTTTAGAAGTCAGAGCCCTCACTTTGCCATCTTTTCCTGCGTCTGAATTTTTTTTTTAGGAATACTGGACTAAAAAGGGGCATGAAACCCACCCAACCCCCTCTCGGGCAGGTCACTGTAGGACTATGTGTCATTGTGACATAGCAAAGATCTTGATCTCAGCATGCGGCACTGATGTGAGAAATGGTTCCTCACACTAAAACATGGAAACAAATTCTGAAAATAAAATGTCAAGCAAAATATAAGGGCCTAAAAGAAGAAAAAAGCGAACTGCATCATCTAAACTCCTGCAATGTTATTGGAACATTTTAAAACAAAAATACCTGAATGAGCACGAATGGGAGAGGAAAGAATAGTTTCACGACAGTGGTGTACACCGAAATTTCGAGAGGGAGAGATATATATTTTCTTTCTTCTAGTCTCGTATTTTGCCATATTTTCCAGCATTTAAAGTTATTTCTTTGAAAAATGCTGAGCGAAAGGGGGTTATAACACCCTCCAACTCCCATCCTTGAGTACGCCACTGTTTCCAGGATCCTCTTGGTAAGTAGTTATAAAGAATTACCTTTGCACGTGACTGTACACACATGAGCGGTTGAATTAATCACACTGTGGGTGCGGACGTGAGGTTGACCTTAAGAGCAGCTGTCCATAGATTACACAAGGCACTTCACGGAAAGGGAAAGGCGAGATTTCCAAGATGTCCATGAAAACACGTTTGTTGTAATGATAGGAAGGTGGAGTGGTAGGCTCTTGCTTAATTGAGCAACGATAGCCAAAATTCTGTCAGGAATACCAATCAGTCGGAATAAACAACACGCATTATTTACCACTTGCAGGTCAAATAAGGAAAACACTAACCTGTACGCGTAGCTTCTCTAGAATGTCCAGGAGTGGAGCAGAAGCGTTGTTCTCCTTTTTTAAAACCTGGATGGACAGGATTCAAATTCGGAATTCTAATATTGGATTCAGGATAAGGAATTCTGGATTTTGAAACATTAACACTTATTTTCGTCATAATATTTTGTTCACATATTTCAAAATAACAGTTCTTTTAGAACACGGGTTTACACAAAAAATTCTTCAATATAAGTGGTGATGCGGTAAACAAATGGAAGCGAGAGTTTTGATTTTTATGCAGTAAAGACAGTTTTCTTCAGTTAATTTATATATTTTGCAAATTAATGCACTTAACCTTTTCTGTCACTTTGTCTAATCGCAAAGATGAGAACCCGTGGTTAATTTAGTATTTTTCTTTTCTTGCTACTTTTACTAATCGCGAAAATGAAGATGAATGACGATAAACAGTGTTGGAAGTCGGATTGCAAGGGGACACTACCCAACAACAACTACCACAACCACAAACCAGTACAATATAAGCATCACCCAACTCTCATGTCCCCACGAGACTAGACTTTGGTCTGTCCCGTCTCGTCTCGTGAAAATGCCATCTCGTCCCGTGTCTCATCTCGAAAATATTAGCTCACCCCCCCCCCCCCCAAACACACACAATCTCTCAGCTGTCCCCAAAGGGTTAGTACCTAAGAAGAGTCCGAGATTGGCTTGTAAAAATCGACACTAGACGAGATGGGCTTGTAATAATCGAGAGGAGAGCGAGGACAGACCCCACGAGTCACACTTCTGAAAAATGAAGGAAAAATATAATTCGTGTACATTATGGCCCAATTATGAAAGATTTCCTTGTTGAAGAGTTGAGTTTGAGTTGTTGTTTTGGTTTTAAGTCCACTTTATGCACAGGAAGGCTAATCTGGACTGGACCTACAGTTTAAAGTTTGATTCGAACCACTTGTGCCTCCACCGTGTATCGAACCCGGGACCCCTTGATTATCTTGTTGAAGAGTATGCAGCCTTGTGAATTAAAGAACACCGTATTGCAACTGCACAACTCAAACAGCAGGCTATTTTCCACTAAAGTTGTCATGGCATAGTGCAGATATGTTACATGATATAAAGTTCACAACTTGTAGGTAGGTTGGCAATATTGAAATTTGGTCAAGTTTTCGGTGCTACTAGTTCGATAGTTTTTTTTGTGTATTTGTTTGGGTTTTCCTAGAATGTAATGTACTGTTTCTAAATTTTATGGCCTAGGTTGGAACCAATATTCTAAAATTAGAATCACTAGGCATTAACCGACTTGCAACTTATACAAATTTGCATGTCCCCCCCAAAAAAACTAACTACCGAATTGAAATTACAAATACGCCACTGAGCGGGCATCCCCCAAAACAAAAAGCTTAATTCGCACAGTGGTTATACACAGGCCCGTAGCTAGAATTGATCTCTAGAGGGGGCTCAGGGTTTATCAGGGGGGGCTCACGGTTTATCAGGCGACTTTTTAAAAAAACGTTTCACATTAAATAAAGGTAAGCTATTTTGTGTGTGTTAAGGGGGTCATTAAGTTAATATAAAACATTAAAGAAATAGAAATATAATACAAATAATACCCTCTTTTTCAATATCTTCTAAAACACGGTCATCTCTCGAAGTGTTAATTGAATGCTACTGACCTCATTCCTTACTAAACACTTCATACACTTTTGATTACACAAATATTTGTATCCCATATGAAAAATGCATGTTACTTCTCTCTTCATAAACTTTTGTCTTCTCATTTAATATCTAAGAAACTAAACAATAATTTTGCCTGTAGTATTATATGGATGTGAAACTTGGTCCCTTACATTGAAAGAGGAACATAAATTGAGAGTATTTGAAAATAAGATCCTTAGGAAAATCTTTGGACCTAAATGGGATGAGGAGACAGGTGAGTGGAGAAGGTTACATAATTTAGAACTACATAATTTGTATTCATGTCCAGATATTATTAGAATAATTAAATCAAGAAGACTTAGGTGGGCAGGCCATGTGGCACGAATGGGAGAGGAAAGAGGAGTTTACAGGATTCTTGTTGGGAAACCTGATGGTAAGAGACCTGTAGGAAGGCCAAGACGAAGATGGAGGGACAACGTTGAGATGGACCTAAGGGAAATCTGTAGGGATGGAAAAGAGTATATAGATCTTGCTCAAGATAGGGAAAGATGGAAGGCCTGTGTTGCTGCAGCCATGAACCTTCGGGTTTAAGAAGGCTAGAGAGTTAGTTAGTTAGCATATGAAAAATGCACAATATTCAATAATAGTGACTACAGTACATACCTCTGCCATAAAAAAGTTGGAGTCGGCGATTCTTCATGTTGTTGAACCTGTGAAGCAGTCTCGACATATCTATGTTCGATGCTCGTTTCTTCTCAAATGCCAGAAAAACAAGATTTGCCAGGCGCTTGATGCACATTGACAGTCTCTGAGGGCTATTGATGCGGGTTAACACAGAGAAAGTGGATTCACACAACGCTGTACTGCATGCAAAAGTTCTTATGCCAGCAAGTAGAGCATAAGTGTCTTCGTAGGCCATTCTAGTTTTGTACAGTTCTTTAAAAGTATCAGGGGAATCCAGTTTCTTGAGATATGCATTGGCAACAGTTAGTTCCTCTTTTGACGGAATGGTGATTCCAAGGCTGATAAATATTCAATGTTGCTAAATTGAAGGGACTCAGCCGATGATATAGCCTCCAATAAGTCGTCGTTATTGGTAAAACGTCTATTTATTTCTGTTAACACAAGATCTAAACATTCGTAGAATATTTGTGTGAGAGATGTGAGCTTTTCCTCTCCTAGGACGTCAGTGATAACGAAGTCTTGCAACTGTGTATTTCGTTTTCTCTTTCTTGTGGGGTGCTCAACAATCTCGTCATGAATTCCATCCTCTTCTAGCAGTACATTACTTTCTTGCAGAATGCCTTCGTACACATCTTCCTGACGCATGCTCCTTAATGTTTCTATGGCAGCTTCAATCATCTTTCTACCAGCATCCAAATGAACATTACGTGCTTGAAGCATTTTATCAACTGGGCTTAATATTTCAAGGATCTTTTTCATGAACACTAAGCAAAACCGAAACTGAGGTTTGCTAATGACTACAAGCAAACCAACACTTGCTGCTACGGCATCCCCGTTAAAATTTCCATTTTTCACCAACTGCAAAACATGAATTATATCTCTGTAGTTTTCAAATATTGTTCTCGTCATTTTTAAATGTCCTGACCAACGTTGTTCTAAAAGTCGCGAAAGACTTCTCCCCTCGTATAAAATGGCAACTTTTCCGTTTTTTAGAAAATTGTGCAACATGGAACTCTGTTCGAAAAAGTGTTTAATTGGAGAAATTTCATCCACACATTTAACAATTACCAGATGTAACCGATGGTTAAAACAATGAACGTAAGGAATTAGACGCCCAAGCCGTTGCTGGATTAAAGCTTGCACACCCCCTTTCTTCCCACTCATAACTGAAGCCCCGTCAAAACACTGGCTGAGCAATTTCGCACTATCCAAACCATATTTCTGAAAAATATTTAGTGTTACATCTGCAAAAGACTCTGCATCAAAAGCTGACAGTGTTTCTATGCACAGAATTGATTCCATGACTGTCCCATTCTTTACATAGCGGATTCCTATGGCTACGTTTTCTCTGTTGTTTTTATCTCGCGTACCATCTTCAAGCAAAGTATACAAAGGAACATCTGCACCATTAATGTCACTAACAATGTTTTCACGTACGATGTCAGCCATTATTTCAATAATGTCATTTTGAATTTCAGGGGACAAGTAAGATGCGTTTTTAGGCACCTGCTTAAAACAGTCTGCCAGTTTCTCATCTTTTCGAAGCGTGAACTCGAAAAGATTTCGAAACAGGCTTTGTTCCTCATGTTCTTCTAAGTGGTACGTTCCCCTAAGAGGCAATTCGTTTATTGCAAGGAACTGAATAACTTCAGCAATGCTCTTGACATAATATTGATTCTTTTCAAGAACATTCTGATTGACTAGTGTAGAGATAGATTTTCCTACCAACGAACGGTTTTGCTTTTCTGCCCACCTTGACATTGCTTCTATGTGTGTAAGTGTCGCATCATGTTTCACTAGCCCTGCTTTGGTTTTATCGAGAACTGCCTTCCAGTTCTTAAAACCTTTAGATGTAAAGGCCACTTCTTTGCAATCGAAAGGCCGATATTGTCTACAAGCATAGCAGAATGCTGCATCTAAAAATTGTGAATACTCTAACCATTTGAACCTTTTAAACCAGTCACTTTGAAAACACCGTCCATCAGCATTTCGGGGGTAATGTTTGAGTTTTAGCTGTTTAATTTCCTCACCTGGTTTGGAAATGTCCTTTAATTCTGTAGGCAAGAAATCCTCTTCTTGATTGGAGGCAGCCGTAGATGGGGAAAGAGTAGGTACGGTGGTCGCCGTGGTCAAAGATTCAGATGTTTTTTTACGAATTATAAATTTATCCATGGTGCTGGGGAATCGTTAAAATATCACAATACTACACACCAAGGACGAAACATGGTTATATTATTCGTCACTAAAACCACTCACTATCACACGAATCAGTTTTACGAAGATACGAAACACAATAACACCCGCGCAAACGCGAAACCTTCTTTACACGAATGAAGAACTCAACAAAGTGTCTTTTTCAATGTTTTTCCCCGACAGGGCATGGGCAAGCCCTTATATTCCACCCCCGACCGGGCAATAAAACTTCCCTTCGCAAAACTTGGGAGCCGATGACCTTTGATGCAGATGGGAAGGACCTGCTACAAGGGAAAGCCGAAAGAGGGGGAGCGAAGGTGCATAGATCCCCTGTGGAAGAACTTTAGAGAACCTTCTAAATACTTCCCGTTACTTAAACTTCGGTTTATAAATAAGATGAACAAATGTGATAGCTGCTCTTCATGTTCTGTGAATTTATCCTTCTATCAAGTTATGAGCAAATAATATCCACAATCTACATTTTCACTTGTCACGGCAAACAAATTATGCAATAGTTTTACCTAATACCAGGGGGCTGACGACAACGCCAGGGGGGGCTGAGCCCCCCCTGGCCCCTGCCTAGCTACGGGCCTGACACATTATTTGCTTGTAATCATTATGCATAAACTAAGTATTGAAGTTATCTGTACAACTTTTGATCATAATTTATAATGACTGCGCAAAATTGGTTGGCAAAATTTTTTTTTTAAAAAAAAAAAGAAACAAAACAAACAGTTTTTTGTTTTAAACATGTTTTAAATGTTTTAAACAGTGTTTTAAACAAGAACCGAAAAAAAACGTTTTAAACATAATGCCAAGAAGACTTATTTTCTAATAATAATGATTAATAAGGAATTTATTAATCATCCAAGGATGAACTGTGTTCCTATTATAAAGTAAACGCTTAACTAACTTCTTGAAATACACATTTATGTTGGTCTTAAATGTAAATCTCGCATGTAGGCTGTTCGAGAAGCTTCAACTAATTCATAGTTGCCAGGCTCCACTGAGTCCACGTGGTAGCTATAGCTACTGTTTCTTTTTTTAATATAACATTTTATCGTCAATATAACTAAATATTAACATTAACAACAATGTACACATTTTGCAGTGTGTTAGGTGGAACAAAACGGTTTCATCCATCCAGTATTCAATTTCAAAAATATTTGAAGCACCTGTAAAAAAAATCATAGCCAGATGTTTTAAACGTGACCCACAGGTATTCATCACGATATGTTTAGTAGAGGAAGTTAGGGCATTCAACGTCCTCTTGTGGTGAGCTGAAGTGGTGAGCAGTGTTGCCAACTCCTCACTCGAAAAAATCACCAAGGTTTTTGTTTTTGGGTCTAACCTAACCTAAAGCAAGGAGCTGGTAACCTTGCTTGAGGTATTTTCTCGCAGTGTTGCCAACTCCTCACTCGAAAAAATCACCAAGGTTTTTTTTTTGGGTCTAACCTAGCCTAAAAGCAAGGAGCTGTCAACCTTGCTTGAGGCTTGCCTTACAGTGCATAAAGCAAGGTTGCCAACCCACTGGTACTTTTGCCATAGCCTTTTACAAAAAAATGAGAAAGGGAAGAGTTAAACAACCGACAGCTTACCCACAGCTTTTTTTGCTCTAACCTAACCTAAAGCAAGGAGCTGGCAACTTTGCTTGTGCAATCAACCCGGTTGACCACCCTCAAGTGGAGATCAGTGTTGCCAACTCCTCACTCGAAAAAAAAATCACCAAGGTTTTTTTTGCTCTAACCTAACCTAAAGCAAGGAGCTGACAATTTTGCTTGTGCAATCAACCCGGTTGACCGCCCTCAAGTAAAAATCAGCGTTGCCAACTCCTCACTCGAAAAAAAAATCACCATGGTTTTTTTGGTCTAACCTAGCCTAAAGCAAGGAGCTGACAACTTTGCTTGAGGCTTGCCTTACAGCGCATAAAGCAATTTTTGCCAACCTGCACACACTAAACAAGGAGAGCCGACAACAAATATGTACTGCCGTAAAAGAAAGAGAGATGGGTGGATGGTAATATAGTATGTGTGTGCGTGTGCGCGTATAATATGTAGCATTATTAACTAGAGTGTGTTGGCAATTTACTTACAACTAAAAAAAAATAGAGATGCCAACTTTGCTGTAAGATGAAAAAAGAGAGAGAGATTTATGGCTGGCAAGAGTAATGAGCGAATGCGCCATATCGTAATTTTCCAACTCCGTATATCGTGACCTTTGTAAACCTCTCTCGGGGGGGAATATTGTAACACAAACAAACAAACAAAATAATAATGGTTGTTTTTAGGATGCCTGGCCCCTATAACCTCGCCAGGGTGCGTGGTGCCCAACCAAAAATGTAAAAGTTTTCTAACGGCTGCGGTTATAGATTATCGCACCTCTGTAGGGTTTCACGTGTTTTTTTTTTTTCCCCAAACTTCCATGAAACCCTACAGAGGACCTCCGTAATGCATGCAACGTGTACTAACGACTCTAGTGTTATTTGATGTTGTGATATTTTTGGATATAGAGTTTTATTGTGAGATATAGATAAAAATAATTATGTTTATTATAATATTTTCTTGATGAAGATGGAGAATGTATGTGTGTGTTACAAATAAAGTTGCATGCTTTTTTTCTAGTGTGTGTGTATGTGTTTTTGATGTTTCGACAGCATCTGAAACGATAAAAAAAAATTTATTGTTAATTTTCACGTGTAAAAAACAACAACAAATTTTTTTGTGCAAATTTTCTGATTGTCTCGTGCTATAGTGCAAAAAAGATATTGTAGCTGATAGCTAATGAAATTGATATTTGTAACTGATCTGAACTAGTGAAATTCGTATTGTGCCATTGCAACTGATTGTGCTAGTGCAGAAAATTTCTTATTTTGCAAGAAAAAATGTCAAAAACTTGTTAAAACTGCTCTGTAACCCTCTCGTTCTTCACGTCGTAGGCGAAGGACTTCTCTGCAATCAGGATGACACTGCATAGGGTATCCTCGGGCAAGGCATCGTGGAACTCGCAGACGATCTTGATGTTGGTTCGATCGTTGACCACAACCTTCTTTCTCTTAGATGTGTTGATGACGGTCATGGGTCTCCGTGCTTTGAACTCGCTGGGCGTGTAGTACATGTCCACGTTTCCCTCGGCCACGCGTTTGTAAGCCGAAAATGCTTCGTAAAGTTTGAGGTAATCGTTTTTGGTCACGTCGAGGTTGTAATTCTCGCGCGGGAACACTTCGTTGCGTCCATTTTTGAGATAAACGTTCTTGATCTTGCAGTCGTCGAACTTGCTGGAATCTTTTTCCTGATTCTTGTCCCTCCCGGTCTGAAAGAGCACTACGACGAAATCTGGCATGTCGAACTGTATGTTGTTGAACTGCGTCGTCACGTCGAATTCCATGTGACTTCCCGACGCCATCTTCTGCACGCACTGGTAAGCGTGAAAGTGAATGAACACCTGCGGACTTTTCAAGATCTCCGCTTTGTACTTGAGGGCGTAGTTCGTTTCGTATTCCACCACCGGCATTCTCAATTCCATGCTCCGGATGACGCACTTGGCTGCTTCGGGTAAAGTGTTGGCTATCGGCGTGGTGCCGTCCGGACCCAAAGTAGCGTATCGCATCAGTGCGTCGTTGTCGTTGGCCGCTCTTCGAAACGTGACCCTCAGTCCTCCCTTCCACATGATCTCCTTGTAGTCCGAGAAGAAACCAGGCAGCAGACGCATGGGAAAGAGCACCGTGTGACTTCTCGTCGATATTTTGGTCCCGGCTTCGAATCCCCCGGCCTGGTAGTACGCTGCGTCTGTTTTGGATAATTTCAACGTTCCCACTGCCGTCGACGTGATGCCTGGATAATCTATTCTGTCGATGACGGTGTTGTGTTTCCTCACCTCCACCTGCGAGAACAGGTGAGGCACGAAGTTGTCCACAAGTATCAAGTTTGCTGCTGCGGGAAACGCGTCTCCGCTTTCCTTCTTCACCACGTCGAATTGAAGGTAGAGGTCCGCTCTGTGAGGATGAACGAACCCGTCGCCTACGTCCACGTCGTATTCAATCTCCCTGTTCGCTTCGTTCAGATTGGCGAACGTGCGACGGTTGGGAGGGAAAGATTGCAATTCGTAACTTTCGATTTGCTCCATTTTACATGTATGGTTATTTATTATATGTTGATCTCCACGATGGCCGTCGTAGTGGCACCTGCGAAATCCACCACGTCTCCTTTCTCGTTCGTCACCACCAACTCTATGTCGTCTATGCGGTTGCGACATACTGGAAAATAGATCGGCGAAGAGGGCGTGTAGATGATCGGTTCCATGAACTCGGAACTTGGTTTGAAAGTGGCTATGATTCCCGTCTGCTTGTGACTTCCTAACAATCCGTCCGAAGATTTCGTGATCATACCTTCGGCAACGTTACAGTGTACGTTCAGAGTCTCTATGGCCAAGAATTTAGGAATGTTGGTTGCCACGTGCTTGATGCCAGCTTCGAGTTTGGTGTCGTTCTCGAAACCTAAAAGTTCTCCCATGGTGCCCAGGTCCACGGTCTCCGTCGCGGATAGGATTTCCACTCTGTGCGTGACCGAATTTTGAGAAAGGTATGTGCCTTTGGGTAACTGAGCTTGCAAAGTGGAAAGATTGTATTGTCCTGGCGTGACGACGATGTGTTCGCTTCCGACGCTAATTTTGTTGTTGTGCTGCGTGACGTTAGGTATGAGGTACATGCTGTAGAATGCACGCAGAGCCACGGATTTAGGATAGACGATGTCGTCGTGCAGCGTGAGTTTCAAGATCGAAGATTCGCTCGTGAGATGGAACACGCCCATCCTAGTGATGCTGTTTGAGGTTCCACAATGCTTTCTGGAAATCCTCGATCGTAGGGTTATTTATTTTAGAGAGAAACGCGAGCACGGAGAGGCAGAGATGACCGCAGTTCACGTCTCCGAAATTTTGAATGCGTTCGTCGTTGTAGTATATAGAGGTTTTGTTCGTTTTCAGATAATGAATTAAATTTGTAGGTGGAACACCTCCGAAAGAATCGAAAACGAATGCTTTATCATCATTTTTGTGGTAACATATCCAATGCGTGCCTGGATTTTCTTGACCGTCCAAGTTGACTACGCCGCATTCTCTTCTTTTGACGGTTGAAGGTAACGAGTCGGACATGAAAACTCCTCTGAAGTGTTTGATTTGTAACGGTTCGATCAGAGATTCAATGTCTCGGTTGGTGAGTGCTTCTGTTTCTTTTTTTTAAACTTTTTCATCACGCCCTTCCCCTTCTTCTCCATGGCCAGGTTGTGACGTTTCTGTTCTTCCAACTCGGCCTTGTTCTTCTTCGAGTCGATGACGGTTTTCGCGATGGCGGCACTTCCGCCGGCCAAACTTCCAACGGCCCCCAATGCTGCCAGGATGGCCGGGATGCTGAATATGAAACCTCCGATCTTTTGCTGTTTCCGCGAACGCTGCAATCTTTTCAATTGAGGTGTGCTGAGCAGCAATTTCATTCCGTGTCCTTTCGACAAGCAAGAACGTTTCTTCTCGCGTTGTTTCTTGGTGAGTAACCCATCGAGGGCACCTAGATTTTTTAGATTGGAGTATGGTATCTGGTACACGACACCCTTGGGCTTCATGTTGATGCTCTATGTGTTATTTTCACGGTATGTTATTTATATATATATTCTGAGATTTTTTTTGTGTAGTTTTTTACGGTATGTTATTTATATATTTTCAAGGCCTCGCAGTCGTTACACAAATTCTATTACGTGCTTTGTTTTCTTGCCAAGAAGTTCCTTTGTCCCCTTGTACACGATTCGAGTTTTGTTCTCGATTAAAATAGATAGCTTCTCGTCGGATAACATGTTAGCGTATCGATCTGGTAAAAATAGACTGTATTGTGCGTTGAGCAACAGACGTACCTTGGGGCCATACTGGGTAGAAACGATTGAACCGGAAGTTATCGTGTAAGGTTTGTCGACTTCCAATTCCTGAATTTTTACATACTCGACTGACAAATTTAGCATTTGTTTTAATGCTTGGAGATCACTTATTTTTTCGGTCGTCATATCAAAAAAAATTTCAGAGTGTTAGAGAGAAATTTAATTGTTTTTTCACGATGTGTGTTATTTATATATACCGAAGATTATTTTTTTTTCACGATGTGTGTTATTTATATATCAAGTTTTTTTTTTGACACGTATATATATTATTATTTTTTTTAACAGAGGAAGAAAGTTCGTGCTTCGGAAAACGCGAGGATGTGCGTAGTGATATCTTCCTTCTCCTGCATAGACTTGTACCAATCATCAGTATACTGTCTTCTTCCCTGCATCGCCTCGTACAGTTCGTCCGACCTATCGTTTAATTTTTCCCCTGCAGCCGAAAGCAGAATGTTGAGATCATCGCACCTCAGGCCGCTGATCTCCCGAAGAAGGTCCTTGAGAACCATTTCACAAGGGATGCGAAATTCCGGCATTGTTTTTGCCATGCTTACAAGTTTATTAACATCTCCGTTAACTACTTTCTTGAATATTTTAGATAGTAGCTCGTGCGGCAAATCAGTTATGCAAGCCATGTTGTTTTTTTTTACTGTATGTTATTTATATACCCCACCCCAATTTTTGTTTTGTGTTCATGGCGATGGTGGTGCCTAGTGCGGCGACCCGTTCACCCAGCGATGCGTCTCTGCTCACGAACCTTTCGAAAGCTGCGTGCTCTAACTTTCTGTCTGCTTCGTGACGTGCGTCCAGATCCGTCTGCGTGGTGTTGTAGGCGATGTCGTGATCTTTGCATGCGGCGTCCAACGGATTCACACCCTTGTCTCCTCTCTCCAATCTTTTCTCGAGTTTGGTGCCCGGTCCGCAGTACTGGTAGCCAGGTAGATGCATCTCGAAAGGTAACTTGTTGATGATGTCGTTCACGAGTCCCTTTCCTTCGGCCACGTTCCAAAATTTCGGAGGCAGCGTGTTGATGATTTTGATCAGGTAACCTATGCCCTTGTCGTCGTTCACGATGAAGTTGGAAAGTTTCGTGCTGATCATGTCCACGATGCCAACCTTCTCGTTGTAGAAATTACGGTTGCCTGCATTTTCTTCGCCGGCTATCACCAACAATCGGTCCACGAGTTTCCTAACGTCGTCCACCCAAACGAATTCTTTGGGTAACGTGTTGTAGCGTTTGACCCCGCTGCCTGTTTTGACCTGGTTCCAAATCGGTTTGATGAGATTCCTGTACTTCTCGCCGCTGCTCGATTTCACCCTATTCTGCGAGGCGTCGTTGTTCTGGTACAAGGCATCCGTCATGATCAGAATTTCCTTGTAACTTTGGTAATCTTCGTCGGTGTAATCTTTCGGCTGTTTTTTGGCGACGAGTTCCCACAGTCCCACCGTACCGGGATACCTATTCCAACTATCCTTGTCGCCTAAATTGACTTTAATGTCGTTGCCTTCGAAGGTCACCTTCGATTTCCCAATCTTCCACACCACACCGCCGCCTTCGCTGGTTTCCATGCTGGGATACAATCCGAACACTTCATCCTTGTCGAATTTCCCCGTGCTCAGGTAGTCTCGTGCCAAAGGTCCCAACTCGATTTTATCCGAAGACGACGACGTGCTGCCTATGGCTCGACGTCGTGCCGGTGCATCCTTCAGTTCGAACGGTGTCGATGGAATGCTCGAAATGGGCGTGGGTACGGCGTAACTTTTAGCTGCGAGCGGCACGAGTTCATTAATCAAATTTTTATTTTGTTCCGTGACACTTTTAATTTCTTTACCTAGACTGCTGATGGCATCGATCACGGGTTGATCCTGACGTTTCTTCTCTTCGTAGAATCCGCGATTCTCGGATTTCCAACCTTTGAAGCGTTTCGCGAGGTAATCGCGAAGCTTGAGATTTTCGTCCTCGATTTTTCGTTTCGTCATGACGTTATTTATATACGTTGTTTCTCACAACGTTGCAACGTTTAGAAAGTCGTTGATTTTGTTTCTGTATTTTCCGTCGTTGGGTTTCCTCGTCATGTCGATCGTCACAAATCCGAAATCGTCACCGTTCCAGCAAGTAGAGCAGCAGCGTTCCGAAAATTGATTGTAGTTCATGTCTCCGCCTACGTAGTCATCGTACGCGTGCTTGAGGTTGGTGTGATCTTGACGAAACAAACATATGAAATTAGCGTTGTCGCGTACTAACTGTTTTGGAATTTTGGAAAACGTTTGAGCTAGGTAAAAACAATCCATTCCTTTGTGACGACCTTGCGTGAAAAAGTTGCGAATTTCATTTTGATTTTCCAGGATGGCGTCGTCGAACACGACGACTGAATTTTCACGACAATCGTCGAGTGGTTTTATTTCCGAAGCGAACGTTGCAATGTCCAGACCATCGTACAGTTTCATCAGTTGCTGGTATTTGGATTGCTCCAAACTTTTCGAGAACACGTACAGGTGCCTGTTCTTCCAATCTAACCAATTCGGTGCGAGGAGAAAATTGTCCACGAGCAGTGTCGTTTTCCCACACCCCGATGGACCTACGATCAGACAGCGGATGCTGTCGGGAAGCAACTTGCCGTTCTTTTTCTTCGTTTGACTTTCTGGATCCGGTAGACGCTTCACCACGTTCCACGTACTTACAAGATCACTTCGTCCGCGTCGATCCAACTCTTTTCCGGAAGTCCCAGCCATTTGACAAACAGTTTGTCACCTTTCCTACGCAATACTTTCTCGATGAGGTACGTGTCGGGGTGTTTCGTTTTAGAGAGTTCCTCTTCGTAAAATCTCCCTTTCAAAATCTCGCCGCTACTATCTTTTATTATATACGTGTGTCGGTTTCCAGGTAAAACTCGAACCACCGTAAAGAGTTCCGTGCTCCAATTTTTTGTGAATCCCTTCTCGAAGGTGCGTTTGAATTTGCTGATCCTCACCCGGTCTCCAATTTTGTATTTAGCTTTTTTTGTCGTGGGCGTGTACTTTGGGCAGTAAACGGTAGAAATTAAACGCTGCTCGTCGGACTTGGTAACGTCGGCTGGCTTCATACCTATCGTTCTGTGTACCGTATCATTATAGGTGTCGACGAGTTCCGGCAGGATGTCGACCCATTTGTAATTTCCCCGAAGCGTGAATCGTTTCCACATGTGTGTTTTCAAGGTTCGATTGAATCTTTCCACGATGCTGGCTTTGATGTGACTGAAGCTCGAATAATGTCGAATCTTGTGTTTTTGAATAAACTTTTGGAATACGGCGTTGTAAAATTCTTTACCGTTGTCCGTTTGCAGAAACCGTGGTCGTCTGCCGCCGCTTTCGCGAAAAATTAATTTGAATGCTTCCGTGACGCACGTTCCCGTTTTCGCCTTCAAAGGTAGAGCCCATGCGAATTTCGAAAACGTGTCTATGACGGTGAGGAGGTACTTGTTGCCCTTGTTCAATTTATGCACGTTTTTCAAATTGCCGCTACTCATCTCCACGAGGTCACTTTGCCAGAGGTCGTCGATGCCCTTGGTTACCACGGCCAAACGTTCGTAGTTGCGGCGTGCAGGTTTATGCAATTCTTCGACGATGGCTTGCCTAGACATTTTTTTTGTTTAGAGATTACGTTTCAAGAGAAGCACAAGCGTGATGGGATTCAAAGAGGGTGGCACTTCGCTCGTGTTTTGAATGATCAGCTTATCGCCGGCACTCACGTCGAAAACGGTGAGATCTTCGTCTTCGTGTATTTCATATATGTTGCGCGTTTCGTTCCAACGTGCCAGAGGAATGTTTCCCGCTTTCTGGACACCACGATTCGATATCAAGGTCATGGTGGGAACGCTAGCTTTTCTGCCGTGAGACCAGTACGAAAATTCGTTTATCTGAATCGTGCCATCGAGGAGAAACTTGTAGTACGGATGATAAGGATGCAACATGTACAGTTTGTTACCTTCGACGAACGTGGAGATTCTCTGTTGATTGGGAACGCTGTTGATTTCGATGGCTTGCAGAGAATGCAGTTTAGCGAATTTAGTATCGATGCTAACGAGGTTGCTGTGAAGCTGACCCAGTGTGTTTTGTACGGGCACCAAATGCTCGACTATGGTATCCGTTACGGTAGAAAATGACGGTTTGATTTTAACTTCCACGTTCAACTGCTTGTAGCTTTCGTTGAGTTCTTGCAACTTGGCACCGAAAGAGACCAGCGTCGATTCCTGCGTTGATTCCAGCACTCCAACTTGATCTCTGATGTTGACGACAATGTTCTGAAGGTTCTCGACTTGATTCAATTTCGAGCTCTTCTCGGTAAGATCGTTCACGATGCTTCGCATCTCTGTAAACTGCGTGTGAAGGTCGGCGACGCTCTGCGAAGTGGGCAGCGTCGACACCAGCGAACTGATTTCGTCTCGAATCTGTTCCACGTTCGCCGTTTCCGTTTCTAGTCGTTTCAGCATTCGAGATATGTTTCTTTTCAAAACGTGCAATTCTTTGGAGGTGGGGAGATTGGCCACTTTACTCTCGAGATCGCTCAATGAACTTTTGATGTCGCTCGAATCGGATAGTGCCGTCACCGCCGTTTTCAATTTTTCCAAATCTTCGCTCGAAGGTACGCTCGTCCGTAACGATTCCAAGTCACCCTGTATGTTGTCGAGTACGTGATGAAAATGAGCGAGATTCGTTTCGACGTTCAAATTTTCTAAATATTCGATCTTCTGCTGAACCGTGCTTAACGTGTCTTGAATGCTCGTCAACGCTCTCGCTTCAGCGTGAATATTTTTAATTTCTTCGTTGATCAATTCCAAGGACGCCTGAAGCGTGGCGATGGTGGTTTGAATGTGTTCGAAATCTTGATAGGCCTCCAATTGAATTTTTATGTTCGCGACGCTTTTACCGATGACCTGCAGTTCGTCCGACGATGGTAGGTTCGTCATTGTATCTTCCAAAGTCTGCAACTTGGATTTAATTTCTTCCAACGTGCTGGTGAATTCTTCTTGTAATTTGGAAACAACAACATGCAAGCGTTCTGCGTCTATATCGTTCACGACGGTTTGAAGTTCAGAGAAATTCTTTTCTATTACGGAAGTTCGTTCTTCGATTTCGAGTTTCAGTTTTTCCAAATCTTCATTTTTCGATTGAAATTGCTGTAATTTGGCCAAATCATTTTGAAGCGAATCCACGCTCAACTGTATATTTTGAACGCTGTCGTAAGAAGGTACGTCTACATAATTTTTTATGAGCGTTTTCAGTTCGGAATCGATTTTCAGAATGGGGTCGAGACATTGCGTTTGGAGCGTAGCGATTTCCGACTCTAAACTTTTGTTTAAGGTTTCCTGCAAAGCGATCAAATCGGTCCTCAACTTCTTAACTCGAATGTCCAACATGAGAATCTCTTCTGCATGGTCTACACGCTTGGTGTTGCCGAAAATGTCGTTAGGCATTTTTGGTTAACGGTTATTTATAATAGGATAGACGATTCGTAATTCTACGAAGAGAGGAATAAGTTTGTCGTAATCTCCGAGGAGTTCCATGTAAAGATAATCTCCTGCGGAAACATCGTACGTAATGTTAGAAAGCATCTTGTCGTGCTTAATTCGAAAAATGTTCTTGCCGGTAGAAATTTTGATTTCGCCTGCGTTTTCCGGATTCACGGTGATTTGAAGTTTCCCGTCGATCGGAATTTCGTAGAAATGTAAATTGTTATTAAAAACATAAAACATCTTGCCCACATCGTCATTCAGTTTCGTCCAAATGCTGTTGAGGTGAATGATCAACAGACCGTTGAGTTTAGGTAACACGGAAGGTAAGACTTCATGATCTGGTATGGTTTCCATAATGATCTGTTTTTTGAAACCGAACAAATTCATAGGCATGCTGGTTATTTAAGAATACGGTCATAGTTTTTTTTTTTTGTAATGACAGTCAAAGTGTTTTTTTTTTTTTTTTTTTTTTGTTTTGTTTTGTTTTTATGAATCTTCTGTTGAAGATGGACATATGTTGCAGGTTTTGCTTTCTGCTAAGCGATAGTGCCCCCACGGCAATGTGTGAATACCACACTCGAGGACGCACCTCTTATCGTCGTTGGGATCCAGGGCAATTTTTCTAACTTTGTTTGTGGTGATGATATGGTCGACGCTCTGGATGCGCTGTTCTTCTCTTAGAACCGACGACCTGGTCTTGAGGCAATCGACAAAGTCCTCGAATGCGAGATGCTCCCGAACCACCTGTCTGCCGACACCCTTGGCCTTCTTGGTAACGCTGCCCTCGGCTTTGATGGCATAGGCCTTGGCGCGAAGACCTGCAAACTCGAGAATTACATCACCGTCCTTCTCGTCTTTGAGTTTGCCAGGCACTTTTTTGTTTCGGGGCAGGATGCCGTACTGGTTCGGCTGGGTATAGCCCGAGGTGTCGAAGAGGTTAGCCAAAGATGGAGCTGTGGCTATATCCCCGTACGCATCGTCCGTGCGAACGTGGTACACCAAGCTGTCCGTGTCCGTGTAGAGTAGGCTAATATTGTCGTTATAGTGCTGGCGTAGTATCCCATAATATGTTTGAAACATGTGCAGCTTGCTCAGGTCTAATACTGAGGCACCAACATAAATTGGCTTGTCGAGCCTCACCTCACTCTTCCTCATATGCACCAGAGCAAGCTGTTCGTTATAAATGGTCCTCGATTTGAATAACGGGTTTGCTACGAGCCTGCGACATTGTGCTTTCCTCGTTACCAATTTTATGTCCATGCGATTCCGTACATTCTCCATAGTTTTGCCAAACACCGCATTGTTCATAAGCTTGAAGAAATCCTTATCAAGCTCGGACGTGGCTGCAGTGCGGTGTTTGGTGTTGACTTCAATATATGGCTTCAACCATGGAGAATGCTCGAACTTGAGGATGTGGTGAACTGCGCAGACCGTGACCCCTCGCTGCATCAACCACCGGAGATTCTGGTAGTGCAGGACATAATGCTCTTTGGGCTCGAAATCCATGACGAGCTTCTTCTGGTGGGAATCGGGTGGACACTTGAACTCGGGTGCAGGGGGAAGATCGCAGAACAAATCCTGCAGCTTCTCGGAGAACTCAAGATCCACCTCGGCGAAGAACCCATGTTCCGAATCGTCGAAGCTTTCGACGTCGAAGTTGGAAGGGTCAGCCCACTCGAAGCCTCTAAAAGGGAGTGGCTGCATCATGGAGTGTCCGTAGAGGTTATTGACGTCCGTGTACATGATGTAGCTGGACGGTTGTGAGGGGTCGTAGCCGGTGGCCATGTGGTGATTGTTGGCGCGCGAGTGTCGCTGCGACACCTGGACCATTCCACCCCGCACGGCGCGTTCCACAAACAGCATCATGTCCACGTTCGAAAGAAGCTCCAGCTTGATCTTCGTCACCAGAAACATGGCTGACCACGCCAGTCCGGGGAGACTGTAGAAGTAGGCAGGGTCCAGCTGGTAGATCTTCATGGCGATCGCACGGAATGTCTGGAACACGTCGGCGAGGAGCGTCACATCAAGTCTGAGGTAGGCGTCGTGGTAGTCCCCGAGAGTTCGACAGCCCAGCTCGTGCCACATGGACTGGGCATGGTGATATTCTTCGTCGGTGATGTTCGAGCCGCGTAGCTGACTGTAGAACTTCGCCTGGGGAGGTAGCGACGTCTCCGCGAACTTGGAAGGGTCTGTGATGTATTCGTAGGGATAGACCCCCTTACGCTTGAAGAGGCCGGCGTCCAAGTTCGGAAAGTTTCCGGAGGTAATGAACATTTGCTCGTCGCTAAGCTTCCCTGCAAGAGCATCGAGGCTGGCCGGGAGGAACCTCAGGGAGTCGAGGAAGCGAAGCTCGACGGTAGAGTGTGATCCTGAAATTCGCACCCACTTGCTCAAGCTAATGTAACGCTCCTCGTTCTGCGCCAGGACGTTGATTCGCATGTCGTCGTACCCAAGATGCTTGACGAGGTGGTGGAAGTCGTATCCCGAGCCATTGTGAAAAAACACAGGGATAAATCGCGGGTCCCGGGCCATGAGGTTGCATCCGTTGCACCATGGACCAACATACCTACCGTTAAAGTGATCATGGTGTTGGACTTTACGGTTGTTGGCGGTGTACTCCTTGACGCAGACAGGGCAAGCGATGGCCTCGTCGTGTCTACGTTGATCGTCGGGAGACAGTGGGAGCATAGACTTGGGGGCCAACAGTACCTTCCCTATCTCGCTGGCTTCCACAACCATCCTCTCGAGGAAGTGTTTAGCTGCGTCGGGACCGCGATACACGTAGGGCTCGGGGGCGATGTGCTGGTCTCGTCGCACCACAACGTAGGCATAACTCGAGGCCTCGTGGAGTTGGTAAGGGGTGGTGGAGGAAACTTCGGGATCGGGATCGCAAGTGGACAGGGGTTTGAGGAAGGCCTCGAAATCCGCGATGATGATAGCGGGGTGCTCCACCATGGCGCCGTGCATGCGGAAACGCTCCACGGCACCAGGTTCGGGCAAGACTGCCACACCTGGCTCGTTGTCATTGCAGTAGAACTTGTGGCGAGCGAGCTTCTCGGCAGCGATGTTGGGGCCTCTGATGTGCTGATAATCCTGCTGTTTTTGATTGTCAAAAGTGAACAGACACCTTCGACAAACTTCTATGCTACTATGATGCTTGCTTTTTTGGCTCGACACCAACCGGGAGAGGGAACGGATAAGGGTGTAGTGATGGTGAGTTTCATCCTTGATGAGCAGAAGGTGAATTTCCTGCGCACCATCGTCGTCTACGTCGCTCACCCGGATAGGGTACACCACATTTTTGTCAGTGAGGCCATAAACGTTGATAGCCAACCGCGCACGAGCCTCGAACTTTTGAATGTCCGGGACCTCTACGGGATAGTCGATCCCAACCATAGCATCTTCCAGTTCCGACTCGTAGGGTAGGTAGTGGCCAACACGTTTTGGATTATTTTTTGGCTCAACTGGGTGCAACGCTGCCAGAACACACCATACAAAGCACTTGGCGTCACTGTTCTGAATGTTCAGGACGGCCCTTTTTGCCGCAATGGTAGGTGGTAAGGGGACGTAGCTGGAGGCGGAGAGAGGTATGAACTTGCAAAGTTTGACGCACAGTTCGTGAGGCTCGCCACACAGCGAACCCCCCGAGCCTTTAGCTTGATGTTCCTCCTGTTTCGCCACCAGCTCATCGGTAAACTGGTTGTAGATGACCTCGAGGTTGTCGATATCCGCCAGATGCAGCGTCTTCGCCTTGGTGTTGTGGCAGAAGCTGTAAATTTCATCAGACGGCTTCTTGTACTGGCAACGTAGCGATGCATAGAATTTGGTGGAGTACGTAGCCAGTGCATCGCCGAGGATGGAAATGATTTTGGCTTGCACGTTCTCCAAAAAGCTACGCACGTCGCATGAGCCCTCCGAAGTGATGACAAAGTCCTCTAACAACCGCTCGAAAGCAGTCTGGTTCGCTTTCGCCACAGGCTTGACGCGTTTGGCAGGTGGTGCATTGATGGAGGCTGCTTCTGCCATCCTCTTGGTCGAGCTGGTCGACGGTTGGGGGACAGGTGCTTCGACGACAACTTTGCATGATGTTATATGCCTCTTCAAATTATTAATGGTAATAGGTATACCGCACCTGGGACATGGTTTTTTAGCGGTTACACGCTTACCAGGTGTGCAGGTACGACAATGTCTTGCAAAATGTGCGCTTGATATGGTTATCTTGCACACAGGGCAACTTTTCTCAGATTGCATTTTTTTTGGGGGGTATGTTTATTTATATGTGATCTGTTGGTGGTAGAGTGTTTACAAAAAAAATATCTTACGAGAAAAATTTTGCAGGCTAATTCTAATTAGTGTTAGTTTGAGGGGTTTATTTATATATGGGTGGCGTTGTTTTCCTCAAATATGTATTTTAATAAACCCTGTAAAAAAAATTAAAAAAATATATAAGAAGTTTGAGAAAAACAACACGTGAAACCCTACAGAGGTGCGGTAATCTATAACCGCAGCCGTTAGAAAACTTTTACATTTTTGGTTGGGCACCACGCACCCTGGCGAGGTTATAGGGGCCAGGCATCCTAAAAACAACCATTATTATTTTGTTTGTTTGTTTGTGTTACAATATTCCCCCCCGAGAGAGGTTTACAAAGGTCACGATATACGGAGTTGGAAAATTACGATATGGCGCATTCGCTCATTACTCTTGCCAGCCATAAATCTCTCTCTCTTTTTTCATCTTACAGCAAAGTTGGCATCTCTATTTTTTTTTAGTTGTAAGTAAATTGCCAACACACTCTAGTTAATAATGCTACATATTATACGCGCACACGCACACACATACTATATTACCATCCACCCATCTCTCTTTCTTTTACGGCAGTACATATTTGTTGTCGGCTCTCCTTGTTTAGTGTGTGCAGGTTGGCAAAAATTGCTTTATGCGCTGTAAGGCAAGCCTCAAGCAAAGTTGTCAGCTCCTTGCTTTAGGCTAGGTTAGACCAAAAAAACCATGGTGATTTTTTTTTCGAGTGAGGAGTTGGCAACGCTGATTTTTACTTGAGGGCGATCAACCGGGTTGATTGCACAAGCAAAATTGTCAGCTCCTTGCTTTAGGTTAGGTTAGAGCAAAAAAAACCTTGGTGATTTTTTTTTCGAGTGAGGAGTTGGCAACACTGATCTCCACTTGAGGGTGGTCAACCGGGTTGATTGCACAAGCAAAGTTGCCAGCTCCTTGCTTTAGGTTAGGTTAGAGCAAAAAAAGCTGTGGGTAAGCTGTCGGTTGTTTAACTCTTCCCTTTCTCATTTTTTTGTAAAAGGCTATGGCAAAAGTACCAGTGGGTTGGCAACCTTGCTTTATGCACTGTAAGGCAAGCCTCAAGCAAGGTTGACAGCTCCTTGCTTTTAGGCTAGGTTAGACCCAAAAAAAATACCTTGGTGATTTTTTCGAGTGAGGAGTTGGCAACACTGCGAGAAAATACCTCAAGCAAGGTTACCAGCTCCTTGCTTTAGGTTAGGTTAGACCCAAAAACAAAAACCTTGGTGATTTTTTCGAGTGAGGAGTTGGCAACACTGCTCACCACTTCAGCTCACCACAAGAGGACGTTGAATGCCCTAACTTCCTCTACTATGTTTCTTTATTAATTCAATATACATTTTCAGCCACTGAACACATTTCTATACACAGTAAACAGAATGACACGCGTTGAATGAAAAGGCATAGTTTCAAAACACGCAAATAACCACAAACTATCATACATCAGGTATCAAAATGTGTTTTAAACAAGTCTGAAATAAAAAAAAAACATGTTTAAAACACTTTGTTTTAAATGTTTTAACCATTTGTGAAAAAAACGAAGCCATGTGTTTGAAACGTTTAAAACAAGTTGTTTATAACACTTTTGTTTTAAACATGGCAACCCTGCTACGCACACAGAAATTGAAAATGCTTTGAGTAAAAGCAAGTAAAATAGGCTTTATAAATAAAGTGAAGAATATGAAAAGTTGAATACTGTACTTTTATCTTATTCTTATTTTACACAACAGGTTATGGTAAATTTCAATAAATATAAGTTTAAAATTTATTTTTGAAAATTTGGTCAATAACCAATTTTAGAAGCAATGTACGCACGCGGCAGACCTTTCATTTATCTAGTACGTGGGTAGCAGGGATATTTAGAAGAAGAATGATCATTACAAAACATAGCTTTTCCTTCCGTTATTTCATTATTTTAATCTGTACAGATCGTTGCACCTGTCGCGCACGTTGTCTCCCGCGGTACGCTACACAATAACGCTGGAAGAGATGATGTCTCATCATGGCGGATCGTGTTTTGAGAAACATGAAAACGTGACAACTTGCAGGGGTCACTTTCTATGGTGGTTTTTAAAATTGTTGTAGGTATAATTTAGTGGATATGTCCATTATGACACAGACACGATTCCTCCATGTAGGAAGTGAGGAACTTCCTACAGTTCGTTTTTACTTATTTCCAGTTCTCTACTTTTTAGGAGTTTAATGCGTGTTATAAAACTATGAGCGCAATGTACGTACAATTACCTAGGTTAGCTACTGTCAAGAGTTGACTGCTCTCGGTCACTCCAGTAGTAGTCCAAAGACGATGGACATGGGCAGGGCTCGAAAAATCCCGGTCGCCAGGTCGCCGTGGCGACTAAAATTTTCAGCCTGACGACTGTAATCTTATGCTATAATATGTACGAAATTTTGATGATTCTAAGTTCAAATGGAAGTACAGCGTAAGTTAGGAAATGATAATTTTTTTTTTATCAACTTTGTGAACATTCCATAGAGTCCATAACAATTTCTTACTCTTTGTCCCCCAAGACCCCATTTCCTGCTTTCTCAAATGATTTAGCGATGTTTTGAATACCGTGATACTCAGCATCTTATACAGAGTGTTTCAAAAGTCGCACAACCCAAACTTTGGAAATGTATATCATGAAAACCGTAAGAGATATTTACACCGGGTTTTCTGCATTATGCAGCCTCATCCATTGAGATATTTTTCAATGCTTAAAATTATCAGTTCACCCCATACAGAAAATTATATAAATTAATAACTGACGGAAAGCAGCATTCAATTTTTTTTTCCAGAAATGGACTTCTGAGTAAGAAAAATATGCAAGAATTTATCGAAGGGTCATAATTAGACATTTGATGACTGATGCCATGCCAGTCTGTCATTTGCGACCAATATTGGTCATGTGCAACATTTGATGACTTTTTGATTGGCGATTTTATGAGTTGAGTGAAAAGTGCCATTTTTGGGACATATCTCCGTATATGGCAACACTAGCAGGTCGAAATATTGCCAACAGTCGCATGCGACATGTGTCTAAGTATTGGCTATACATTTACGTGAAAAATCGTAAACCACGATTTTGTGCCGAAATTGGACTCTTTTGAGAGAATCCTAGGCTGCCCCTGGTTGAATTCTCTTCGCTCACTGTGCCTGTTTTTTTAAAAATTGATTCAGCATGGCGTATTCATTGGAGTAGTGCGTGTGCATCGCTGAAGAGTATTTTACTACTCATTCTTACACTTATGTGCAAGGGTTTTCCAATAAAAATGCCCTGCTTCTGCTGTACCTCACAAAGCAACTGTTTTACAACCAGTCAAACACCAACAGATGATCCCACAAATTTTTTTAAGAGTTGGTATTTATTATTGAAAATCAGCTCTCAGACGTTTTCAGCAAATTAACAAGTTGTTTTTTTAAATAATGTAATTGCTTTTATTTAGATAAATGCTAACATAAATTTATGAACCCAGTGATAGCCTACAGGATTAGCTTAAAGTGCAGAAACCCGGTGTGAATATCTCTTACGATTTTCATGATATAAATTTTTAAAGTTTGGATTGTGCGACTTTTGAAACATACTGTAGTATGCACAATTGCTAGTAGGTGGTTTCCTGGCGCCTGATATTCAGAGCTGGCGCCTAGCTTTAAAGAAAATTTTTCGAGCACTGGACATGGGCTTTTCTGCCGCTCGCTGAGGAACCTGGAACCTCGGCGGTCATCCTACAAACAGATTGGGTGGGGGGGATGGGGCAGTGTAAGGGAGTGGGGAAAGATTACGAAGATCGTCGAGGATTGAGAAACCAGCCAGCAATACTTTCCTCAATGCCAACCCCAACAAAATGTTACTAAACCAAGCACAATTTGATCTTTGCCCGACCCTGTGGCCGAGTGGTTAGCACATCGCGCTGCGACGCCAAGGGTCCCGGGTTCGAATCCCGGTCGGGCTTGGTTGTTTGTGAATGTCCATTCATCAATTTCATCATTTCATCAATCATCCCCATCTTCACAAATTAGCCAAGAGGCACAAAACGCGAAGTAAAATAAACTAAATCAATCAATCAATCAACAATTTGATCTTTGTTGGCACTTAACACCGTTTCTAGCATAAGCTGAAAAACGCCAATACCTGGAAGAGGGAAATTGAATTCAAAGGAATATGTTTTCAGGAAATAAAAATAAAATTATGTCCAAATCTTATTTCTGCTTTACCAGCATGTTTCAAACGAAAGGGAGCATGCCGATCCAGCGGAAAGCTTTCATACAACCATGTCACAATCCATCCTCTATCTTTTCTTCATCCTGCCCGATTTAGTTCGTCAGGAGATTTTATGGTATGAAATCAGTAGAAAGTTGTGGGTAAACAATTTTCTCAAACTTTTTTATGTTCGATGTTGAACCCATGTCGTTTGTTGCACCATTTTAAACAACTTGGGGGGGGGGGGGATTTACACTATTACATAACTGTTAAAAATAAGTAACGCAAATTCAAAACTCTAGAAAAGCAGATGCAAAATTACAATTATCCAAAAAAAAAAATTAATAATAAATCCTAACACAATTTAGAAGCAATTAGCATAATTTCGAGGTTTAAGCAACACGTTTTATTTTCGTCAATCTACACGACAGGGAGGGGGAAGAAGATATAAATTCTTGCAAAATCTGAAATATCGTCAATGTTCTAAATGCAATGGGTAGTACAAGCAAGACGTGTGAATGTAATTGGACCCATTTTTCAAACTTTCCTCGGTTTACCATAACTTCTTCCTACACTCCGAAAAAACCACAAGTCGCCACTGTTATGACATGTTCTATCAATGGTTCTATGACGGGACGCGCCACTGGCCTGGGGTGGTGGGTGGAAACCTCTGGTGAAACCTGCTGCCCAAATTTTTCTTCATTCAAAGTCTACTTATATCTGAAGGTCAACGAAACCAGATGACCCAAGATTGAATCCTGTGTTTGTCAAATCATGTGTTTCATCAGACATCACATCATCCTCATCGATGCGATTGGTGGAGGCACATAGTGGTTCGGATTCCACTTTAAACTGTAGTTCCAGTCTCGATTAGCCTTTCTGTGAATAAAGTGGACTTAAAACACCAAATCAATCATCGACGGGATTAACCACGGCCAGCTCTATAGACGGTGTTAAAGGCGGAGCTACTGCGGAGCATTCGCACTCGTCTGGCCCCCCTCGAACATCCGGTTACGCTTACAATACTATGGACGTTAATATGAAAGGGCAAAGTGGAGATTCTTTTACAAGGAAATAGGGTGTCAGCTGTGTAGCATATGGTTGTACAGTTCGATCGGGAACAAATTTATTGAATCAAGTATCACTTCGTAGGTTTCCGAAGGACGTAGAGAGACGAAACCTGTTGATACAAGCAAAACGAGAAAGGATTGGTACCCGGGAAAGGATATTTGCGACTTACATTTTGTTACAAGCATGTTGATCGTTTATCTGCGTATTGTGTTGTGGTGAAAAGCACGCCTCTTAGTGAGGTTTCAAACCGAAGCGACACAGGCCCATTTAGTCTATAAATAAGCATTTACCACTCATGGTAAATCAAGTCTCAGGCGGCACAATACACGCCATTGGGAATCTGAGCGACACGTGCAGCTTGTCGTGCTTCGATTACACACCGAAGCGACAAGCAACAGCCCCTTTACTCTAAATGAAACAATTCACCTTGCATACGAGTACAACAGAGCGAGGCGACACGATGTATTGTACTGAGAAAACAACAGTCCAGTCCAAGCGACACGTGCATTTTCTCGTGGTGAATTGGTTCGAAAGGAAGCTTTCAGACTGCAGCGATACGTCTCTCTTGGAAACCAACATTAAAAAATAAACAACACCTTCCGAACGACAAATTGCAGGTGTCGCTTGTTGCTCGGACTAGACCGTTTTATCAATACCTTGCATTGTGTTGCCCCGGCCTGTTATTTGCGCAAGCGTGACTGATGAATTGTTTGCTTTAGATCGAATGCTTCTGTGCGAAATTCCGATATCACTTGTCGCTTCAGTCTGAAAACTCCCTTGTTGCTTGAAGTAAATTCGTGCGGGTGAAAGTGGCATGCCATATCATAGATTTTTCCTAAATCCCTTATGCGGAAAGGAGACGTTGAAAGCATATATATTTACTAGCATTTGTTATGTGTCATTACAGCTGCAGATTTGTTGGCAAAGATTCACTTAAGCATACTTTATATCATATAATAGTATCATTAGTTTTATACAGGCCCGTAGCTAGAGGGGGGGCAACTGCCCCCCCTGAGAGCCTGCTCTGCCTCCCCTGTGAAAAATACAGAACACATTCCTACTTCGAATTCTCACTAATATTTACAATTATATCATGTGTTACTCTAGCAACATTACAAAGACACTTATTGATTTTGTGATTTATTAGGGTGTATGGGATTCCGGATAATGTCGAATCAGGATTGGGGGGGGGGGGATTCCCTTCCAGATTAGACTTCGGGAAATTATTTCACAATTTGCAGTATCTAGAACAGTTATGACATTTTGAGTAGAATTGTATTAAAGGTATCTAATGTGTTTGGATATTTTTCTTGGATGTGTTGCTATGAACTTCGAATTGGTTAAATTTTTGTTTCCCAAGTCTATCTTTTGGTAATAGTGTGGTAGAGAGAGGGAGTGGATATTTGATTTTTGTTACTTTGCGTTGCTTTTCTGCCACTTCTAGCTAATCGCAACAATGAAGGATGACGTGAAATTGATGAAGAGACACTCATAAACAGTGCCGCAACTACAGGGGGGCAGGGGGCATTGTCCTCTCCCCCTGACCTTGACAGAAGTCCATTCTAGGGGAAGCAAACATTTAAGTAAAAAACAAGACTAGGAGAATCTAAGAATAGCAGAACAATTGGATACTCATGATGGAATAAATTTTTACGTGTTCCTTGCATTTTTCTACCAGACGGACAAGGGCACTTGCAAGGGGCACAGAGCGGCAATTGCCCCCCCTCGATTTCAAATTTTATACAAATAAAAAAACATTTCGTAAAATTTTCTTGCTCGCTTCGCTCGCAATGTCTGTTGTTCTATTCTGTTCTATAGTCCAAGATCAGAGCCATAAGTATCTATGGGGCGGCAGAAGTCGGCTCTGGAAGCCAAACGATCTTTATGAAGAAAAAAATGTTAAACAGAATGCCATGGTGCCCCGTAAAATTATTGCACCCTATTAAAATAATTTCTTTCTATGAAACTCAATATGAAATATTACTGATGACACTGTAATCCAAGAAGTCATTGATCAATGAAGGGATTCCTATTTGTTTGTCAGGTGTTAAAACATGTATTTCAACTATACTACAATTCACACAATATTTTGCAAAATGGTTAACGTAACCAGTAGGCAAACATTGTCTGTAGTGATGCAAGAGTCTCCCCTTTGAAAGAAATAAAGTCCGTGGTGGACTAAGGGACCCATGTTTTAATGTTTTAGCAAGTACAAAAAAAAAATTAGCTACAAATGTTTACACAATTCATCAAAGTGTAGATAATATGTAACCAACATTATTTAATTAATTCTATTTTCCTTGTATAATACAACACAATGGTGTTGTTGGATTCTTGTTAGATTCCTTTGTGTGTAAAAATCTTGCATACTAGAAACTAGAGGGAATCATAATGAAGCATGATTTATAAAGGGCTCCCTTAATCAGTTCTGCAGAGAGGCCCAAAGTTGTTGGTGCATATTAATAATCTATTAACATTATCGACCTGTAAATATCAAGTAGATACAGTCCCAATTAGCCTACCTAGGTATTTATGTTAAACTTCATATTCTTTGGCAATCTAGAAAGGTCATTATCGAAATATTGCTATTTGATGTTGCTCGAAGTTCGTTTGTTCGTTGCACTTTCAAGATATCATCCCTTTCTGTTACTTACCTCTTTTCGTGGAGGGGGCAAGTGCCTCCGTGTACTCCGTTATATCTGCCAATGCGACACAATATATTAAAAATTTGCCCCCTCTAGGATTGACTTTGCCCCCCCCCTACAAAGAATTCCTGGCTACGGGCCTGGTTTTATAGAATTATCTTTCCCTCACTTTTCCATTAACAAAATAATTTAATATACTGTATCTAAACGTTCGTCGTACATGATATACTTGTATGTACGTAGTGTGCTATAGAACTGGCGGCCACAAAGACAAGTCATATTTTAATAATCTGCTCTGCAGTTGATCATTCGACGGATTCTAGACGTCCACTCCTTCATAGTAGAACTTTAACAAATGCCTTTCTTGACTATCGTCGCACAACTGATTAAAACAAGCGCTCATTTCTTACTTCGTATGCCGGTGAATTTGCACTGGCAACAACAGGGACTGACCTAAACCGGAAGTTACGGGAGGACCGGGCAAGACCTCACCAATGTTTATGTTTACATTTTTAACACGGTCTATTCGCATTAAAGATGGCCTTGGATGAACCCTCTCCCTCTTGCCTGTCGTGTAGAATTGCTTATTTGTGACAAAAGCGGTCCACAGATTCGCTGCGGGTTTCCCTTATCGTACAACGGGCTGCCAATCTTGCGTTCTGACGTCACCGAGAATTACTTTCATTGTGGCTAAATGCATAAATTAAGTTTTAGGATAGGCTTATTAAGTTTAGTTCTCTTAGCATAAATAATATGTTTGAAATGTATTTGCTAAGAGAACCAGGCGTACAAGAAGTAACCTAAGAACGTAGGTTTTCCTCATCCGACGTCAGAACACGATGTTTGTATCATGTTGTGCGATAAAGCATACCCACTTTTCGCTGCATTCTGAGTAATCTGTGGCACCCTGTGACAGCTAGTGAACGACCATAGAAACGACAAATGATTGTGTGCAGTGTTATTGATAGTGATTTCTACCATTTGCTACAGTGAAATGTCTTTGTAATGCAAGGTAAGTACTAACTTGATTTTTTTCAACCTGATTTAAACCACAAGTTGAGGGTAATATGCTAAACTCGTGAACGTGACACTTGAAAGTTCATGACGTTAAGAGTACGTGTATTGTCATTCATGTTTAAATTAATACTTGACATATTTTAGGAAAGAAGGGGCTGGTTTTAGTTGTTTGAAGGTATGTTTGCGTTCTTCGTTTTTTCATACATATTTATGTGGCAGAAAGCAGTGGGGTACACCTGACTTCAACCGGTAACAATTTACTATCCTTCGGACACCTCTAATTTTTTCGTTTCGTCATTCGTACTTACGTATCTGCTTCGCGGAACATTCCTGAAGGTGTATCAACGTTGTTTTGATGAAATTTGATCCTGATACTAACACGACACCAAATTTTAACTGTTTCCTAACCTAACAGAACTAACCTAACCACGTGCCAATGGTTCTTGAGGCTAGCGCCAAAGGTTTGCAATTATTTCCAATTTCTAGATCCTGATACGGTAACACTTTACTATACCGGAGACGGATTTCTTCAAATTTACAGGAGAAAGTACTTACGGAAATCATTTTCTGTAGCGTTGTTGATGTTCGGGAATGTAGTTTCGATCCATTTTAATGCGAATGCATGTGGTTTTCTACGAAAATCTATTTCCGACGCGCTATTGCATCTGCTGCCATTTGCTTTCTGCACCAGAGCACAATACGCTCCCGTATTGTCCGTATATGCTAAATTGAACGAAAGGAGTGCTAATGGAATCTAACCTAACCTAACCTAGTAGGCATACCTCGTCCCCGTGATGGTTCGTTGGGCTGCCCGGGGAAGGTTTGTGGGAAATAAGGAACAACAGTAAGTACTCGTTATTGTAAGAAATAGACATTGTTTTCGTTAGAAATTAATTATTTCACCTAAAGAAATGTTCCGCAATGCTGAGTAGTACGTTAACAATGTAAAAAATTGTGAAATAAATCATTGATAGGTGTCTCCGGTATAGTAAAGTAGTACCCCTGATACTAACGAGACACCAAATTTTAACTATGTTTCCTAACCTAACAGAACTAACCTATCCACGCGCCAATGGTTCGTGGGGCTAGCGCCAATGGTTTCCTTTCTTCACGACCCCGTGTTCAATTAGAAAATCCACTGGATCCTCCGCACCCTGTACAAACTTCAGACAGTTTGAAACACTGGATACCCAATGAACATGAACAAAACACAATCACGACACGTTATGATACAGTCACGGTGCGTGATGGTGTACGAAGGTGTACGCGCCAAACGCTATTCTCCGTTGGAGAATTAATTTTCAACGAACGACATGAATTTCAGCTATGAAACATTCCCACATCACACAAAACACCTTCCCGATGTTAGACAATACTACAGGAACTTATTACGGTAAGTAGTTTCTTCTGTAGAAATGAAGAAATCTGTCCGAAGGATAGTAAACTAGTACCGTTAGGGGCTATCGTGAACAGATGGAAAAAGAAAAACTTACTTACCCTAAGAGATGCCGGAGCGCCGGCTGTCTGCTAGCACGGTTTAGAACAATGCACTGAATTATCACTATCGATAAACGTATTTTACACTATCTAGAAATTTTTGAAAGCAATCACCATGCAGAACGCACGAACACGCATTCACAACGGGGACACAAAGACGAGCATGCAGTGTTGTCAACTCCCATCGGTTACCACCAAAAGGCAAGAAGTATGTAAACTAGACTGTAGCCCCGAAGGCTTTGCACAAGTGAACATAGCACCCAACACGACAGTATCAGTTCGTTATATCGGAGACACTTTTAAATCTGATATTTTGTGTTTTGTATGGTTCCTACGTACCAAATGTGTATTGCGGAACATATTTGAAAGTGCCATTAAGGTTTTCACATGATTAGATACATTTTATACACGAAAATAAGCCATTTCTTGAAGTGTTACGGAACGCACATCATGGTGCGAGCCCCACAAACCATTCATGCATAGCCCCAAAAACCATTTGGGATCGTATAACCATCCATGAATAGCCCCAAAAACCATTCCTGGAAAGCCCCACGGACCATTCACAGTAGGTTTGGTTAGGCAAACATATTTAAAAAACTGCGTGGTTACGTTTTTGCTTAAATTGAAGCAATGGGAATTGATTTCCAGCTGAAATAGATTGAAAGATGAAAGAAAATACCTCGAAGAACTTCGACAATGCTACAGAAACTGATTTCCGTAAGTAGTTTCGCCTGTAAATTTGAATAAAACTGTCTCCTATATAACGAACTGTTACCAACACGACATTCCAAAACAGCAACTACAATTGTATATCGTTAGACGAGGATTCTTAGTTTTATACATGATCACATATAGTACGTAATGGTGACTACTCTCGCAAAATGCATGAAAATCTAAATAGTCAAAGCCATCGTAAATGACCCAACCAAAAAGTGCAAGCGTACCGTTAAGCGTGCAGTTGAAAGCGTGCCATGCTGAACCAGCAGGACTGCAAACTACTACTCAACACAGACCCATCCCCCGCCATAGCCTATGGCATTTCTAAAATGCACAAACAGGGAATTCTGATACACCTCATAGTCGCAGTGTTCAACCAACCAACGGTCCACCTCATAAACTGGCTAAAAAGGAATCTGAACACAACCACAAACTGACGTACATTTTCCGCAACAGCACAGATGCCAAAGAACTAATAACCTCAATAGTGCACGCCAACCATGCCAAACATGCTAGTATAGATATAGTCGACATGTATAACTCCATCCCGATCGACCTAGCCCTCACCTCAGTGGAAAGACGACTTGCTGCCAATAAGGTCTCACCAGTGGAAGTGTTTGAGGTATCCAAGTTATTGGAAATGTGCCTCGGGCACAACTATTTTCGGTTTGAAGTCATACAGACAGAAGGATTAGCCATGGGCAATCCCCTGTCCACTCTGGGGACTTTTTTTTTATGTATTTACAGGTTTCCTTCTTATAGAGGTTCCGGGATATGCAGTTTTTCCTGTAGTTTCTTAACCACGTGCAACTTTTCAAATATTCTTTCACATATCGTTTTCTACAAAATGAGTATAAACAACACTCCCAGCTGGCCTCTGTGGAAGAGTGGTTAGTATAGCATCCTACAATGCCAGGGGCTCCAGGTTTGAATTCAAGCCTGGGCATGGGTGTCCTTTGTGAGTGCCCCTTCATCATATCATCACTTAATACTCTAAATAAGGCATCTCGAATGAAAATCTGCCAGAAGTCCCTGTCTAGGGCAACCATAAACCAAGGATGACTTTTCACTGCATAGCATGGTTTCTCACAGAAGCTACTTTTCCAATGATAATTTGTCCAGTAAATAATTCTTAGTGAAGTTTTTAACTCTGTGTAAGAAGTGAAGGTGTTCATGAGTTAAATACTCTTTCATGAGGAAAAAACCTAAAGGCATATTAGGGTATCAGATATCTCCATATTTAGAAGTTTCCATGGGCTGAGGTGATGCTTATATTTCACCAAACATGGAGATCTTAAAAAAAAAAAAATTAAAAAAAAACACTATATCTGAGGGATAGGCACTTGGTCCCCTTCCTCTCAATTCACGGTGGAAACTCCATTCATATGATAAAAACAACTTCACTATATTTGCGCATTATAGCTTGACTGTGGGGTTGCTGGATGGTGGCTGTTACACATTTACTTCACTGTACAGGAGGGTTTGAAATTAGTGGTTGCCAAAAGTAACCATTTTTTTTTGTTGTGTGTTTTTTAGCTGCACTTTTGGTGACTACACAATTGTAATACTTATATGACAATGCATCATTTTTAACTTTTTGATCATCAAATCAGTTGAATTCTTACTCCTTCGGAAATTGTGCAATTAGGTACCAGATAGTATAGTATAGGTCAGTTCGTATACTTTCCTATTTCAAGTGACTGCTCTGATACCATCTAGCAGATTAATAATCTAAAATATATCCAGCTGTGACAGAAAATATATATTTGAGGGTCATACAAAAAAGTAGTAAATGACCATTTTCAGTGTTTTTCTATTTATTTTTGCTTCTTATATTTCAGGTAATGGCTGTTTCTGAATAATAATAAAAAGAAAACACAAACCATGGCTGAAGTAGAAGTTGAGAAATTTGAGATAACAGATTATGACCTAGAGAATGAGTTTAACATAAACAGACCTGTTAAACATCTTTCTAAGCATCAACAGATTTATGGTAAGAGTTTATGGTTGAAGATTTTATAATTTTAATTCTGTCTTGCATGTAGTATTAAGTAAGTGTGATATTGGTGTTATCTTGCTTCATATTCAAGAAAATAAGAAGTAGTTAAAAGTTTAACTGTTATCTCAAAAATTAAGCAAATGCTTGTAGCAACAAAACTTAATTCAAGAGGTCACTGGTGAATTTTAGCTTCCAGATTGGGTGTTTTGTGCTTCAGTGTTCTAATACATTGAGGGTCCAACTCACGACCTCACCACCACAGGTTATGGTTCCAACAATGCCCATGCCACGACATGTTGCAGAGCTCAGAAAACACACAGACTAGAGAAAAGTATCAATGATTAGATTCAAGCTGGAACTTTCAGATCTTGACTCCAGTGGTGTTGGTTTTTTAAAAATATTTATTGATGTAATGACATATATTATTTAACATTCTTTTAGCAAGAGTAACCCCATATGCTAATGAAGTTATAGGCGATTGTCAACGTGGATTTAAATGTAACAGATCAAATTTTACACATCAGACAGACACTTGAGAAAAAGTGGGAATATAATCAATATGTCCATCAGCTATTCATTAATTGATTTTAAAAAAGCATATGATTTAGTCAAAAAGATAAATTATATAATATATTACAGAGGCTGTTCAGTGTACATGTGACCAAATGCAATTCCTTCCCCCTGCACTCAGAATGAACTCGCCCAACCTTGGTCGGGCATGTTTGTCAGTGTAGTGTGTGAGCTGTAATGGAGTTGTAGTGTTTTCTCACTGGGCCGAAAATCCCGCCCAAACTGAGCCACTTTTGGAAGGAGTACGTTGTATAACTTTTCCAAGCGTTTGCGTTTCCTGGCTGGACGGAAAATGCTGCCAAAACTGAGTTGCTTTTGGGAAGGTTATGTTGTAGCTCTTTATGACGCAAAGTTCAGGGTGTCAATGATCAGGAAGTAGTGTAAGAGCAAGGATTGTGACGTTTGTTTGACTTTATTCTAGATTGTGATCGGCAGGTATAAGGATTGCATGGCCACAGCATTCGGTTCTCCAACAAAGGGGATGAGAACACGGCCATGCACACAAGCCACCACCAGTATGCTAGCGAAACTTCGCAGAATGGCCATGCAAGAGAATTCACCGACCCAAAGACAGATGGCGAGTCATCTAACTATGTCTTTGGAAACTGTTAACCGCACCTTGCACCTGCATACTGGTGGTGGCTTGTGTGCACGGTCGTGTTCTCGTCCCCTTTGTTGGAGAACCGAATGCTGTGGCCATGCAATCCTTATACCTGCCGATCACATTCTAGAATAAAGTCAAACGAACGTCACAATCCTTGCTCTTACACTACTTCCTGATCATTGACACACTGAACTTTGCATCATAAAGGGCTACAACATAACCTTCCCAAAAGCAACTCAGTTTTGGCAGCATTTTCTGTCCAGCCAGGAAACGCAAACGCTTGGAAAAGTTATACAACGTACTCCTTCCAAAACTGGCTCAGTTTGGGCGGGATTTTCGGCCCAGTGAGAAAACACTACAACTCCATTACAGCTCACACACTACACTGACAAACATGCCCGACCAAGGTTGGGCGAGTTCATTCTGAGCACGAGGGGAAGGAATGGCGTTTGGTCAAATATACGCTGAACAGCCTCTGTAGTAGAGTTTGGAATACCTAAGAAGCTTGTTAATATGATAAAAGTATGCACCAGTGAAACAGAATGTAAAATTCGTGTGGATATTAATATGTCTGACAAATTGACAATTCATGATGGGTTAAAACAAGGAGATGCATTATCTCCAATGCTCTTTAATTTTGCCGTAGAATACACTGTTAGAAAGGTAAAAGAAACTAATGAACGACTAATACAATTAAGAATAATGTTAAAATATTTTTGAAAGCAGCTAAAGAGAAAACAAAGAGAAAACTAAATATATGCTTACAGGCCGAAACCAAGTGTTAGGTAATAATCAAAATCTAATTATTGATAACTCGTTTGAACCAGTTTCCAAATTCAAGTACTTAGGAGTAATACTAACAAATGATAATTATATTAAAGAGGAAATAAAAAGCAGACTTAATTCAGGAAATGCGTGTTACTTTTCTCTTCATAATCTTTTGTCTTCTCGTTTAATATCTAAGAAACTGAAAGTTAAAATATACAAAACAGTAATTTTGCCTGTAATATTATATGGATGCGAAACTTGCTCCTTTACATTGACAGAGGAACATAAATTGAGAGTATTTGAAAATAAGATCCTTAGGAAAGGGATGAGGAGACAGGTGAGTGGAGAAGGTTACATAATTTAGAAGTACATAATTTATATTCATGTCCAGATATTATTAGAATGATTAAATCGAGAAGACTTAGGTGGGCAGTACATGTGGCACGAATGGGAGAGGAAAGAGGAGTTTACAGGATTCTGTTGGGAACCTGATGGTAAGAGATCAGTAGGAAGACCATGACGAAGATTGAGGGATAATATTGAGATGGACCTAAAGGAAATTGGTAGGGATGGAAAAGAGTATATACAGGGTGTCTACTCAACCTGGAATTCTGCGTGAATTATTGGCTGTGGGCAGCTTAAATTTTTCTCCATAGACGTGAAAAATTGCAACTTTGATTAATCCAAATCCTATTGAATTTATACATATTGATAAATGCCCTGAGGCGAGATGTTCACAGTTGAGTTTTTATTTTTATGGAGGAAGGAAAATAATGCTGTGTGAAAAATAAAACAGAATTTTCTCGATCTGTTAACTTTGTTACTGTCCTTTGTAGAGCAATCTGACAGACGGAAGATTTCTCGAAGATGATTAAGATTTGAGTTTGAAATTCTTACACAATTAACAATTTTTTGCAGGTTAGAATCTATACCATAACATTTGTGTGACTTATGTTTGTAGATGTATTTGGAGTATGTGAAATGGCAAATGTAAACTAAGGACCTCAAATTAAATGTTTTAAATATACGTTTTAATTAAATAGAATTTTTGGATACATTGGAATCACACAGACACTTCATATTGTTACTATATTTGTGTGTGCATATCAGTGGTGCAACTGCAGTGGGGCAGGGGCCATCCCCCCCACCTTGAATGGAAATCAATTCTAAGGAGGGCAAGGGGGCAAACATTGACGGCCAAGGGCATCTGCAGAGGGTGCAGAGGGGCAATTATCCCCCTTGATTTCAAATTTTAAGCAAATAAAAATACATATTTTAAAATTTTCTCGCTCTTTTCACTCGCAGTGCCTGCTTTTGTTAGTCTCGTCAAGTTCAGAGCCGTAGCTAGGGAGTGGCGGGAGTCGGCTCTGGCCACCAAAGAATCTAATTGATAAAAGTTGTAAAAGAGAGAGAATGCCATGGCGCCTCATGAAATTATTTGCACCCTATTAAATCAATATTGTTTTCAGTTTGCAAAAAGAATCGATTAAAAATTTTCTTGTTCGCTTCACTCGCAGTATGATTGTTTTCTGTAATGCATTGTAAATTACCAGAGAGAGAATTTTGTTTTAAATGCATGATCAATTGTTGGAAAGAGAAGGAGTGTGCACATTTGAGAGACAATTTGTATAATTTTTGCTGTTGGTTTGATATGAGGTGGATGAATTGATTATGTAATGGATATAAATAATAGACATATATATGTATGTATTAAAGAAACTTTGAATAAAAAAGTAAAGTAAAAAGTAAAGTGTTCCCCTGTGCATAGCACCACGCCATGAAGGCGTATAGGGGGTGTGGGGGTAACGCCCCACACTTTCTTGATCCGGTCGTGAGTGGGGGTGACGTGATCAGCATCACGCCCCTGACCGCCTTTACCCCCCAGGGTTTCCCCCAGGTACCCATGTCATTCGACGCTGGGTGGGCGCCGGGGCCGCTTCCACCGTTAGAAAAGTTCCCGGATTTGAACCGGCCGGGGATCGAACCCGGGACCTTGAGCATGGTAGTCAGACGCGTTACCGACTGAGCCACCGCGGCCACTTTGAATACGTACATAATTTAGCATTGGCATCAATTTTCTTATTTTACATCACTCCATTTTAAATATGTGTAAAACTTATGTTGTACCTGAAAGTTATGCATGTTACATGTACCAAATGAATAATATTCGGAATGCATTTATCATGCATTTTCTGCCATTCAAAAATACAGTTTGTGTACATGTTTTCCATGATTAATTAATGTGAAATTGAACATTTTTTTTTGTAATGTTTAAAATCGTTTGTTCCAACACAAATGCTTTAACACCGACTTCTACCCCCTTTTTTGTGTAATTTGCGAGGATGATAACGTCTTTGACACTAACATAACTACTACTACTACTAATAATAATAGTCATAATAATGTCATTATTATTGGTACGTTTATCCTGGTACTTGCCACCCCCCCCCCCCCCGACAAAAGTTCGTGGTTGCACCTCTGGTGCATGTGTGTGGCTGTTGAGAGGCGGTAATAGGCAATGTTGACATAGAGAAAAGATCTGTTTGTGGCCTTGAAATTTTTGAAAATTTGCATTGAAAACCGGGAATTATAGTTGAATTTTATCATGGTCCTAGAGTAGCCACCCTGATATAGATCTTGTTCAGGATAGGGACTGATGGAAGGCCTGTGTTGCTGCAGCCATGAACCTTCGGGTACAAGATGGCTAGTGAGTTAATTAGTAATGACATAGGTGATCATTGCAATTATGATACACTTAACAATATAAAAGCGACTGTCATGTTATTCACTTCTATTACACAATTTTTATCCAGAATTGATGAAAATTCTGCATTTTCATAATTCTCAGAATTTTTGTTCTCCATTAAAATGCCAGTTTTGTGTATTATATAGCTTTCCGTATACATTATTAGAATGAAATTAAAAAATCGATTGTATTGTCTTATTTTATTTTTTGATATATATATATATATTTTGATTTATATAATTAGCAAAAATAAATGATCCACAACTTGTTATTATGCACTTGAGAGAAATTTAATTTAGAGAAAATGAAATAAAATTAATGTTCAACATTAACCCGTTAACGCCCATGATCCTCATTTGCTTCACTGAGAATAATATATCAACACATTTTGTCTTCTACACACATGAACACATCATTGAAGGTTCTTGTTGCATGATGAAACAACAGTTAACACAAATTTTAGATAGATTTATTGATACAGTTATGTTCAAAAATGTAATATTTTCATTCGTCAATTTTTCACATTTTAAAAATATTTTTAAATTTTAGTTGTATAAAGTTTTTGGTTTTGATTTTCTTAACATGGCATGTTTATTCTTTCTATTTAACACCTTGATCAAGATCTTCATGTATATGAGACACCATTTAGTTCTGCAGCATAATTTGTCATGATCGTGGTCATCGCCATGTAAAAAAATGTAACTTTTCTGTAGACTTAAAGTTCACTTTTGTGTAACAATAAGAGTTTGGTCTTTTAATTCAAACAAGAAAGAAAATGTCCAGCAACATGAACATTCCTCCTAACATTATGTATAGTGGACTTTTCCAGAAAAACAGCTATACTCTGTCCCTTTTATCTCTGGAGCAAGGCCGCGAATAGCGACAGAGAAAGGGGGAAATGAAGTGGGCAGAGCGATGCAGTAGACGTTGCTGCGAAGGTTGGTAACTGCAGTTGCTTTCCTCCCTTTCACGCAATCTGAGAGACATGTTTTTGTAAGCTTGATCCAGAGACTGAGTATACACTAGACTCTCGCTAATCCAACCCTCAATAGTCCGGCCCACATCCGGCCTGTAGTCACTCAAGCAGAAATGACGTGCACAACAATGAATTATCATGTTCAACAATGTTGTCAGTTAAAAATGTTAAACAATGCTATACATACGTACAGTATTTGAAATTGTGATTTTCTTACAGTAAAGTTCAGTACATACTATGGCTTCGAAAAGGAAACATGTAAAGTACAGCCTGTATAGTCCCTATGTGTTTAAACTACATAGTAGTACGTAATTTCCGTCCCTCTCAATAATCCGGTACTTCCGCAAATCCGGCACCCATATGTGCAAGGAATGGCCGGATTAGCGAGAGTCTAGTATACTTGCAAAGAATTGCGCGATGACACTAGTAGTCAACAAATGCTGATTCGTGTTATATGCAACAATGAGTCGGCATATGTGTCTGATGTTGGTGTTAGTGGCAGTGAATAAGATGAAGTACATTGTAGTACAATAGATATTGCAGATAATCCTCCATAAGAGGTGGACATTATTTCAACTGAAACAAATGGGAATTTGTGCTACAGGAACTGTTCGCATCTATGGAATGAGTAAATTCCCAGTAAAAAAAACTTCGTGGCATGCAAAATTTTAAAATTGACACTGACAATGAGGTCCTCGCTATCACATGGAAAAACAATGTAGTGAAAGTGGTGCCAAATCATCAGACAATGCATTCACTTTGGCAAGTGGTCAAAGACAAAAGAAATATGTGGCATTTTGTGAATATAAGCATTGGGAGGGGGAGGGGTTGATTGATTGATTGGTGTGTTTAGAGAATTGGATAAAAACCAATGGAGAAAGTGGTATTTCCCTTTGATCAGAAATGTAATTGACGTAGATGTGGTCAGTGCAATGTAGTGTATTCATTAGTTCATGACAAGTCATCCCACTTATCACATTCCTTCGGATGATTGCTCGAGTGCTTTTTCAGCTGACCTCTTTATCTGATAGTAAATGCCAAGGGAGACCGTTCTATCCCAAAGGAGCAAAATTTGTTCTGCAGGATTTTCGAAAGGATCCATTGGCACAAAGGAAATGTGCATTTTACAAGAAATCATGTTTGCAAAGGGTGCAATAAATGATATTTTGTTTAACATGTTGACCTTTTTAAAATGTGGAAGAAATAAACACTTCTGTGAATACAAGAATAGTACTCCCATGTTCATAATAATATATGTTGTCAGTGGCGGCGACTGGGTTCCAAAACTGCAGGGGAGCAAGGACGGATTGCTTTCCCTTGGTAGATGAGGTTTACCATAATGTGCAGGCAAAAGTGGTATAAAGTGCCGGGGCAACTGACCCCCACACTGTCCCTAATAGCCGTCACTGTATGTTGCATATCTTTGTCATACATCGATACTATATATGTATGTTATTCATGCATGTTAAATGCAAGACTAGACCGGGAATAAGTTGCATAAATGGAAATTGAAATATGCTATTAATTTACACACTATTGCCCACGATCCCCAAATGGGGATCAGCCAATAAAAAGCTTATATGAACAAACTATGACATTTTCCGTTCTGTCATAATCACATTCATGGTCAGGTGAAAATGCAACATTTTTTATTAAAAAAATCCGAGAAAAAAATGGATGTTAAATGGTTAATATTCTCAGGAATTCATCGTGAAAGTAACATAGTTGATGTAACAATTTTGTTGTATTGCGTAAATAGTAAAAACTTTCCTTTCTTTTCACGCAGGAATCTGGGCAGATGAAAGCGATGATGAAGGCGAAGGCAGTGCCAGCAGGCCGAGCTTCAAGGGAGCTGCTCCTAAGCAGAGTTACACATCTCCTGTCAGCTTTGTTGCTGGCGGAGTCCATCAGGCAGGCAAAAAGAAGGAAGAGGAGAAGAAAAAGGGTGGGGACAACAGGGCCAATGAGGAGATAGATGAGGGAGATGCCCCTATTGATATCTCAAGGTAACAAGCATGTTGGATAATACTCATTTCTGCTTGAGGGTAGCGTTGCATTTTGTCCAATACTTTTTTCTGTATAATTTAAGCTTCCTTGTTTCAAATATTTTGAAAATTATATGCATTTTTTTTGTCATTATTATGTGTTAATACAGTAGACTCTTTTTAATTCAAACTCCAAAGGGCTGCGAAAAGAATTAACCAGAATATCCCCCCCCCCCCAGAATATAATTAAAAAAACACACCAATGAAATAACACACTGTATTAAACATAAAACTGGATTAATACGCAAACAGTACACCTTACCTTACAACTGCTATATTTTATCCATATCTCCATCCAGGAACAGTACAGTTATTGGAATATTCGCATCAGGTGATTGTTTGAACCACTTTAAAACACACACGTCAATATCGGGGAAGTCACTGCCTCTATCACGCTTTCTCTTTTGCACATACTTCAACTTTCTTATCTAATGTTAAGTTACTGTACGCACCACATTTCGACATTGTGACTCCACTAAAACACACAGACAAATGACCCCTTCTGTCCGGCTATCCGCTCCCCTCTCAACTTGTTTCTGAGAGGATGAAGGTCACATTCCTACAAACAAAAGCTCTGCGGATTCCCGCTGCCCTCTTATCTGTCGTCGGCTAATCTGTTAACCATAAAAACAACCTTTTCAAGAAGAAAAGGTGGACAAGTAATCTGTTGGAATTTCACTGTGGTCTTTCGTGGAAAGATTTATGCTCAATTATTGGAAACCTGACTTCGAATTAACCAAATTTAACCTTCAAAATTCGAATTAAGTAGTCATTTTTAACATTATTTTAGATAGGGGTTTCAAGGGGAATGTGCTTTTGTTCGAATTATCCAAGTTCGAATTAGAGAGAGTGCACTGTACCATGAAATATTAAAATGAAATGCAGTGAAAACCTCATGTTATGTTCCTGGATTATATGCATTCCTGCATTACAACAGTGTTAGCGACTGTTTATTGAAAACCAAATAATGAAGGTTTCACTGCAATCACATTTGGGGTCAATCCATTCCAGTTTAAAAATAAATGGCTTTTGCAGAATCTTTTTAAGTACTGTATTTGCCGGTGCATAAAAATAACTTTTTCCTTTAAAAATAGTCTGAAAAACAGGGTGCATCTTATATGCCAAACTCAGTTTTTGATTACCTGTATTTCTGGAAATTTTCTCCGTTCTGAGTTAGACAATTTCTTTCGTGCTTCCTGCGGTGTGTAAAGAAGAAGATTAAAATTGTATTCTTTGCTAGTTAAATTAGGTAAGTTATTTGTTGAAATTAGACCTAGATAAAGTAATACACTTTATATTTTAAATACTATAAAGTAATTATTTACATTTCATGGCATGGTGCTATGCACAGGGGAGCACTTTTACTTTTAATTATAAATATGCTGGCAAATACAGTATTTGATTTTTTGCATGTGATTACACTTATGTGTCTACAGCTCAATAACTGGCTATCATTTTATCATATATTTAGTTATGGTGGCCATGTTTAGACATGACACATGCTGATTTTTGTGTTTGTAGAAGTTTAGGCATTGTCTTGAATGGTGAAACTTACAACTAGAGCAAGAAGTATTTTAACCAGTCTACTCCAGAATACATTTTGTGCTAGCATAATATTTTTTTTGTAAATTCCTTCCTAGCAGGCAATGTTCATTAGACGTTCTCAATTGCTTTAGTACTTATATCTACTCTAACAGTAGATCAATTGAGGGGTCTAGTGAGAGAGGGAGCTATGCCACTTTGACAAGAAATGGAAATAAATTGAGTTTTCTAAAGCATTGCGTTGAGTCATAATTTGTATAACAAAGGGTATTTTTTTTTGTTGAACATATTGTTAGGTAAATTATTCAAAAGGAAAAATATGAATTTCTATGTAAATACCATTTATTATGAACATGTATGGTATATTGTTGTAGTATACCCATGTGAAAAAATCAATGTACCACATCAAAGACTTTGAACAAGGCTTAAATACTTTTGCCTGAGTGTAAATCATGTTCACAGGGTTACATATGATCTACATAAAGACAACTTCATATGTCTTCTGGAGGATCTTCACTGTCCATTGTTTCTGTGGATTTTAGTTTTTGGTAAACACCATGAAAAACTGGAGGAATATAAGGCATTATTGCCATGTGAGACCTTTTAACTTCAGGGCTGATATTAAATCTTGCACTGGTTACTGCAACACAACCTCTGCCACTCCCATTGCAGACATCATCAGTAAGTGGCATAGCTCCTTCTCTCACTCAAAATGCTGATGAGGACGTATTAAAGAACTCAGAAAATCTGCTGCAGAACAAACGGGAGCTATGCCACATGGTTGTAGTTCACATGATAGATGACAGATAGTAGGAGAAGACTGAAAGTGGCAAAAAATAAAATTTTCAAGATTTGTGGCATAGCTCCCTCTCTCACTAGACCCCTCAATTAACATTAAATGTTAATAAATAACAAATGTCACTATTTACCTAATGTTATCTTTGCAGCTGATTGTACCATGGACATTAACAAAAAAATTGAAACTTTTATTTCATTGCAGTTCAGAGGAAGAGAATGAAACCCCAAAACCATCATTCAAGAAGAAGTCGAAGGGAGTTGTGGTTGAAGAAATAGCAGGGTTGCGGAAAAGAACCATTAACACCAGTCTTATGAATAAAGGTGTTGGAGATTGGGAGAGACATACAAAGGGGATAGGAGCTAAGCTTTTGCTGCAGGTAGGCAGTACTGTTGGATGTGATGGCTTTTCTATGTTCTTTCCTTTCTTTTTAAGTTCTCTTTATACACATCGTCCCCACATAAAGCGGTTCTGGGGCTAACTCAAATCAATGAATACTTGAGGGTAAATGTGGCTGGAGCATGGTGCTGATCACATCACCTCCAAAATGGCTGAGAGCGAGAATGTGTAGGACCCTACCACCCACATCCACTAAATTTGCCTTCATGGCACGGTGCTAAATGCACAGGGAAGTTGATCAGGCTGGCTACTCACCGGGAATTCCTTGAATTCTGGGAATTATGCTTGAATTATTGGCTCCGGGAATTATGCGTGAATTCTACTTGAATTTTTCTCCATAGACGTGAAAAATTACAACTTGCATTAATCCGTATCCTATTCACATTTTATGGAAATAAAAATTATTTTCGTAAAATTTTCTCTTATCAAGTTTATAACCATGGTGGCAGCGGGAGTCGGGCCTGGGAAACAGACTATCTAAATGAAAAAAAATGTTGTAAAATTGATTTAATTGATTTGTGGTTTTAAGTCCACTTTATGCACAAAAAGGCTAATTGGGATTGGATCTACAGTTTAAAGTGGGATCCAAACTACTGTGCCATGTGCCTCCACCGGATATTGAACCCAGGACCCCTTTATCACAAAGCGATGATGTTACCACTACACCATCGGGGAGGCACAAAAGTTGTAAAACAGAGAATGCATTGGCGTCCCTTGAAATTATTTACACCCTATAAAATCAATATTGAATTCAGCCTGAAAAAAATTATATCCAAAAATGTTCTTGCTCGCTTCGCTTGCATTATTTCATTGTTCTCCATAATGCATTGTGTCGTAAATTATCAGATGGAGAAATAACACAAGTCTTAATTGATTTTTTTTAAATGCACAAACAGTTGTTTTGAGGAAAGTGAGCGTGCACATTTGAGACACAATTTATGTAATTTTTGCTGTTGGTTTATTGTGACATGGATGATTAATTGATTGATTGATTTAGTTTATTTTACTTCGCGTTTTGTGCCCCTTGGCTAATTTGCGAAGATGGGGATGAATGATGAAATTGATGAATGGACATTCACAAACAACCAAGCCCGAGTGGGATTCGAACCAGGACCCTTGGCGTCGCAGCAAGATGTGCTGACCACTCAGCCACAGGGTCCGGCATGTGACATGGATGAATCGGTTGTGTAATGTATTTAAAAAATTTATGTTGTATATAATATGTAGAGCTCGGAAGTTCAGGCATTTATTTTAGTTAAAATAGGCAGGCAAAAAGGCATTTATAATGTGGTAAATAGGCACTAAAAATGAAAAAAAGGCAAAATAAACCGAAAAAAGGCACATTTAGAAGTCGCTTACTTTTATCTATAATTTCTGGCAAAATGTTAAAATCTAAATTGGGAAGAGCATTTCAATTTTCTCCGTCTTGATTGCACATAACTACAAGGTGCTTTTTAAGTTCTAAACATTCATTGATAGTCGTCTGTCAGAGAGAATGTTTTTCATAATAGAAAATGATCTTTCTACTTCGACAGAAGTTATTGGAGCATACATATAACAAGCTAATGTAGCTGGACTCATTTTGGTAACAGCATTTTCACCTTTTAGAATATCACAAATTGTTTTCAATTGTTTCAAGTCCTCATTGTGGTAACAGCATTTTCACCTTTTAGAATATCACAAATTGTTTTCAATTGTTTCAAGTCCTCATTTGCACTCACTACCCGTTAGCACTTTTCCGCAACAGCTCACCCCTTTTCTCCTGGCACTTCCATCATCTGCTGCATAGATTCCTCGAAGATTTTCATGGATGCTATAATTGTAATTGTCTCTGGCAATACACCATAATGTGCAAAAGTAAACTTGAATAGCACAGGAGTTTTTTCACTTCACGAATTGAAGCCGCTTCATTTTCTGGAAGAGCATCGATCACCTCACTGATTTTTTGAAGGTTGTTAGCATAATATATAGCAGCTGCTGATATCCAGGTTCCCTATCTCGTCAAGACTGGTTGCTGTGGTAAACTAAACTCAATCGCAACTTCCTGAAATTTTCGGGTTCGAGACTGAGATTTCAGAAATATTTTCTTTGTGTTCGAAATCAACCTGTCCACTTCAGCAGTCAATCATGCACAAGAAATGTTAACCGAAAGGCAATATCCTGACTCAGCATGAAATACTTTTTTCTCACACTTTTCTCCTTCAGCAATGTTGAAACATGTGTGAGTTCAATATTACTTAAATAAGGCGAAAATTATTCACATAATAAACGGAAGAAAAATAAATGCCAACAACGTTTTTTGGGAGAAAATTACTTTATATATACATTTTTTTTAAAAAAATGTCAAATTTCATTGAAAAAGGCAAAAAAAAGGCATTATAATTAAAAATAGGCAGTGGGGTCCCAAATAGGCAAAATGAAAAGGCTTCCAAAACATTCGAAACAACATAAGAAACGTATATCCGGAAAAATTTTATCAATATATGCAGTAGATAAAAAGAGGCAAACTTCCGGGCTCTAATAATATGTATTAAAGAAACTTTGAATACATACACAATTTAGTGTCCACATCGCTCCATGTTGCATATACATATGTGAAACATATATCGTGCATGAAAGTTATACATGTTAATGTAAGAAAGAATTATATTTGAAATACATCTATCAAACATTTTCTGTCTTTCAAAAATAGTCTATGTGCTTGTTCATTATGAAATTGAACATGTTGAAAAAATAATTGAAATGCTTTAGCACCAACTTCTACCCCCTTTTTGCATAATTTACTAATATAACATCTTTGATACTACTACTAATTATAATAATAATAATGTTGATCTCGGCAGGTTTGAATCCTGGCTTGGGCATGGATGTTTGTGACTGTCCATTCATCAATTTCATCATATCACTGATCCCCATCTTCGCAAATTAGCCAAACGTGGCACAAGAAGTGAAGTAAAATAAAGCTAATCAATAATAATAACAATTGGTAACACTTTACTATACCGGAGACGGATTTCTTCAAATTTACAGGAGAAAGTACTTACGCAAATCATTTTCTGTAGCGTTGTTGATGTTCGGGAATGTAGTTTTGATCCATTTTAATGCGAATGCATGTGGTTTTCTACGAAAATCTATTTCCAAGGCGCTATTGCTGCTGCCGCCATTTGCTTTCTGCACGAGAGCACAATACGCTCTCGTATTGTCCGTATATGCTTAATTGAACGAAAGGAGTGCTAATGGAACCGAACCTAACAGGCCTAACCTAACCTAGTAGGCGTACCTCGTCCCCGTGATGGTTTGTGGGGCTATCGTGAATTTTTGGGCTAACGTCAATGGTTTTTGGGGCTACCCGTGGATGGTTTGTGGGAAATAAGGAACAACAGTAAGTACTCGTTAATGTAAGAAATAAGACATTATTTTCGTTAGAAATTCATTATTTCACCTAAAGAAATATTCCACAATGCAGAATAGTACGTTAGCAATGTAAAAAATTGCAAAATAAATCATTGATACGTGTCTCCGGTATAGTAAAGTAGTACCTAACAATTATAATTAAAATATTATTAACACTATTATTATTATTATTATTAGTATTATTAGTATTACTACGTTTATCCTGGCACTTTCTCCCTGCCTACCCAGACAGAAATTTTGGTTGCTCCTCTGATTGTAAATAGAAACTCTGGACCTTAAATTAAATATTTTAATTATATTACATATACCCTTTAATTTAATTATAATTTTTTTATGTTGGAATCACATATATCCTTTATATTATTAAGATATTTGTGTGTGGATGTTGAGAGGGTTGAAATTGGGAAAACTTCTGCTTGAATTTTTGGTAAGTTCGCCTTGAAAACTGGGAATTATACTTGAATTTTATCATGGTCCTAGAGTAGCCACCCTGTTTATACACATATAGGATAATCAGGACTGGACCTATGTGCCTTCACCAGCTCTCATTGCAATAAATATATATGATCTGGTCACATTCATTGATGAGAGAATTCATATTTATGCATTAAGGGTGAACTAATATGAAATTTTCAAATACAGTGAATTACTTGCACAAACAATACTGTAAATAATCATTGAACCCATTCAACATGTCCTTCAAAACATTTATAGAATTCTATTCATGTAGAAAATGCACTTGCAAAATTTTATTAAATTTAAGTAATCAAAATTGAGGCCCTGCATGTGTTATTTTTGTGTAGCTTCATTGTTGAAGACCATGCTTATGTTTACTTCCATTGGCAGATGGGTTTCCAACCAGGAAGAGGCTTGGGAAAGGATCTGCAAGGTATAGCAGCACCAATTGAAGCACATAAAAGGAAGGGCAGAGGAGCTATTGGTAAGTACAATATATTTGGATTATGCATGCATGCATGAAATGTACAGCGATAGCAAGTTCATTGTATTAAGCTATTGAGTTCCTTTTCTGGTTAAGAAAGAATATGTAGTAATTGTGTTCAACTGCATCCAGCTTTTTAAAGTTTAATGTTTACACTTCTCCACTCAAGTACACTGTGCTCGTATAGGCACTATCACTATATTGCACTTAGTATTGGTAATTTATTCCACATCAGTCCATTCTTAATATATGTGTATATTGTATATAATTGCATTGATTTGCATTGATATACTGTTATGAACATTGTGAAATTTCCAAAGACAGTGAACTCTTTTTAATTCAAACTCCAAGGGAAGGAACACAAAAAATCCAAATAAGAAAAATATTCATTACACAGGCCTGCATCATTTAACTTTGTCTAGGGTTTGGAAAGTTATAGGTGATATTTAGTAATATGACCATGCTGAGTTCGAAAATGGCATCCTTTCCTCTCCATCACATAAGGTTTATTCATTCTAGAACAGTAACAAATGCATAGGTAATGCACAGTGATATTACATTTAGTTGCCAGAATCTGAGGAAGTGCCATAACAATTGTCGCAGTCATCATCATCTATCATTACTACAGTCCGAGAGAAACTTCTTTGGTATTGACAGTTCGCAATCATGCGCTGCGGCGTTGCCACATAGGACAGCAGGCGGGCATGAACAGTTTATTTATTGCGGCTCTGGGATCGTTATGTGTGCAAATGGGCGTAAGAGAGAATACATAAAAGCATACATAAAGTACATTAAACATAAGTTATAAGACAATATTTATAATATCTACTTACAAGTTAGTAATTTTTTCCACGGCTTCTAACAGAAGTTTCTGTACTTCTGTGATTGTACATGATTTATTTTTTTCCGCAACATATCTCTTCATTTGTGCCCAGATGCTTTGAATTGCATTGAAATGGCAGTGGTAAGGTAGTAGTCTTATAACTGTATGGCCTCGCTTTCTGGCAATTTCATCAATAACGTACTTTGGAAATTGAGGTTTGTGCCTTGCCACAAGTTCCAGTAATTCTGCTTTTTTTCATGTTGACATGAATGGGAATGTCATGTCTGTTCAACCACTCAATTATTTCGGATTTTCTATATGCTGTAGTCGGTGCCTTATCTTCAATTACCGAATGGTAAGGGGCGTTGTCCATGAAAATCAAGGATGGCTCTGAAAGATTCTGTAACAATGAATTTTCAAACCAATGTTTGAATTTGCTGTGATTCATTTCTTCATGATAATCGCAGGTTTTGTTTGACTGAAACATTAGCAGGCAATTTGGTACGAAACCCTTTGATGTGCCAGCATGCAGCACAATCAGTCTGCTACCTTTCCCAACCGGCACTGCCATTGTCCCTTGTCCTGTATCATCAGTCCATCCTTTAGGAAGAGTGTGGCCCGCGTTCACACATGTTTCGTC